>NW_026652279.1:97868913-97963125 GCF_009828535.3 Hylobates moloch
CAATCCAAGGAAGTTTTAACTCAATTTCTCAGTATATTTGCTCAACATTAGTACTATCATTTGATGCATTTATATAAGATAGCCAAATTCTACCAATAATCCCAATTTTACACCATATTGGAGTATTATTATGTTATATATATTTTTTGAGATGGAGTCTTTCTCTGTCACCCTGGCTGGAGTGCAGTGGCATGATCTCAGCTCACTGCTACCTCCACCTCCTGGGTTCAAGCAATTCTTCTGCCTCAGCCTCCCGAGTAGCTGGGACTACAGGCGAGCGCCACCACGCCCAGCTAATTTTTATATTTTTAGTAGAGACGGAGTTTCACCATGTTGGCCAGGCTGGTTTCGAACTGCTGACATTGTGATCCACCATCCTCAGCCTCCCAAAGTGCTGGGATTACAGCTGTGAGCCATAGCGCCCAGCTTATTATGCTATTATTTATTAATTTATTTATTTGAGATGGAGTCTCGCTTGCTCTGTCGCCCAGGCTGGAGGGCAGTGACGTGATCTCGGCTCACTGCAAGCTCCGCCTCCTGGGTTTACACCATTCTCCTGCCTCAGCCTCCCGAGTAGCTGGGACTACAGGCACGTGCCACCACACCCGGCTAATTTTTTGTATTTTTTTAGTAGAGACGGGGTTTCACTGTGTTAGCCAGGATGGTCTCAAACTCCTGACCTCGTGATCAGCCTGCCTTGGCCTCCCAAAGTGCTGGGATTACAGGCGTGAGCCATCTCGCCCAGCCTTATGCTATACTTTCGTATTGTTAGAAAATAATTGGGTGAGCATTATAGCATTATTAAAATCATGTTAGTAGATTTGGACATTACCCATATACTAGATATTATTATGACCTGGGATTGTTACCAGTGTCTTATGATTCTGTTACTTCTAGATTTCAGGCTAACTGGTACAAAGCTAATCTCTTAGCCTCTGTCAGTATGTTTGCACAGATACGGGTTCCCATCTGGTGTTACATATGTAAAAAAGCTCTCCTTGATTCCACAAGAAGTATACATGTGTCGTTTATTATATTCTTTACACAATATGTCATGTCTTGGTTTATTCTTGGAATAAGAGCATTTAGGGAACATTGATATAAATTACCTTTGCCTCAAGAAAATTTTCATAAGTTCAGGAGACCACGTGTTTTTCAGAAGTGTACTTCCAGAGCTTCTGCTGCAACTAAAATGGTAGGTCACCGCCTATGACTCATTTGACCTCCATTTCAAGAAACATGATTTGAAGGCTTTGTTGGACTAGCTTGCGTGCTCTTTTCCGATAAGGAGTTTTTTGTGTTTTGTCATTTTCTAATATGGTAGATTGGGTTTCTATGACCTGATTTACTAGGGCATCTGTCCTAATCTGTTTTGTGTTGCTATAACTGAAATCTGAGGCTGGGTAATTTATAAAGCGAACAAATTTATTTCTTACAGTTCTGGAGTCCCAGAAGTTCAAGGTTGAGTGGCTGCATCTGGTGAGAGCTTTCCTGCTGCTGGGAACTCTCTGCAGAGTCCCAAGGCAGGCATCACATAGTGAGGTGGCTGAGTGTGCTAACCTGCTAGCTCAAGTTTCTCTTCCTCTTCTTATAAAGCCACCAGTCCCTCTCCCATGACAGTCCATTAATCCAGTAGCCTATTAACCTATGTTTGTTTGTTTAGAGATGGGGTCTTGCTCTGTCGCCCAGCTTGGAGTGCAGTGGTGCAATCATAGGTTACTGCAACCTTGAACTCCTGGGCTCAAGCAATATTCCTGTTTCAGCCACCCCAGTAGCTGGGACTACAGGTACATACCACCAGGCCTGGCTTATTTTTGTATGTTTTTGTAGAGGTGGGGTCTAGCTTTGTTGCCCAGGCTGGTCTCGAACTCCTAGCTTCTAGTGATCCTCCTGCCTTGCCTCCCAGAGTGCTGGAAGCCATCCACCGTGAGTCATCACACCTGGCCTAACCTATTAATCTACGAATGAATGAATTCATTCATGAAGGCAGAGCCTTCATGACTCAATCATCTCCTAAAGGCCCCTTCTCTCAATATTGCCACATTGGGGATCAAGTTTCAATAGGAGTTTCTGAGGGGACAAGCATTCACATCATAGCAGCATCAATAGATTCTGTTCTTTACTGTTTGAACATAATTTCTTCCAACTTGTCTATTTTTGCTATTGATCTTTTTCTTTTGAATGTCCTTTATACTGAAGGAAAACTTTGCTTGTCTTACCATGCCTATACCCATACCTATTTCACAAAGAGCTCTCTTTCATCTTGTTGCCCAGTGTCTTTTAATCCACCACACATGCTGTTGTTGTTGAGTGCTAATTGCCTGCGAAAAATAAAAATACATACGTTGTACCCCAAATTGTCGGGTCCTCTATACTAAGGTCAAATGTGTAGTGGTCACTCATACACGTTTTAGTGTACCACAAAGCTTCCCATAACCCACATTGTCTCGCTGTAGAGTTAACTTCAGTTGGGATGTGAGCCCAATGCTTTAGCAGCATCTGAAGTAATTGTTTTTTTTTTTTTTTAATCCTGTATGACATCTGTTCATACATAAAGACAAAGGTTTAAGTTCTTTTATACACTACATTAAGAGATAGCTGCCACTGTTTGTTTTCCGTTATACTCAGGAACCTAAGCATTTGGCCATCAAATTAATGACACAATGATTAGTCTGCCTGCCTGATATGACTGTACATCATAGCTGCCAGAAGGGAGAAACTCTCAGAGATCCCTCCTTAACTGCAGTCTAATTGACATATCCTGTAAAATAAGAACCAAAAGACTTAAGGGACATTAAGAGAGTCCTGCTTAGCCTGTCTACTGGGCAGCGCCGGGGCCTGCGGCTGCAGAAGAGCCGGAGCCTGGGGCCGCGCTCCGCCGAGAGTTGGGCAGACGCCCCCGGTCATCACGGGCCCCCTCCCGGGGCCTCAGCGGGCACCAGCCGCGGGAACCCCCGGGCCTCCTCGTGCCCGAGCCTGAGCGACCCTCGGGTTCTCCAGCGCCCCCTCCCTCGCCCTATTTTTTTTCCTGCTCTCTATACTGCTACGGCTTCTGCTCTCGGTTATGGCAACACAGCCACCATCCTCCCTTCGGGTCGAGGCGCCGGCCCCCCGGAAATGCGGGCCCCACCGGCGATGGAGGCCACCCCTGAGGGCACCCCGCAGCCGGCGGGCGGCAGACTCCGCTTCCTCAACGGCCAAGTGCCCCTCTCGCAGCAGGCGGCCGCACATGTGAACGGGAAGGACAGAGTGGGTACACTGCAACACCCAGATGGCACAGTTTTGAAAGTTACAACCACCTCCAAGGGGCCCAGGAGAGCTGGAATTCTGTAATATGGTTTACGCTGCTGACCGTTCTGATGGTGTTCTTCTGGAGCTACGAAAATATTTGCCAAAATACGGCATCTGGTCACCTCCCACTGCACCAAACCACGTATACCTAAAACCGAAAGATGTGACCCATAAATTTAATAAGCCCTGTATAATGGATACAAAGATAGGGCAAAAAAGCTATGATCCTTTTGCCTCATCTGAGAAGATTCAGCAACAGGTCAGCAAGTACTCATTAATGGAAGAGATTGGGTTCTTGGTGCTTGGCATGAGGGTTTATCATGTTCATTCCGATAGCTATGATGTACAAAACCAGCATTGTGGAAGAAGCTTAACAAAAGAAACTATAAAGGATGCAGTCTCCGGATTTTTTCATAATGGGTACTGCTTAAGAAAAAGATGCTGTTGCTGCTAGTATTCAGAAGATTGAGAAAATTCTGCAGTGGTTTGAAAACCAGAAGCAGCTTAACTTTTATGCAAGTTCATTACTACTGGTTTATGAAAGTTCATCTCAGCCAACCACTACAAAACTGAATGACAGAACTTTGGCAGAAAAGTTTTTGTCCAAAGGACAACTGTCAGACACAAAGGTACTAGAGTACAATAATAACTTTCATGTGTTAAGCTCCACAGCGAATGGAAAAATAGAGGCTTAAGTGGGCAAAAGCTTGTCCAAGGTGTATGCTTGTCACAGGAAGATGTATACAAAAACCATCACAGTCAGGCTTCAATGAAAGTTGAAAATCTGGAGCAAGACAATGGGTGGAAAAGCATGTCACAGGAACATTTAAATGGAAATGTACTTTCCCAGCTGGAAAAACTTTTCTACCATCTTCCCACTGGTTGCCAAGAGATTGCTGAAGTATAAGTGTGAATGATAGTTTGCTCATGTGTTCCCTAGCAACACAATAGATGAGGGATATATTTACGGGCTAAAGCATTTAATTTCTGTACTTCGAAGTATTTTAGACAACTGAATCCTCTGTTGCAGTCTTTTTCAGGGGTGGGCCAATCATAATGAAGAGGAGCAGTCAATATCTCTGCACCTTTAATGCTATGTAAAAAATTTGTATTGTGAGTCAACATTTTATTTGTCTTTATACTTTTGGAAGAAAGGTTAACTTTTTTATAATCTTTCTCAGGAAAACTAATTATTTGTTCATTAGAAAGTTATGAAGAATAAAGAAACTTAGGAATGTTAAGCAGGGAATGTGGTGGTACGTGGCTTAAACATCTTTTTTGGCTCAAGCAAAATGCAAACCATTATCCAGTCATTAAGTGTTTAGTTAGCTTTCTGTAGCCAATTCATGAAATCTCTGTCCACCCAACCTTGACAATGAGCCCTATCTAAAATATTACATTATTAGAACACCTACCAAAATCTCGAAAGCACAGGTTGTTGTTCTTAGTATTGCTATGTATGAAGTTACTAAAACTAGAGAAAACTCTACCTCAGAAATAAGTAGTGTTTAGGTTTTATGTTAAAAGTTCAGACCAGCATATCAAAGGGTGCCTCTTAGTGAAATGATTTAGAATTGTTGCATTCCCAAAGCAGGTTTTCTCTTTAATTTTTACATCTCTCTCTCAAAATATTATACTTCATGAAAAAGGCAATTGACTCGGATGACAACAACAAAGTCTTGAAATTAAGGACACACTAATTGTCCTTACCGGGGTTGGGGAAGAGAGAGGTTATTTTCAAGGAACAAAATATTTTTCTTTACAATCTTTCATTCATGAGAAAATTGGAATATAAATTTATTACATTGTGAAAAGTATCATAAACCATATACCCTTTTATCTAAATGCAGCTTTAAAAAGTAAATAATTGAAGTTTTATCTCTCGTCTAAATAACTTGAATTGTTTTCTTTAAAAATGTATATATTTATATGTCCCCATTTAGTTAAGTGGTAGTGTAATGTATGTTGTTAAAAGCAGTTTCTCAGAATTATAGTAAGCAATGAAAGATAATATCTAATTAGGTTATCAAAAATACTATGTGTAAATTAGTCCATCATATAGGGTTTGGTGCATATCTAAATTCATGCTTCTATTTCACTCTTATTCAAAACAGTTTTATGTTATGTTGAACAGTGAAATTATAACTTAATTTCATGGGGACAGGGACAGTACTACAGTTCCTGGAAAAATTAGATTTGTATTATCTTTGTTTCACACCCACCACCTTAAAAAAATCAGCTAGTTATTTGTCATTGAAAACATTTGAGTCTTCAAATACATTTGATGTTAATGCTGTCATTACTTGCACTTTGATTCACCAATAACATTTCTAGGTAGTTATCTGTTTTGTCATATTTCTGGAAAATATTTTGGGGTTTGTAAATTGTTTCTCTTCTTTTTCTTCTAGAGTTACAAATTGAATTTTTAAATCTGAGCACCTTTGTTGTGGTGTGGAGGAAATTATCACAATTTTATGTTTATTTTACCTTCTCAACCTTCTCTGGGGATACTTTGCAAATACCTGAGTCCAAACAGAAGAACCAAATAAATGCTCTATGAACTCTCTATCCTTAGTAAATCTATTAACCCTGAATAACTTAAAAGATCATGTGCATTTTGGCCTGGCACGGTGGCTCACGCCTGTAATCCCAGCACTTTGGGAGGCCGAGGCGGGCAGATCACGAGGTCAGGAGATCGAGAACGTCCTGGCTAACACAGTGAAACCCGGTCTCTACTAAAAATACAAAAAATAAGCCGGCGTGGTGGCAGATGCCTGTAGTCCCAGCTACTCAGGAGGCTGAGGCAGGAGAATCGCGTGGACCCGGGAGGTGGAGCTTATAGTGAGCTGAAATCGCACCACCACACTCCAGTCTGGGCGACAGAGTGAGACTCCATTCAAAAAAAACACAGATCATGTGCATTTTGTAATAACAAAATTTGATTTTAATTTTTTATTTAGAATTGGTGTGTTTATCATAGGGACTTTCAATTTTTCTTCACTTTTCAAATGAATATTGGCTATAGTTTTATGAATGAATGAAATTCAAGTCATAATTAATAATCAGAAAATTTTTAGTTTTACTTTTTTCTTTTACAATATGGACTTTTGTTGTTATTTGGATAGTGGTTCAATAAATCTTAAGCTCAGATAATTAAACACTATTTTGAGTCTTAACAAGATACTGAGGCTTTTTTTGTATGGGATAATATCAACCTATGTACAATGAATTAAATAAACTTAAGTATTGTCAGATTTTTTGCACATTTTAGCTCAATAAAATCTGAATTAACTGTTCAAGTTTTTTTATCTGTATTTGGAAATATAATTTTGTAAAATCAATGTCTTACCTTTTTGATACAATAGATCATGTTTTATTTTTAATAAAGCAAGAGGCCCTCTTATCTGTTGTTTTTCAGGGAAGGGATTAATATTTAATTCTGCTTGTTTACATTTGTTATCATTGTTATCCAATGGTCATTTTATGTTGCTTTATAAATAAGCTTAGGTATAACAGAATAAGTATCTGTTTATGTAATCTACACGTGACTATTTTAGTCTCTCTCAGTCACTTAATATTATGCTGAAATTTACCACTGTGGGGATGAATGATCACTACTCACCAAGCATATTTGAACATGTAAATGCTTAAGAAATAAGCATAATATGGATATAGTTCGAGTTAATAGGATTCTCATAGTTTTTTCCCCTATGAAACATAAGTAATGATTTTAGTGTATTTCTTATGGAATACACTCATTTAAAAAGGACTTTAAGAAATTGTGGATGTGAATAATCCCTTTCTCTAATAAAAATTTAAATTGTATAATAGTTTTATAATGAAGTATTTACATTAATTGATATTTTAATATGGATGGACATTGCGTAGATTCAAATAAATTAAAATAAATGATAAATGCTAAATATTTTATCTAAACAGTTTTTCAAGAAACAGTTATGAAAATGTGTCTATTAAATGGCTTAATGTGGAGCTTGTGATATTTCAACTCAGTATTCATTATTCTCTGTTTTGTGTGTCTGGAAAGATTTACTTACTTTTCCTCTTTACACTACAATTTGCTTTTATGGGGCTCTAAACTGTTCAACTGAATAAGAACCTTTATCTGCATTTCAACTGAGCATAATTTAGTATTTTATGACTTCCAAGATGATGTTCTTATGTCTATCAAGTCTATGTATCAAATTTATAACATCATTTAAGAAAAAGGAATTTCCATAGATACTTCACTTGCAATTTTTTGTTTCACGCAACTGAAAATACATTTGTTTTTAGGGGTTGGAATATTATAGAAGATGTAGGATGAAAGAAAACGATACGACAATGAAAGAATTCTGTTTGTGAAATTACAGGAATTGTGTCCGCTATTGTAAAGCATTGTCATCATTTTAATACATTTTCTCTTAGTAGTTTGGCATTTTATACTTTAAAACTTGATTTGCTTTAAAAATTGTTTACAATGCTTACCTTCTTTCTCCAGTGCCTTTAGCCTTGATTTGATAAGTTTGTACCCTCAGTTATCCTTTCAATTACATGTCTTTGATGTTTTCATAGCCTAGGAAACATTGATTCCTTTTTGATAATTGTCAATCTGGTTATCTAAAAAGGTAACAATTATTTGTTAATACTTTGGAAAAACAAGTAGGGTTGCCTTTGGAGAACAGGCTTCTTAGTTCATTCAAAGATATTTCTTGGATTTATGCCATGTGTTAAGCACTTTTAGCCCCCAGTATTACAACTGTGAACCAGACAGATAAGGCCCTAACCATTTTCAGCATTCTCTTTGGATGGGGTGGGATTGGGGACTTAATTAAAATAGAGATATAGAAAAATAGGCATCTAAATAAGATAAGGTTGAAATGAAGCAACTAACAATAGTTGGAAGTTAGAAGTAATATTTTGCAGTATTGTAACCTCTATTTAAGTTTGGATAGTAGTTACAGATAGCATAAAAAAGCCTTAATTTTTCACTTTCCTTGCTGGCAAAGGTATGTTTATTTAGACTGTCCATTTAAAGTAATGTTTAACATAAACATTACTGTGAAAAACATTCCATTACATATTCCCAGGCAAATGAGCTGCATCTTCTTTACTCTATTTTACAATTTAGTACAGCAGTTTTAGGCCTCAATCTTCGTATCACTGGTATTTTAAATTTGGCAATGAATATGAAATTACTTTTGACTTACAGACTGATTATATTATTACTTTGAAAATGCATTAATTTCTTAGAAAAGTTTGGAGCTTCTATCTTTTTTTGAGTTAATATTTAAATGCTCATTACTTATTTTAATAGCCTGTATTAAGTGAAAACATTACTTATGCAAGTAAACAAATCACTATAGGCTTTCAAAACTTTTCTTTAATTTTAAATTTTGTCATCATTGAGGTTTAAATTTTTTACCTGCTGTCCACTTAAAATATATATTAACAGTTTGTGAAGTGAAATCGTTTTAAGTATGATGTATGATGCACCTGCAGATAAATGAAAATGTTGGGCACAAAGACATTTTACTATGGGAACTGTACTGGAAGATTTATGAAAGCATGTGAAATTGCACCTAAAATTGTGTTATTAGTGACTACAAGCAGCAATGCTAAATTTATTGTACTTGATGAATGAATGTATTTAGTCTAGTCACAGTTACTTTGGTTTAAATGTATAAATGACTTTAGGGATTTTTTTTTAAATGTGTTTGTAATTTGTCCTATTGGGATGTATTTGTACTGCAGGGATTATTGTCAATGTGTGATTTGTGTTTTTATTTTATAGAGTCATCTAATGTGATATACCAATTTTTATACGTGATAGTTACATAATTCTAATAACTGTATATTTGACAACCTATTAAAATGTTTTGCATTGGAAGAAAAAAAGAGAGTCCTGCTTAGTCATCAGCAATTGTTCCTTTTTCTTTAGCACAACACGGGAGAAATGTGTCCACTGGAGAGATGGCACTTAGGGACACTGGTTGCCTTTCTACTTAGATTTCAGAATTGGTGCAACGTTAGCAAAAGTATTACGTCCCCCTCTGAACATCTGGAATTTAAGCTGAGAGAAAACATTCTCTTGATCTGAAGAACCCTCAAGGCACGGATACAGTGCTGGATATTCCCTTCAACAGTATCCATATATTCCACACTTTGCATTCAGGTATTATCTCTTATTTTCTTTTTCATTTATCACTAATTTTGACCCAAATTTTTCCACCTTAGGAGGAATCAGGTGCACCTGTTGTGCTGGCCAAATTGCCAGTAGCCTAGTATGTGAGTCTCCCTCAGTCCATTCAGATGGAGGACAATTAAACAGAATTAGTGGACTATTGCATCCGTGAAGACCTCACCATCAAATTCAGCTTTAATCCTAATTTTGCTGAATGAGGATAAGGAGTTTGGCAAAGACAAGGGCTACCAAATACTCCATGTTCTCCTCCACACTCCCTGGCTTCCCCTGCTTTTAGGCCAGGCTGTGTGCTTAGTTATTGTCAATGGACTCTGAAGAGAAGGATGTATATCTCTTCTGGCCCGAAGCAGTTAAGAATATTGCAACTCTGGCAACTCTTCCTCTGTCATGGAAACCTCAGAAACCATGGCCGGGCATGGTGGCTCACACCTGTAATCCCAGCACTTTGGGAGGCCAAGGCAGGCGGATCACCTGAGGTCAGGAGATGGAGACCAGCCTGGCACACATGGTGAAACCCCGTCTCTACTGAGGATCTAAAAATTAGCCGGGCGTGGTGGCAGGTGCCTGTAATCCCAGCTATTCTGGAGGCTGAGGCAACAGAATCGCTTGAACCCTGGAGGTGGAGGTTGCTGTGAGCCGAGATCTAGCCATTGCACTCCAGCCTGGGGGACAAGAGCGAGACTTTGCCACTTTCCCACCAAAAAAAAGAAACCACACAAGTTGAAGTGCTGGAATAATAAGATCAGAGAGATCTGAGTCTCTGAGAACTAGATGGAGTTTCAAAAAACGAGAGATTTTCAAGAAAAGTTGGCCGGTGCGGTGGCTCATGCCTGTAATCCCAGCACTTTGGGAGGCTGAGGCAGGCAGATCTCCTGAGGTCAGGAGTTTGAAACCAGCCTGGCCAACATGGGGAAAGCCTGTCTCTACTAAACATACAAAAATTAGCTAGGCATGGTGGTGAGAGGTGAAGCCAGCTGGACTTCTGGGTCGGGTGGGGACTTGAAGAACTTTTCTGTCTTCCACGTGGTTTGTAAAATTCACCAATCAGTGCTCTGTAAAAACACACCAATGGTTACTCTGTGGCTAGCTAGAGGTTTGTAAAATGCACCAATCAGCACTCTGTAAAAACGCACCAATCAGTGCTCTGTGGCTAGCTAGAGGTTTGTAAAATGGACCAATCACCACTCTGTAAAAAGGACCAATCAGCACTCTGTAAAATGGACCAATCAGCAGGACATGGGTGGGGAAAACTAAGGGAATAAAAGTTGGCCGCCCGGCCCCAGCCAGCGACAGCAACTGGCTCCAGTTCTATTTCACAGAGCTTTGTTTATTTTACTGTTCACCATTAATCTTGCTGCTGCTCATTTGTTGGGTCCTTGCCACCTTTAAGAGCTGTAACACTTACCTGAAGGTCTGCGGCTTCCTTCTTGAAGTCAGCCAGACCACGAACCCACCAGAAGGAACAAACTCTGGACAGCACAGGCCTGCAATCTTAGCTACTTGAGAGGCTGAGGTAGGAGAATTGCTTGAACCCAGGAGGTGGAGGTTGCAGTGAGCTGAGATCACACCATTGCACTCCACCCTGGGTGACAAAGCAAGACTGCATCTCAAAAAAAAAAAAAGTCATAACAGATTTTTAATATCACCACATTAGTTCCAAGTATAGTTGACCTTATGTATTCATGGATTGTGAATCTGTGGATTCAACCAACCAAGAGTTGAAAATATTATTAAAAAATGGATGGGTGGGTCTGTACTGAACATGTACAGTACGACATTTTTTCTTGTCATGATTCTATGAAAACACAGTGTAATGACTATTTACATATCATCTTTACTGTATTGTTATAAGTAATCTAGAGATGATTTAAAGTATGAGTGGAGATTGTGCATAGCTTATATGCAAATATACTATTTTATATCAGAGATTTGAGCATCTGTGGATTTTGGTATATTGGTCCTCAGATCAATCCTCCATGGATGCTGAGAGACTACTGTATATTCTATAAACAGGATTTAGTTGGCGATGGATAAACTAAACTAGGTCTCTCCTGGGGACCTAAGGAACCACTGTGGTCTTTCCGAGGACCTGAGGAAAAAATAAGGAGGTCTGCAGAGAGAGTGGACCTTAATTTCTAAATTCTTTTATCTTCAACACACAGCCTTATGGAGAGAGAGAGAGAGAGAGACTGAAAAGAACGTAGTGTGATGTTCTAGTCTTAACTACATAGTACATTTTTCCTAAGGCTGGAGAACCAAAGTAGGTACAGTGGACAAATTTGTGCATTTTCCTTTAGTACAACATGGAATCTTACCGCTTTGTGTTTAGTATTTCCACGTAAAGACAAGATTAGTCCAAGAACACCACTAAACAAAAAGAAGCTAATGCACTCCTAATACTTAGAGTAGAGCTGGATTGCCTCCACAGGACTTTCACCAGGAGACCAGGGTCAGTGTCCACACTCCTCTTATCTTCATGGTCTCCCTAGAGAGAGGTAAAAAGGGAAACAGACATTTAATAAATCCTTGCTACATATCAGGACGTGTGTGTATCTCTTTATCTGCATTATCTCTTCTAACTCTTAAGACAATCTTGAGGGTAGAGATATTATTTTAATAAATCAAGAAAGTGAGGATAAGAGAGGTAATCTTTCAAAAGGCACACAGGAGTTGAACATTGGTATGGTCGATTCCAGAGCCCAAGCTCTTAGACATTGTATTATGTTGACTCACTTAGTATAAACATATAGGTCCCCAAATTTGCAAAATTTGCTTTCATTCAGGTGACATTCACATAATAAGCAATTAATCATTGTAGAGTATACAGTTTAGTGGTATTTGATGCATTCAGTGTTATGTACCAATACATCTCTCTAGTCACAGCTGTTTTATCATCCCAGAAGAACACCCCCTCACCCATTAAGTAACCACTACCCATTTTCCCCTTTCCCCATCCCTGGCAACCACAAATCTGTTTTCAGTCTCTAGTATTTGCTTATTCTGGATATGCCATATAAAAGGAATTACACAATACGTGATCTTTTCTGTCTGTCGTCTTTTACTTACTGTAATGTTTTCAGTCTCTAGTATTTGCTTATTCTGGATATGCCATATAAAAGGAATTACACAATATGTGATCTTTTATGTCTGTCTTTTACTTACTGTAATGTTTGCAGTGTTAATCAAAGTTGTAGCATATATCATACTTCATTCCTTATGACTGAATATTTTACTGAATATATGTTCCGCAATTCATTTCGCCATTTATCTGTTAATAGACACTTAGTTTTCTCCGCCTTTGGCTATTGTAAATAGTGATGCTATGAATATTCATGTACAGCTATATGCGTACCTGTTTTCAATTCTTTTAGGTATACATTGAGAAGTAAAATTGCTGGGTTGTAGTGTAATTCTATGTTTAACTTTTGAGGAATCGCCAAATTGTCACAATCATTTTAGATTTCCACAGGCAGGGCTTGAGAATTTCTATGTCTCCATTTCTTGTGCAGCACTAGTTACTTTCCATGTTTAAAAATTATCGTTATAAACATCCTAGTGGTTGTGAAGTGTAGAGATGGGTCATGCTGTGTCACCCAGACTGGAGTATAATGGCGTGGTCATAGTTCACTGCAGCTTAAAACTCCTGGGCTCAAGTAATCCTCTTGCCTCAGCTTCCGGAGTAGCTGGGCCCACAGATATGCACCACCATGCCTGGCTAATTTTTAAAAATTTTTTGTAGAGGTGGTGTCTCATTATGTTTCCCAGGCTGGTCTTGAACTCCTGGACTCAGGCAGTCCTCCTACCTTGACTTCCCAAAGTGCTGGGGTTACAGGCATGTGCATTTTTTACTGACCAGTAATGGACATCTTTTCATGTGTATCTTGGCTATTTTTATAGCATTGAAGAAATGCCTATTAAAGACTTTTGCCTGGCCGAGCATGATGGCTCATGCCTGTAATCCCAGCACTTGGGGAGGCTGAGGTGGGAGGATAACCTGAGGTCAAGAGTTCGAGACCAGTCTGGCCAAAATTGCGAAACCCTGTCTCTAATAAAGATACACAAAAATTATCTGGGCTTCGTGATGGGCACCTGTAATCAGCTATTTGGGAGGCTGAGGCAGGAGAATTGCTGGAACCTGGGGAGGTGGAGGTTGCAGTGCACCAAGATTGCACCATTGCACTCCAGCCTAGGCAACAAGAATGAAATTACGTCTCAAATCAAAACAAAACAAAACAAACAGACCTTTGCTCATCTTTAATTGAGTTGTCTTTTGGTGTTTGAATTGTAAGCATTCTTTATATATTCTGTATTATGCTAAACCTCTATCAGATGTATGATTTTCAAATATTTTCTCTCTTGCCTTTTCACTATCAATGTTCTTTGATGCACAAATGTTTTTAATTTTGATAAGGTGCGGTTTATCAACTTTCTTTTGTTGCTTTTTCTTTTATGTAAAAACCTAAGAATCTTTATGTGTCCCATAAGTCCAAGGTCTTGAATATTAACCCCTAGGTTTTGTTCTAGTGATGTTATAGTTTTAGCTCTTATACTTACGATATTGATCTATCCCGAGTAGACTTTGGTATATGGAGGTAGTTCAGGTTCAACTTCATTCTTTTGCATGTTTATATCCAAATGCCCCAGCACCATTTCTTTTTGCTTTTGAAATGGAGTCTTGCTCTGTCGCCCAGGTTGGAGTGCAGTGGTGCGATCTTAGCTCAACTTGCAACCTCCGCCTCCTGGGTTCACGCCATTCTCCTGCCTCAGTCTCCTGAGTAGCTGGGACTACAGGTGCCCGCCACCACGCCCAGCTAGTTTTCTGTATTTTTAGTAGAGATGCGTTTTCACCGTGTTAGCCAGGATGGTCTCAATCTTCTGACCTCCTGATCCACCTGCCTCGGCCTCCCAAAGTGCTGGGATTACAGGTGTGAGCCACCGCGCTCGGCCACACCAGCACCATTTCTTGAACAGATTATTTTCCTCCAAAGAATGACCTTGACAGGTTTGTTGAAATAAAGTGGTCATTGTAGATACTTGGGTTTATTTCTAGATTTTTACTTTTATTTTCATTGGTTGTATGTCTGTTTTTATGCCAGTATGACATTGTTTTGATTATTGCATCTATGAAATTGGGAAGTGTGAGTCCTCCACCATTGTTTTGTTTTTCAATATTGTTTTGGCTACACATCTCCATATAAATTTGAAGGGCTGCTTTTCTATTTATGTAAAAGGGCCATTAATATCTTGATAACACTTGCATTGAATTTGTAGATTGCTTGGGGAATATTAATATCTTAACAATATTGTATTCCAATCGATGAACATGAGATGTCTATTATTTAGTTCTTCTTGAATTTCTTTTAGCAATGTTTTGTAGTTTTCAGTATATACTTTCATTTTCTTGCTTTCACTTCTTTTACCTTCTTGGTTAAATGTATTTCTAGGTATACAGGTATTCTTTTAGGTACTACTGTAAATAATATTGTTTTATTAACCTTTTCACATTGATTCATTGCTGGTATATTAGTGGATTTTTGAGTGTTGATATTGTGCCCTGCAACTTTGTTGAATGTGTTTGTTAGATCTATTAGTTTTGTTGTGTATACTCTGGTACTCTATAGATAGAATCATGTCATTTGCAAATAGAGATATTTTGCTTTTTTTTTCCAATTTGGATGATTTTTATTTTTCTTGCCTAATTACTATAGATAGGACTTTCCAGTACAGTGTTCCATAGCAGTGGTTAAAAGTGAGCACACTTGTTTCTGATACCAGGAGGAAAGATTTCAGTCTTTTCTTCATGGAGTGAAATGGCTAGTTGTGGATAAAGGGCATTTTCCATAAACACCTTTTATCAAATTACGAAAGTTCTTTTTCTGTTTCTACTTTGCTGAGTGTTTTTATCACATAAAGGTTTTGAATTTTGTTAAATGCTTTTTCTGCATTAATTAAGATCATTTTTCCTTCATTTTATTGATTTAGTATAATACATCAACTGATTTCTTTTTGTTTAATCACCCTTGCATTACTGGGATAAATCTCACTTGGTCATGATGTATAATCCTTTAATATGCTTCTGAATTGAGTTTTCAAGTTTTTTTTTAAGCAGTTTTGTATTAGTATTCATCAGGAATATTTCTCTGTAGTTTAGTGTTCTCTTGGCATTTTTGTCTGGTTTTGGTATCAGAGTAATGCTCACTTCATAGAATGTATTAGGAAGTTTTTCCTTTTCTGGTTTTTGGAAGACTTAAGCAGAATTGGTATTAAATCTTCCTTAACTGTTTAATTGAATTCACCAGTGAAATCATTTGGTCCTGGACTTTTCTTTGTTGGGAGATTTTCAGTTACTAATTAATTTCTGTACCTGTTGTAGGTTTTTAAGATTTTCTATTCCTTCTTGAATCAGTTTTGGTGACTTCTGTGCATCTAGAAATTTCTCTAGGTTACGTAATTTGTTGGTGTACAATTTTTTGTAGTATTCTCTTAAAATCTCTTCTACTTATGTAATGTCAGCAGAAAAGTCCCCGCTTTCATTTCTGATTTTAGTTATTTGTTACTTTTCTTTATTTTTTTCTTTGTCAGTCTAGCCTGAGATTTGCCAGTTTTGTTTTTCTTTCAAAGAACTAACTTTTTGGCTCTTATAATTTTCTTATTGTTCATTTTGTTTCTCTCTGATATAATTCTTATTTTTTCCTTATGCTAGCTATGGGCCTAATTTACTCTTCTTTTTTTTTCAGTTCCTTAAAGTGTAAAGTTACGTTTTTGATTTGAGATTTTTTTTTTTTTGAGATGGAGTCTCTCTTCGTCACCAGGCTGCAGTGCAGTGATGCAATCTTGGCTCACTGCAACCTCTGCCTCCCGGGTTCAAGCAGTTCTCTGCCTCAGCCTCTTGAGTAGCTGGGATAGTAATTGTTTTCTACAAGTTTTTAATCATACAAGAAACAAAAACAGAAAAAAATGCAATAATATTAGCTTTTATATTTACCTATGTATTATATAGTTACCTTTACCAGTGATCTTTATTTCTTTATATAGCTTTGAGTTACTATCTCTTTTGTTTCATTCTGAATGACTCTCTTCAGTATTTCTTATAGAGTAAGCATGTCTTCTAGCAACAAACTCCCTTAGCTCTTGTTTATCTGAGAATGTCTTAATTTCTCCTTCATTTTTAAAGTTACCAAGCATAGAATTCTTGTTAGGCAATGCTTTTTTGTTTGAGCACATCATCCCACTACCTTCTTGCCTGTGTGGTTTCTGATGAGAAATCAGCTGTTAATCTTAGTGTAAATCTGTTTTATATAGCAAGTTAATTCTCTCCTTCTGCTTTCAGGATTCTTTTTTTGGCTTTGGCTTGTGACAGTTTGATTATACTGTGTCTTGGTGTGAATATCTGAGTTTATCCTGCTTAGATTTCTTATAGTTTTCTTATTGTTTATTTTGTTTATCTCTGACATAATTCTTATTTTTTCCTTATGCTAGCTATGGGCCTAATTTATTCTTCCTTTTTTTAGTTCCTTAAAGTGTAAAGTTAGGTTTTTGGTTTGAGATTTTTTTTTTTTTGAGATGGAGTCTCGCTTTGTCACCAGGCTGGAGTGCAGTGGTGTAATCTTGGCTCACTGCAACCTTATGTAGCTTCCTGTATGTGTAGATTCATGTCTTTCTTCAAATTTTGGAAGTTTTCGGCCATTTTTTTTACATATCTTTGTCTCAATGATTGTCTTTCTTCTCCTTCTGTTATGTCCATAATCCACAATAAGTTGGTGTGCCTGATGGTGTCTCATATGTTTCTTAGACTCCGATTATTTTTCTTTGTTCTCTGTTCTTTCTTTTCCGCAGACTGAATTATTTCAGTTGCCCTGTCTTTGAGTTCACTGATTCTTTCTTCTATCTGCTGAAATAGACCATTAAACTCCACTTGTGCATTTTTTAATTTCAGCTATTATATCACAAAAGCTTTAGGATTTCTATTTGGTCCTTTTAAACTAATGTCCATTCCTTTGTTGATATTCCCTGGTTGTTAATTCATAGTTCTGCTCCCCCCACTTTTAGTTATTTTCTGTTTTTTTTTCTAAGCTCTTTAAGCATATTTAAGACATTTAATTTAAAGTCTGTCTAATGAGCCCAATGTCTGGATATCCTCAGGAATAGTTTGTGTCAATTTCTTTTATTTATTTCTCTGTGAATGGGTCATGATTTCCTTTTCCTTTGTATGCTTTAGAATTATTTGCTGAAAACTAGACACTTTGTAATTTATAATGTTCAAATTCTGGATGCCATATTTTTTTTTCTCCAGAAGTTGTCATTGTTACTCATTGAGAGCTCCTGTCATCTTTAGTAACTTGCAAGGCAATTTTTAAAACGATTATATTCATTCTTATGTGTGGTTACTGTAGTCTTTTTCCCATCTTCTCCAAGGCCAGCCGATGACTTGACAGAGATTTCTTAAGTGCTTGATCCAATAAGAAAATTTTAAAAATACGTCTCAAATTTTAAATTTGTTCAATAGAGGCCAGGGAATCTGATTCAGCCCAAGGCAGTTAAAATGACGGTCAGCTTCCATGCTGGTTCTTCACTGAACAGGCAGATCAAAACATGCAACTCCAATTTTCAGAGGATAACGTTCTTACTTCCTGTTCCGACACCTACCAGCTTCAATAGGAATATTGTCTGCCATCCCCACAATTCCCTGAAATTGGGCTAGAGGTTGTGGAATAGTAGCTTTTATTCAAAATGCCAAAATTCACTGAAATTTACCAATATATTTCTTCTTCATATGCTTTCTTGGATTCTCAAGGGTTCAAATAGACTCTAGAGTTGCAAAATAGTTGATTCTGATAGTTCTTTACCAATTGAATAGCTATTTTGGTAAAGTCGGATGCCTGCAGCTTCCAACTTTGAGCATGACATCACTCAAATATATGCCAAGTTTTGATGCAAGGATAACCACAGAAATAGAGAAGGCCAAGACCCTCCTAAATGGAAACCTTACATTTAAGGATATTGGAAAAAAAAGAATAGGTAAGAGACAGAATCCCACTAGAAATGTGAACCACAGCCTTGACAATATAAATTCCTATAGCAGAAATTCTTCAAGTTGTGTTTTAATGACTGGGGGAAGGGAGGAGTTCCAAATGTCTCCTAGCTGGTACGTCTGGTGCTTGGTAAGGGAACTCTGATATGGATGTAGTCATATAGAAGACTTTTCTCTGGTTCTCGGATGGGTGTGGTGGCTCATGCCCATAATTCCAGCACTTTGGGAAGCCGAGGTGGAGGGATCACCTGAGGTCAGGAGTTTGAGACCAGCCTGGCCAACATGGTGAAACTATGTCTCTACTAAAAATACAAAAAAAATTTAGCTGGGCATGGTGGTGGGGACCTGTAATCCCAGCTACTCAGAAGGCTGAGGCAGGAGAATTGCCTAAACCTGGGAGGTGGAGGTTGCAGTGAACCAAGATAGTGCCATTGCACTCCAGCCTGGGTGGCAGAGCTAGACTCCATCTCAAAAAAAAAAAAAAATTTTTTTTTTAAAAGGGACATGGATGAAGCTTGAAGCCATCATTCTTAGCAAACTAACACAGAGAACAGAAAATCAAATACCCCATGTTCTCACTCATAAGTGGGAGTTGAACAGTGAGAACACATGGACACAGAGAGGGGAACATCACACACCAGGGACATGTCAGGGGGTGGGGGCCAAGGGGAGGGAGAGCATCAGGACCTAATGCATGCGGGGCTTAAAACCTAGATGATAGGTTGATAGGTGCAGCAAACCACCATGGCACATGCATACCTGTGTAACAGACCTGCATGTTCTGCACATGTATCCCAGAACTGAAAGTAGAATAAATAAATAAATAAAAATAAAATGAAAAAATAAAAAAGAAGACTTTACTCTGGTTAAGTCTTCGAGGGTACAAAACAAGGAACTATGGCAGAGGCTCAGATGATGCAGGAGTAATAATCCGCATCCATGGCATATCAGTTATGCTCACACACTATTTCAGGCACCACATATTCAACATCTTAGCTGCTCACCACAGCCAAATGAAATTGGCCTCATTTCCCTTGTGCAGTCAGCAAAATTCCAAGGTAGCCCCCCAAATTCCTGCCTCCTGGTTTATGTGCTCTGTATAATCTTCTCCTTTTGAATGTAAATGTGATTAGTAAATATGAAATATCACTCCTGTGATTATATTATGTTATATGGTACAAAAGATTTTACAGATGTAATTAAGGTTCTAATGAGTTGACTTCAAGTTAAAATTGCAAATCACAGGAAGATAATTTTGGGTGGGCCTGACCTAATCAGGCAAACCCATAAAATAGAGACAAGATTACAGAGACAAGATTCAGCAGCAAACACTATCTTGCTGGCTTTGAAGAGGCAAGTGGTCAGATTGTGAGAGGAGTGGCAAGGCCCTAAGTGTGTGTGGCCTCTAGGACTCGGAGAGTTTGCCAACCAACAGCTAGCAAGAAGACAGTCATACTGTCATGCACACACACAAACACACACACACACACACATACCCCATAACTCCTTTCAACAACCAGTACTCTTGGAAGAGGACCTGAAGCTTCAAATGAAATCCTAGGCCTGGCATGGTGGCTCATTCCTGTAATCCCACCACTTGGGAGGACAAGGTAGGCGGATCACCTGAGGTCAGGAATTTGAGACCAGCTTGGCCAATGTGGCAAAACCTGTCTCTACTAAGAGTACAAAAAAAAAAAGCCAGGCATGGTAGTGCATGCCTATAGTCCCAGCTATTCGGAAAGCTAAGGCAGGAGAATTGCTTGAACCTGGGAGGTGGAGGTTGCAGTGAGCCAGGATCGTGCCACTGCACTTCAGTCTGGGTGACAGAGCAAGACTCTACTTCAAAAAAGAAAAAAAGAAATTATAGCCTCAGCCATCTCTTTGATTTCCACCTGATGAGATATTGAGAAGAGATTTCAGCTAACCAGTACCCAAACTCCTGAGACATGGAAAAATGTGAGACAATAAATGTGTTGTTTTAAGTTTCTAAGTCTGTAGTAATTCATTACAGAAGGACAGGATACTGGTATACTCCTTTTTTTTTTTTTTTTTTTTTTTTGGTAAAAAACCCACTCTATCATGTTAACAGAGCAGGATAAGACAGGCTTATTTGTTGAAACTAGAAAGCAAGGAGGTGGCCTAGTTATAGAAACTTGGGTACAAAGTTAAAGCAAGACCAGTAATAAGGAATAACTGGAAGCTGAACTAATAATTTTATTAGGGCTTTTAAAATGTGTCCTTTATGTCTTCCCTTGAGGCATGTCTATGTAAATGTTACATAGGTATACGTGTGCCATGGTGGTTTGCTGCACCTATCAACCCATCATCTAGGTTTTAAGCCCCGCATGCATTAGATATTTGTCCTAATGCTCTCCCTCTCCTTGGCTCCCACCCCCTGACATGCCCTGGTATGTGATGTTCCCCTCTCTGTGTCCCTGTGTTCTCACTGTTCAACTCCCACTTATGAGTGAGAACATGGGGTATTTGATTTTCTGTTTCTGCGTTAGTTTGCTGAGAATGATGACTTCCAGCTTGAGGTCTTTTGCCAATTTTTAAAAAAAACTTTTATTTTAGGTTCAGGGTTACATGTGCAGGTCTATTCTATAGATAAACTTGTGTCATGGGGGTTTGTTGTACAGATTATTTTGTCACTCAGATATGAAGCCTCATACCCAATAGTTATTTTTCTGATCTTCTCTCTCCTTCCCTCTCCATCCTCCAATAGGCCCCAGTGTCTGTTGTTCCCCTCCTCTTGTCCACGTGTTCTCACGATTTAGCTTCCACCTGTAAATGCAACAGCCAGTATTTAGTTTTCTGTTCTTGTGTTAGTTTGCTAAGAATAATGGGCTCCGGCTCCTGCAAAAGACATGATCTTGTTTATTTTTTTAATGGCTGCATAGTATTCCATGGTGTATATGTGCCACATTTTCTTCATCTAATCTGCCATTGATGTTGCAGATTTTAAAATCAGATTATTTGTTTTTTTTTTCTTGGTATTGAGTTGTTTAGCTTCCTTATATATTCTGAATATTAACCCCTTGTCAGATGTATAGTTTGTAAATATTTTCTCACATTCTGTAGGTTATCTTCACTCTGTTAATAGTTTCCTTTGCTGTGCAAAATCCTTTTAGTTTGATGTAATCCCATTTGTCTATTTTTGCTTTCATGGCCAGTGCTTTTGAGGTCTTATTTAAAGGCCAACAGATATATAAAAAAATGCTCAATGCCATTAATAATCAGGGAAATACAAATCAGAACCAAAATGAGATACCTCCTCACTCTAGTTAGAATGACTATTATTAAAAAGATAAACCATAAAAAGTGTTGCTAAGCACGCGGTGAAAAGGGAACACTTGCACATTATTGGTGGGATTATAAACTAATACAGTCATTACGAGAAACAGTATAGAGATTGAGACCATCCTGGCCAACATGCTGAAACCCCCTCTCTACTAAAAATACAAAAAATAGCTGGGCATGGTGGTGGGCGCCTGTAGTCCCAGCTACTTGGGAGGCTGAGGCAGGAGAATCACTTGAACCCAGGAGGCAGAGGTTGCAGTGAGCCGAGATCTTTCCACTGCACTCCAGCCTGGGCGACAGAGCAAGACAGAGTGAGACACCATCTCAAAAGAAAAAAGAAAAACAGTATGGCAGTTCCTTAAAAAGTTAAAAATAGAACTACCATATGATCCAGCAATTCCACTACTGGGTATATATCAAAAGGAAATAAAATCAGTGTATTAAAGAGATATCTACACTCCCATGTTTATTGCAGCACTATTTACAATAGCCAACATAGAGAATCAGCCTAAGTGTCCATCCACAGATAAATTGATAATGTGGTATATATATGCAATGGAATACTATTCAGCCATAAGAAAGAATAAAACCTTGCCATCTGTGACAATATGGATGAAGCTGGAGGAGATAATGTTACGTGAAGTAAGGCAGACACAGAAAGACAAATACCATATGGTCTCACTCATATGTAGAATCCTCCCAAAAAGAAAAAGTTGATGTCATAGAAGCAGAGAGTATACAATGGCTACTAGAGATTGGAGAGGGGATGAAGATGCCAAGGAGAAGAGGAGAGGCTGGTGAATAGGTACAAAGTTACAATTTGATAGGATGAGTAAGTTCTGGTGTCTTATTGCACCAGAGGGTAACTATGGTTAACAATAAAATGTTGTATATTACAAAATAGAAGAGAGGCTTTGGATATTCTCATCACAAATAAATGATACATATCTGAGGTCTCTGTATACTAACTACCCTGATTTCATCATTATACAACATGGATGTGTATCAAAACATCAAGTTGTACTCCATAAATATGTAAACTTACCATATGTCAAATAAAAAATATGAAAACAGGCTGGGTGCGGTGGCTGATGCCTGTAATCCCAACACCTTGGGAAGGTGAGGCGGGTGGATCACGAGGTCAGGAGATCGAGACCATCCTGGCTAACACAGTGAAACCCCGTCTGTACTTAAAATGCAAAAAATTAGCGAGGTGCGGAGGCACACGCCTGTAGTCCCAGCTGCTTGGGAGGCTGAAGCAGGAGAATAGCTTGAACCCAGGAGGTGGAGGTTGCAGTGAGCTGAGATTGTGCCACTGCACTCCAGCCTGGGCAACAGAACAAGACTCTGTCTCAAAAAATAAAAAATAAATAAATAAAAAATAAAAAATATGAAAACAAATGTGCCCTTTTCAATCATCTCCAATTTTTAGATGAGGCCACTATAACCCTTTTTTTCTGAAATTAGATTAACCGTAGTCTTATTGAAGTAAAAGTGGGAACAGAGTCACCAGGAGAAAATGAAAAAATTTTCTGTTATTGATACTGGTATTTTATAGTAAGTGGCAACAATTTCCTGAAGAGCTATAAGTACTGTTCTCACATGGATAGAAGCATCTTTTTCCTAGCAACAGAAAACCTAAATTAGATAGGAAGGTAAAGCACAGAAAGTAGAAAAAGCTTCAGGAATGTTCTTTCAGCAATACACTTTCCACCAGAAGACCATACTATATTATTGCCCATATACTGTTGGTTTTAGTCTGTCTCTTGTGGTCTGTAAGGGTTATGTTTTATTAAAAATTGTTTCCTTTCTCTGTGATTAAATAGTTTTAATGGAAGTATGAATTACAGTAGAAAGGGAATGTTGTTTGTCTTTGTCATAAGGTTAGTGCTGGTATGTTTGGGGATGGACTGTCATCTTAAAGGAAGGCAAGGCATGGCCGGGCGCAGTGGCTCACGCCTGTAATCCCAGCACTTTGGGAGGCCGAGGTGGGCGGATAGCGAGGTCAAGAGATCGAGACCGTCCTGGCTAACATGGTGAAACCCCATCTCTACTAAAAATACAAAAAATTAGCCAGGCGTGGTGGTGGGCACTTGTAGTCCTGGCTACGTGGGAGGCTGAGGCAGGAGAATGGCATGAACCCGGGAGGCAGAGCTTGCAGTGAGTGGAGATTCCACCACCGCACTCCAACCTGGGCAACAGAACGAGACTGCGTCTCAAAAAAAATAAAATAAAAAAGGAATGAAGGCAAGGCATGCAGCCAGTCAGGCGATCTTCATCCAAGAGCTCTCTTAATGTGGCATTTCCTAAAGTCATTTCTTTTTCAGTTTCTAACAGCTGATCAGACATCACGTGAAAGAATGAAGAAGGTATAAATCAGGTACAAATACTTCACTAATTTCTAAAAGAGGTTTTTCTTTCTTATGACTGGAATAATTTTTCACCTGTCTATGGTATGGTATGTCTCTCTGCATCAAAATATGATGGTCCTATTTTATGATGGGAATTCCTACTTTAAACCTTGACAGTTCAAAATTTGGATAACTCCAGAGTAACTTTTACGTAGAAGCAAATGCAAGTTAAGTTTAATACTTTTTACAGAGCTTAAAAATCTACTGAAAACAAAGCATAAGAGAATATTGCTGTGATGTTTATTTTGCAGCTATGCCGTGAGGTTTTCATTATCTTTGCCTGATGTACAGTGATCTTTGCCAACATGAAGGTGCTGCAGGTGTGCTTCTTTAATGCTGTTTCTTTATTTTCAGAACATTGTCTCTAACATTAACGGACACATACATGGTCTTTTTTTTTTTTTTTTTTTTTAGGCAGAATCTCGCTTTGTCTCCGAGGCTGGAGTATAGTGGTGTGATCGCAGCTCACTGCAACCTACATCTCCCAGGTCCAAGGGATTCCACTGCCTCAGCCTCCTGAGTAGGTGATATTACAGGCGCAGACCACCAACCCTGGCTAATTCTTGTGTTTTTAGTAGAGACGGGGTTTCACCATGTTGGCCAGGCTGGTCTCGAACTTCTGACCTCAGGTGATCCACCTGCCTCAACCTCCCAAAGTTCTGGGATTACGGGCGTGAGCCGCCGCACCCAGTCGTATGTTCATTTTTTAAAAATTGTTTTATCTTACTAAGAATCATTGATTTGGAAGTCTGGTTTTGTATTCTTATGCTGCCACTACCACTTAATGAATATTTGGATAATATTATCATAGTACATAGAATTATTTTAAATTGTATTTGTAATGAATATTAAAATAAAAGCACCATAATCCCTAAATCACTGTAAGAAAGTGCTGATGTCTTTAAAAAGCACCATGGATCTGATAATATTGACAAGGAGCAGGAAGCCTTTCTGTTTCTACCTAAGGTAGTTCCATCTGCAGCAATGACACAGGCAAGGCAAGGTTTAAAATCACCTCTTTTTCTTTAAGGATTAAATTTTTGTAAGATTTAATATCTTTCAGCATTTGCACATAAATTTCAATTTCATTTTAAAGATTGCACTACTTGGCTGGGCGTGGTGGCTCACACCTGTAAATCCCAGCACTTTGGGAGGCCGAAGCAGGCGGATCATCTGAGGTCAGGAGGTTGAGACCAGCCTGGCCAACATGGCAAAACCCCCTGTCAACTAAAAATACAAACATTAGCCAGGCGTGGTGGTGGGTGCCTGTAATCCCAGCTACTCAGGAGGCTGAGGCAGGAGAATCGCTTGAACTTGGAAGGCAGAAGTTGCAGTGAGCCAAGATCATACCACTGCACTCCAGCCTGGGTGACCAAGAGTGAGACTCAAAAAAAAAAAAAAAAAAAAAAAAAAAGGACTACTTCTGATTGCATAATTTGTTTTCATAAAATACAATGGTGTATACACTGGACTATTTCTTGGTTACTCAGAATATTGCTTGGTGACTATATAATTAGAGAAAAAACAGTCAATACATTTGACAGCTATTTCACCAAGCTATGAAATTATGCCAAATGAACTATTTTTGTTCCACAACAGAAGACTCCTCTTCATGTGCTACAAATTTATAATCTCAAGGTCAATCTACATTTTCTTGGAACAGTTTTGAGTGAACATTGCCAACACCCAGTTTTTGGATGCTCTTTTCTATTCAATAGTGTGATAATTCTCTTTTTCATATTGTTTTTCCCCATAGGTAAAATTGTGTAGATTTTATTTCTACTGTATACATTATAGTCACTTGCCAGGGATGCCACCATGGTTAAGATCTGAGGTTCTCCCAACACTTTGATAGCACATTTACAGCCAACACAGCCTAGAGGTGAGAGCAAAGCCTTTGGTGTTTGCCAGCCTAGGTTTGAATATTGCCTTCTTACCAGCTGTGGAATTTGGCCAAGTTAATTATTTTTTCCTAAACCTCATTTTGCTTTGTGAAATTTAATTAATAAAATTTACCTCATAAGATTACTATGAGGGTCGGGCACGGTGGCTCATGCCTGTAATCCCAGCACTTTGGGAGGCCGAGGCAGGTGGATCATGAGGTCAGGAGATCAAGATCATCCTGGCCAACATGGTGAAACTCCGTCTCTACTAAAAAAAAAAAAAAAAAAAAAATTAGCTGGGTGTGGTGGCACATGCCTGTAATCCCAGCTACTTGGGAGGCTGAGGCTGGAGAATGGCTTGAATCCAGGAGGTGGGGGTTGCAGTGAGCTGAGATCATGCCATTGCACTCCAGCCTGGTGCCTGAACAAGACTCTGTCTCAAAAAACAAAAAAAAAAAGATCACTCTGAGGACTGAATATGATAATGCGTAAAATGCCGAGTTTTATGGCCAGTACCTAACAGGTGGTTAACAAATAGTGGCTAGTATTACTGTGGGTATTCAATGGCTTTTTCTCATTGATTCTGTGTAAATTTTAGTAGCTTAACTCCTATTGAAAAACTTTATTTTCCTTACCTGTAAATCTTACTGGGTACTTTTCTATTTCTCACCTTTACTTGAATCCCAAACGAGCTCTGTTTTTATTTAGAAGAGGGAAGAGCTCTTTGTTGGCAGAGTTAAAATTGCACTTTATTCTATCTGCGCCGGTGTAGGCCGGGCATTGAAACCAGCAGCATTTCAGGCTGGAATATCCATGGGTAATGGCACTCTGTCCTGCGACCTGGGCCACGCTCTCTGCCACATGTGTGGGGAAAAGAAAGATCAGACTGTAACTGTGTCTACGTAGAGTGAAGTAGACATAAGAGACTCCGTTTGGTTCTGTACTAAGAAAAATTCTTCTGTCTTGAGATGCTGTTAATCTGTAACCCCACCCCCAACCCGGTGTTCCCTGAAACATATGCTGTGTCAACTCAGGGTTAAATGGATTAAGGGCTGTGCGGGATGTGCTTTGTTAAACAAATGCTTGAAGGCAGCATGCTCGTTAAGAGTCATCACCACTCCCTCATCTCAAGTACCCAGAGACACAAATACACTGCGGAAGGCTGCAGGGACCTCTGCCTAGGAAAGCCAGGTATTGTCCAAGGTTTCTCCCCATGTGATAGTCTGAAATATGGCCTCGTGGGAAGGGAAAGACCTGACCATCCCCCAGCCCGACACCCATAAAGGGTCTGTGCTGAGGAAGATTAGTAAAAGAGGAAGGAAGGCCTCTTTGCAGTTGAGACAAGAGGAAGGCATCTGTCTCCTGCTCGTCCCTGGGCAATGGAATGTCTCAGTGTAAAGCCTGATTGTATATTCCGTCTACTGAGATGGGGGAAAACCGCCTTAGGGCTGGAGGTGGGGGGACATGCTGGCAGCAATACTGCTCTTTAAGGCAGTGAGATGTTTATGTATGTGCACATCAAAAGCACAGCACTTTTTTCTTTACCTTGTTTATGATGCAGAGACATTTGTTCAAATGTTTTCCTGCTGACCTTCTCTCCACTATTACCCTATTGTCCTGCCACATTCCCCTTTCCGAGAAACGCCCGATAATGATCAATAAATACTAAGGGAACTCAGAGACTGGTGCTGGCGCGGGTCCTCTGTATGCTGAGCGCCAGTTCCCTGGGTCCACTTTTCTTTCTCTATACTTTGTCTCTGTGTCTCTTTTCTCAAGTCTCGTTCCACTCGATGAGAAATGCCCACAAGTGTGGAGGGGCAGGCCACCCCTTCACACGTGAACTTTCCTGGCACCTTCAGGAGAGTCACTTCCCAATTCGAAGTAATGGCAGCTTGCCTAAGACAAGACCTCAGAGGAAAAGAAGTAAGAAAATTGTGTCACCTGTTTTTCTTTTTCAACATTTTTTTCTGAGGGAGAGTTAAGACTATCACTGTCTCTTGGAGGCTGCACTGTGGCATAGGGATTGAACGTAGGCTTTGGTGTGGAACAGCAGAATAGATTTGAATCCCAACTCCATTCCACAATAGTTGTGCAGCCTCAGTGATATGCTTAACCTCGTTGAATCTATTGTCACTTTTATAAAAGAAAAGTATGATTATTTCTATTTCCCTGGGTTATTATGAAAAAAATGAAATATGCCACAGTGCTCATGTGATGCTAATTTCTCCATTATTTCCCTTCTCTAACTGTAAAATATATTAAAACAAAACAAAACACTAGAATGCGTCTTCACTAACATTGTGCCTGCTGCTAATTTGATGGTCATGGAATGCTGTTTCCCCAGCTTGTTGGATGTCACTAATACTGACTGAGCTGTAGACTGGCTTCCTTCCACTTTTGGCTCAGCCCCAAGCACAAATTCATAGCACAGTATTTACCCAACAATGTCCTTCCCAGATTCAATGTTTTATGGCCTATCATCTCACGGTCTTCAAGCTGCCAAGGGCATCTTATCACTCAGAGCAGAACTCAAGTAAGTGACTTATGACAGGAATTTTCTATAATAGGGGAAAAGATATAAGTCAAAAGGTTGCATTCTAACTGTGTTAGTACGAATTCTTGACACATTTTCTTCCAAGCATTCATAGGCATGGGGTGAAAATAAAGAGTTTTCTTGGATTGAAAATTGAAACAAAATGACAATCTTATTTTAAAATTGTCATTTCCTGTCATTTTATCAAGTGCAGTAAGAAGTAAATTCTTTCATATCTCTAGTAGTCATATAGCAAGCAGCTCTATGGGCCGGAGTGCTCTTTATGAAAATATGTAATGTTAGGACACTTAAACTCCATTTTGCTATGCAGGAAGCTTTGCACAATAGATTGCTTGTCATTTTTGAACAGGAAAGTGTTGATCTTTCAGCCACCTTTTATACCTATACTGTTTATTTCAGACACCTTCACTCACTGTCACTATCTTTGGGCAATTTGCAATTTTCTCATCTACACAAATTTGAGAAATTATGATAGGGAAGATAAAATTTTTGATGCATTTCCCATTTACCATCTGTCAATGAGTATTCCTTTTTATCACTATTTTACATAATTTCAGACATGGGGAAATTTCAAGAATAGTACAAGGAACACACACACACACACATATATATATACACTTAGTAACGTAATTATTTATCGGTCTTTATTCTATATATATTTCTCTACATATACATAATAGACAATATAGATAATATATAGTTATATAATAAACAGTTAACCATTTTTCCTAAACCACTTCTTAGTCAATTGAAGACACTGTGCTCCTTTTATCATTGAAGTATTTAGCATATATTTCCTAAAAACAAAGATATATCTTATATAATCAAAAAACACTTATAAAAATCAGGACATTTAATTGACAGTCTATTTTCAAATTTCATCAGCTGTTCAATGTCCCTTGTAGCTATTTTGTTCCTGGTCCAGAGTTAGGCATTGCATTAAGGCACCTCATCATTGAGTCTCCTTTAACTCAGACAGTTTCTCAGACATTTTTTTTTCTTTCTTGACCTTGACACTTTTCACAAATGCAGGTCTTTTGATTCTTTTCACAGGAATGCCATAGAAATTATTCTCTGTTCTTCTCAGTGTATCGTCAAGAAATGTGTAATGTCACTTTGTTACTAATGTGGCTGATGTTAAGTTTGATTTTTTGATTAAGGTATGGTCAATAAAGGCTCTCCATTGGAAAGTTACTGTTTTTCCTTTTGTAATTAATAAGTAAGTTATTAGGAGACACTTTAAGACTATGTAAATACCCTGTTCCACATCAAACTTTACCCACTACAAGTTAGCACCCGCTGATGATTTTTCCAACTCCACTATTACTTGTGCATTTATTTGTTGGCATTACCTTCTGTTTATTTACTTAGTCATTTTCTTTTTATAACAGACCAGGAACATTTTTATTTGAATAACGGTAAAAATGATCACATTGCAAAGACGAAAGTAGGCTGAAATCTTTTTTAAAAAAATTTATAAACAATAGAAATTTATTGCTCACAGTTCTGGAAGCTGGAAAGTTCAATATTAATGCTAGTAAGACCTACTTAGTTATTTTATTATATCAGTATGGGATCATAAATACTTATTTAAAGAGTTATAACCTATTACAATTATTATTTACTTATTTTAGATTTGACCAATGTGAGCCCTTCAAGCTGATGCCTGTGCCTTTTTGATATATGTCTATCATACTTTTGACTTCTATATTACTTTATAACACAAGAAGATCTTCCAGACTCATTCAGTACTTTTCCTGTGCTATTCTTTGTATTAACTTCTGGCTCCTCATTGTCGAGAATTTTCTCATGTCATGGAGAATCTTTTACTAAGGTACTAGTACTAGTGTGACTAGTGTGTTCATCGCTTTCAATGAGCCATTGCTTCTAGGTACTCTCAACATACAGAGCTCAGAAATACAACTAAATCAATTATTCTATCTATATCTATCTAATCTATCATCTATCTAGTTGACTTATCCATCATTATCTATCTTTCATTTACCTATTATAAAGTATGCATTCAGGCTTATGTCCTCAGTTCCAAATCAACACCACAGGTTACATTTTCACCTTTCCCCTCTCCATCAGTAACCAACCTGACTCCCAGTTTCCCCAGTATATGCATTCATTTACTCAGTCATCAAGTACACAGAAAGAAATTTCAGAATTGCCATACCAAAAAGATAAATTACTGTGTACAGGTCAATGTTGTGTAGAATTCTTTTATTCTGAGATAAATTGGCATACAGTGAAACTTACAGATCTAAAAGTTGCAATTAAGAGTTTTGACAAGTACATATACTTGTGTAACCCACATTCCTGTCTTTATTTGTTAACTTTTATTTTAAGTTCAGGGGTATAGGTGTAGGTTTGTTATACAGGTAAACTTATGTCACAGGGGTTGTTGTACAGGGTGTTTCATCACCCTGGTCTTAAGCCTAGCACCCATTAGTTATTTGTCCTGATCCTCTCCGTTCTCCCACCCTCCGCCCTCTGATAGGCCCCAGTGTCTGTTGTTCCCCTCTACGTGTCCATGAGTTCTCATCATTTAGCTCCTGCTTATAAGTGAGAACATGTGGTATTTGGTTTTCTGTTCCTGTGTTAGCTTGCTAAGGATAATGGCCTCCAGCTCCATCCATGTTCCTACAAAGGATATAACCTCATTCTTTTTTGTGGCTGCATAGTATTGATGTATATTTTCCACATTTTCTTTATTCATTCTACCACGGATGGGCATTTGGGTTGATTCTGTGTCTTTGCTATTATGAATAGTGCTGCAGTGAACAGATGCATGCATGTGTCTTTATGGTAGAACAATTTGTATTCTTTTGAATATACACAATAGTAGCATTGCTCAGTCGAATGGTAGTTCTGTTGTTAGTTACCTGAGGAGTCACCACACTGCTTCCCACAGTAGTTGAACTAATTACACTCCTGCCAGTAGTGTGTAAGTGTTCCCCTTTCTCTGCAACCTCACCAGCATCTGTTATTCTTTGACTTTTTAATAATAGCCATTCTGACTGGTGTGAGATGATATCTTATTGTGGTTTTGATTTGCATTTCTCTAATAGTTAGTGATGATGAGCTTTTTTCATATGCTTTTTGGCCACATGTATGTCATCTTTTGAAAAGTATTTGTTCATGTCCTTTGTCCACTTTTTAATGGGGTTGTTTGTTTATTATCTTAACCAAGATATAGAAATTTTCTATCATTAGAGGATGTTTCTCGAGCCTCTTCCCAGTTAATTCCTTCTCTCAAGAGGAAAACACAATTTCTGTTTTTTTAACCATAGTTTTTTATAACCTAGAATTTCAGGTAGCTAGCATCATATTTGTGTGTGTAGCTTGTTAAATCCATATTGTTGCATGTAGCCATAGTATTTCTTCTTTGGTAATATTCCATTCTAGAAATGTACAAGAATTTTGGCCAGGCGCGATGGCTTAGGCCTGTAATCCCAGCACTTTGGGAGGTCAAGGCAGGAGGATCACCTGAGGTCAGGAGTTCGAGACCAGCCTGACCAACATGGTGAAACCTCCTCTCTACTAAAAATACAAAAATTAGTAGGCCAGGCACAGTGGCTCACGCCTGTAATCCCAACATTTTGGGAGGCTGAGGCAGGTGGATCACCTGAGATCGGGAGTTCGAGACCAGCCTGACCAACATGGAGAAACCCCAACTCTACTAAAAATACAAAATTAGCCAGGCGTGGTGGCACATGACTGTAGTCCCAGCTACTAGGGACTCTGAGGCAGGAGAATCGCTTGAACCCAGGAGGTGGAGGTTGCGGTGAGCCGAGATTGCACTGTTGCACTCCGGCCTGGGCAACAAGAGCAAAACTCCATCTAAAAATAAATAAATAAATAAAAAATACAAAAATTAGCCAACTGTGGTGGCAGGCGCATGTAATCCCAGCTACTTGGGCGGCTGAGGCAAGAGAATCGCTTGAACCTGGGAGGCGGCAGTTGCAGTGAGCCAAGATTGCGCCATTGCACTCCAGCCTGGGGGACAAGAGCGAGACTTCGTCTCAAAAAAAAAAAAAAAAAAAAATGTACTACAACTTTAAAATCTGATCTCTGGTTAATAAACATTTTAGTTGAGACATAATAAATAAAGCTGCTACAAATCTTCTTGTTCAAGCTTTGTTAACATACTTTTTTTTTGCGAAATATTTCGGTGTGGAGTTGTCGGGCCAGAATATAGGTAAAGGTTTATTTTATAAGACACTGCTGCAAATGTTTTCAAAGTGGCCACACTATTTTCATATAACAACTATTAATGTATGAGATTGCTGTTTGCTCTACATACAGCCCCTGTTTTTTTTTTTTTTTTTCAGTTTTCTACATTCTGGTAGCATAGTGGTATGTCGTGCCTTTATATGCATTTTTCTAATGATGAATAATGTTGACTATCTTTTCATGTGCGTTTTGGCTATTTGTATGTCTTCCATTTTAAAGTGTTTATCGAGTCTTTTGCATATTTTAAAATTGGGTTGTTTATCTTTTTCACTGAGTTGTAGATGTCTTTTGTGTATTTGGGATAACAGTTCTTTGTTAGATAAATGTTTTGCATACATTTTCTGCCATTTTCTCTGTTGCCTGCCTACTCATTTTCTTAGGAGTACGTTTTTTGATTAACAGAAGCTTTTTTATTTGAATGTAATCCAACTTGTAATTATTTCATTGCATCCTTACCATTTCCTAAATCAACCCCTACAGCCAACCTCCGAGCTTGGGGTGGGCACATTTCCCTGGACGTGCAGAGGCTATACTGTAGAAAGGTTAATGCCTGAATAATAAATCAGGGTACTTTTGGAAAGAGAGAGGGATGGATGACAGGTAGTCAAGAACACAAGGTGTCCACCATAGAACTGGGCGCATGAAAGCAAATGATTTTCTTGAATAGAAACATAAATTAGCAGCTAATTTACTAGAACGCATGCTCTATAAAACTATAGGATTTAAAAGTATGTTATGACAAAAGGCTAAAAACCCCCCTAATATCTATTCCATGTTTCCTATGTACCTTTAAATTATGTGTTACATAATTTAATGTCAAGAAGAGCCAGAGAATTGAGATATCTTATCCAAGATCACTCAGCTGGTAAGTGGCAAACCTGGATTTCCATTTCTCAGTTGTCTTTTTTTTTTTTTGATATGGAGTTTTGCTCTTGTTGCCCAGGCTGGAGTGCAGTGGCATGATCTCGGGTCACTGCAACCTCTGCTTCCCGGGTTCAAGCGATTCTCCTGCCTCAGCCTCCCGAATAGGTGGGATTACAGGTATGCGCCACCAAACCCGGCTAATTTTTTGTATTTTTAGTAGAGATGGGGTTTCACCACGTTGGCTAGGCTGGTCGTGAACTCCTGACCTCAGGTGATCTTGCCTGCCTCAGCCTCCCAAAGTGCTGGGATTACAGGCGTGAGCCACAGCGCCTGTCCGTCTTTTTTTTTTTTTGAGATGGAGTCTTCCAGTGTCTGAGACGGAGTCTCGCTCTGTCACCAGGCTGGAGTGCAGTGGTGCAATCTCGGCTCACTGCAACCTCCACCTCCTGGGTTCAAGCGATTCTCCTGCCGCAGCCTCCTGAGTAGCTGGTACTACAGGTGTGTGCCACCATGCCCAGCTTATTTTTGTATTTTTAGTCGAGACGGGATTTCACCATGTTGGCCAGGATGGTCTTGATCTCCTGACTTCGTGATCTGACTGCCTCGGCCTCTCAAAGTGCTGGGATTACAGTCCTGAGCCACCGTGCCCAGCCTTTATGGTCTTACAGATTGGCAACAGTGTATTAAAAAATTTCCATCATGTCTCTTTATTCCAGAATTTGTCAAAGCTCTTTTTTTTTTGTTTTTGTTGTTTTGTTTTGAAGGAAAATTTGTATTTTAATTATTTTTATGTACAGAAAACTCAACAGTGTACATTTAACCCAGTTTACTGGCAAGTTCTTTAGCCTTTGCCTTTTTGAGCTTGGCGATACGAGCCACAGACTTGGGACCCGGGACATTGCTGCCTCAGTGACGGCGGATCTCACAGTATCTGTCATTGTAATTGGTCCTGATAGCTTCCACCAGCTTAGCCAAAGCGCCTTTGTCTTCCGACTTCACTTGTGTGAAGGCGACAGTGGTGTAGGTCTTCCTGTGGACTAGACGTCCCAGTCTTGCCTTCGCCTTGATAATGCAGTAAGGGACCCCCATTTTACGACACAGGGCAGGCAAGAAGACAACCAGCTGGAAGAAAGCATTAGCTGAAGAGTGTATTTTGACGAAAAGCAGTAAATTTCAGAGTTAGCTTGGTAGCAATTGCTCAGGGTTAAAAAGCTCATGGATTTGCACTTCAAAAAGCTCTTAAATAATAATGTTCACTGTGAATCTTTAGGAAGGGGATATGTTAAGCAGGCTTTTCTATACTTTTCTGATCACCAAATCAGTTTTTTTTCTGTGGAAAACCCCCTAATCTTTTCCCAGAGTATTGCTCTGAAGAGCAGTTTCTGAGACAATAGTTTAAATGTATCTGGAGAGAACTTTATCTCCTACCTTTCTCATTTAATCACCACCAGAAGCCAATAAGGAAGGCTGATATATGTTGATAATATGGCCACAGGTTTAACCCAAATTAAAGTTTCCTAAAGCACAAATATTCCATTTAACTGAACATCACAGACACAATTTTAGAGCTATAGTGACAGATGCCCCCTTCACCGTGATAGCATGTCTTCTGTTATTTTAAATCATAAAATTTGCATTTCTTTCATAGAAACTATTGACATTTTCTTGTGTCCCTTTCACAATTTTGCTCCCCCTACCAGAAACAAAACCCAAATACAGAAGCTTTACATTGTTAAAGGAAAGTCTATGAGGAAAATAATCAATAGATTATTGGATTATTTCTTCAGAGCCAGTACAGGAAGAGCTATAATAAGGAGTATTTTCTACACATTTTAATTTGAAGTCATAGCTTTCAAAACTAGCAGTGAATTATTTTGTATTATCTTGAGGGGTAGCTTATATTTATCATACGAGACTGTATTTTTTACATATAATAAAACGTTATTCAGGTAATGCCTTCTGAATAAGCTTGATAAGCACACTTGTAATACCATACTTGACCAAACACAAAGTTTGATCATATAGACACAATTTTGTATTGTCAGTCACTTCAGAAAATGGAGTATGAAGCATATATTACACAGTGGAAACACTGATGCCTATTTTATCTAATTATGATCATTCAAAGGATGAAGAAACTCTAGTATGTTTACTCCTTTGGGGAGCCTGAGCATACAAGCTTTATTTTAAAAACATCAACAGGGTTATAAAAGAGAACATAATTGCACGGTCCAGTTTCACTCACACAGACATTGTTCATGTTTTGTACCACTGAAGCAGTATTTTCTGGCTGGTGCATTCTGAAGATGTTGGTGTAAAAGACAATTAGATCTGAAGGTACCCTTAGATATTATTTATTGAGTCTCAGATGAGGAAAGGGGAAAGATAGGCATAAATGTGTATTCAATAAAAGAATGGCATAATTCTGAAACAATATTCAAAGACATATCGACAATTCTCAAGATTCATAAATAGGATGAACCTAGACATTTACACTAAACCTAACTTAAAGTAACAAAACCCACAAATTATTAGTACAAACATCTCATGAGAATCAGCAAATAGATGGCATATGAACTTACCTAAGTAAAACATAATTAACATTGAATCACCAGGATCAATTTTTAGCAAAACTGTTTAAAAATTTTTATGTTAGGATGTTTAAAAACACAATTTTAAAATGTTTTTGTAATTGATTTTTAAATTCAGAAATATAATGAATTTTCCAAATTTGGCTGAAATTATCCTTGCTATTATTTGTCGCCCCCAAAATGAGGGATTAATGAAAAAGTGGCAAATAAAGATTAAGGCAGTACCATGGTGCCCTCTGGTGGCAACATCTTTGTATCTGCTTGAAAAAACCGAAAAAAGACCAGCTAACTTCCAGAGGTAAGACATGCTGTAAATAATGATTTTAAAAGACTCTTTCATTCAACAGTATTTGCCTGTAATTTGGTTGTATTTCATTAAGCATAACTTTGTTATTAGAGTCCAGCATACATGTATAAACTGAGAATGTATGGGAAACCCAGTTCTATCTTGGAATTAGAGCTAGACTTCTGTCCATACTTCTGTGCCCTCTGATGTGTGTAAATATTGGGAGGCAGGGCATCCATGGGCAGAAGCTGAGGAAGTGAAACCACTGGGAACTAAAATGCGGAAGCCGGGGCTACGGCCATTCCTGAATTTGGGCATCATCTGGGAGGGAAATGGCGTGTGTGTGGCTGGTTACTCAATGAGGAACATATCTAGGAAAAGCATGAGAACATTGGACAGATAATTGCAAAGCAATCCTAGCCCCACAGCCCCCATGCCCAACCATACAAATTTTAAGCTCATAAAAAGATTTCAGGAGCTCAAACAACTCAATAGCAAAAAAACAACTTGATCAAAAAAGGAGCAAAGACATGAACAGATATTTCTCAAAAGAAGACACACAAATAGCCAACAGACATATGAAAAAATGCCCATCGTGAATCATCAGGCAACTGCAGATAAAATCCACCGTGAGAACATCAACTCATAGCTCGTACTTGTTAGACTGGCTATTGTCAAAAAGATAAAACATAGCAAGTGTTGCCAAGTATATGGAGAAAAGAACCAAAGTACACTGTCCGTGGGAATTTAAATTAGTACAGTCATTATGGCGTGGCTGTTCCTCAAAAAATTAAAAATAGAACTACCGTATGATCCAGCAATCTCACTACTGGGTATATATCCAAAGAAATTGAAATTAGTATGTCAAAGAAATATTTGTACTGCCATGTTCACAGCACAATAGCCAAGATAGGAAAAAAAGTGTCCATTATTGGATGAATGGGTAAAGAAAATGTGGTACACACAATGCAGTGGTATTTAGACTTTAAAAAGAAGGTAATTTTGTCATTTGCAACAGCATGAATGAAACTGGAAACCATTATGGTAAGTGAAATAAATCAGCCAAAGACAGACAAATACCACACGGTCTCATTTATACGTGGAATCTAAAACCGTTGAACTCATAGAATCAGAGTAGAATGGTGATTACCAGGGGCTGGAGTAGGGGAGGTTGTGGATGGGGAAAAGAGAGATGTCAGCCAAATGATATACAGTTTAAGTTAAACAGGAAGGTTAAGTTTCAGTGATCTATTGCACATCTTGGTGACTATAGTTAATAATAATGTTTGCATATTTCAAAATTGCTTAAAAAGATGATGTTTTAATAATTTCAACTTTTATTTTAGATTCAGGGGTACATGTGCAGGTTTGTTATATGGGCATATTGTGTGATATTAAGGTTTGGGGTATTATTGATCCTGTCACCCAGGTAGTGAGCATAGTACCCAACAGTTAATTTTTCAACTCTTCCCCTCTATCGCCTCCTCCCCCAGCAGCAGCCTCCAGTGTCCATTGCTGAACACTTTACATCTGCCAGTACCAAATGTTTAGCTTCCACCTCTAAGTAAGAATGTGTTGTATTTGCTTCTGTTCCTACCTTAATTAGCTTAGGATAGTGCCCTCCAGCTGCATCTATGTTGCTGCAAAAGACATGATTTCATTCTTTTTTGTGGCTGTGTAGTAGCCCATGGTGTATTTGTACCACATTTTCTTTATTAAATCCACCCTCGATGGACACCCAGGTTGATTCCATGATTTTGCTATTGTGAATAGTGCTGCAGTGAACATGTCTGTGATGAACATATGAGAGCCTGTGTCTTTTAGGTAGAACAATTTATTTTCTTTTGGATATATACCCAGTAGTGGGAATCCTGGATTGAATGGTAGCTCTGTTTTAAGTTCTTTGAGAAATCTAAAAGAATAGATTTTAAATGTTCTTACCACAAAAAAAAAAGTAGATGAGGTGTTAATTAGCTTGACAATCATTTCACAGTCTATATTTGTATCTACTTATCTATCTCTTTATCTGTCCCTTAAACGTCATGTTCCTCATGTCACCCTACTCCATTCTGCTTGGGATGTGATCATCCCTTTGTGTGGGAGATCCATACTGTATGTGCTACCTGCCCATTGCTGTACAGGAAAAAACATACAGCATGAAGTCTTCAATGCTACCATAGTTTCAGGTCTTCATGGTGGTATCCATGTCAAATAAAAGGGAACCGAACCATTTTGCATTCCCACCAGCAATGAATGACAGTTCCTGTTGTTCCGCACCTTCACCAGCATTTGGTGTTGTCAGTACTTTGGATTTTAGTTACTGTAGTATGTGTGTTGTGGTATCTCATTGTTGTGTTAATTTACAATTCCCTAATAACACATGATGTTGAGCATCTTTTCATGTGTTTATGCCTGTTTGCCATCAGTCTATCTTCTTTGGGGAAGTGTGTGTTCAGATCTTTTTCCCATTGCACTTACTTTTTAGTCACCTTATCTTGGACATTCTTCTCTTTTGATGAAAATTGTGTTTGTTGAGATTGACCTTCCTATTTCGAGAATCTTGCTTACTTTCAGTTTTGAAATTCGTATAGTTTTTCTGGGTGTGATTTTGTTCTTTCTGGAATACATCCTTCAGAAGTTTATTTCATGACGTATCCTCATGACATTTTTTTCAGTTTGTCTGAAAACTATTTATTTCTCTCTTATTCTTCAATGAGAGTTTAACTGAATACAAATCTCTGGATTTATAGCAGTTCCTTTTAGCACTTGGAAGATGTTATTCTGGTATTTTCTAGCTTATCGTTTTTAGTAGCCATTTTTATAGGTAATTTGGAGTTTAATTTTTGAGGGGAGGGATTTTACAGTTCTAAAATTTGTCTGAAATGGGAGATATTTGAACATTTATTTCTCTTGGTATTTGTTTTGTTTTTGAAGCTGAGGATTCATTTATTCCATTTAATTTGGAAAACTCTTAGTCATTATGTCTTGAAATATTGCTGTACTCCTGTTTCTCAGTTCTTTCATATTAAAGGTTCTGTAAACCATATGCTGGACCTTATTTCGTACTTCATGTGTCTTAACCTCTCCTCCATGTTTTCCATCTCTATCTATGCTGTGCATTACAGTTAGTTTCTTCTACATGTTGTTCAGCTCCTTGTTTCCATCTTCAACAGTGTCTAATTAAGATGCCCACTGTTTACTGAGTTTTAAATTTCACTGGTGATATATTTTACATCGAGATGTTAATTTTCTTTATAAAATCTTTATAAAATTTTGCTAATTTTTAATAGCATTTTTCCTTTTCATTTTCCAATTCCAGGTTTTAATCCTTGAATATCTCTTTCTTGAAGTTCAAACAAAAATGTAAACCTCTCACATTGCAACTCCATTGCACTTTCTGTGTATTAAACTCTCTGTTCATTATTGTTGAATCAATTTATGCCCAACAAAATAGGGGCTATAATGTCTTTGTCTCAAAAATAATAACTCAAATACTAATAAAAGCAAGATTCTCCCTGACACTGCTCATTGATTCTTTCCACAAACATTTATAGAGATCTACTACTTGCCTGGCAGTACGCTGTGTGAGAATATGAAGTAACCGAGCTCCTTATCCTTAAAGAGCTTAGAGTCAACAAAGGGGAAATTGTAAAAGTAAAGGCAATAATAAACCAGTTGTGTCAGGAGAATATAGATCTGGCTTTCTTGTTAATTGACTAGCCAAGATAATTATCCCAGATGTATAGTCTTTGCAGTATTTTATATATACAAATAAAGGGCTACAAGAACAGAAACCTACATATTTATACTTGCTCAACTGTGGCAGGCATAATGAAAGTGGCTTGTCTCACACCCAGTACAAAGCATATTTCAAAATATGTTGAGCCTAGCAAAGATATAGAGCAAAAACTCCATTTATCATCTGGGGAGGGAGGAAATCCTGTTTAAATGCTTTTTTTTTTTTTTTTTAACTGAGTGAGTGTAAAATATCCGTTTACTTCAAGCACATAAAAATTGTCAAAAAGGAATCATGTTTGATTCCATTCCAATCGATATAAAAGTGCATTTTAAAATAGTATTTATTCGGCCGGGCGCGGTGGCTCAAGCCTGTAATCCCAGCACTTTGGGAGGCCGAGGGGGGTGGATCACGAGGTCAGGAGATCGAGACCATCCTGGCTAACACGGTGAAACCCCGTCTCTACTAAAAATACAAAAAATTATCCGGACGTGGTGGCGGGCGCCTGTAGTCCCAGCTGCTCGGGAGGCTGAGGCAGGAGAATGGCGTGAACCCGGGAGGCGGAGCTTGCAGTGAGCTGAGATCGCGCCACTGCACTCCAGCCTGGGGGACAGAGCAAGACTCCGTCTCAAAAAAAAAAAAATAGTATTTATTCAAGATAAAACTGTTACAACATTTGGAAGGGAGGGGAATTTTTTTAACCTGCTAAATGCTACGCATAATAAACAATAGTAAACGTTACACACCATGATGAAATAGAAACAACCCTTTAATGCCAAGAACACAAGAGAAAGCTTTCTGCTTTCACCTCATTGATTCAACCTTGTAGCTGAGGTGTTTTAATGCCTACAAAGGCATTACAAACACAGACAGGAGCATCAGGTTTGGAAAGCAATTTCATGCCAAGGTTTTAACTCCAGAGGAAACCTATACACTGCAACAGGTAAAAGAATGTTCTTTGCAGGGCAATTTGAGCAAATGGAATCAACTTCACCGTCCTGTTCAAAGAGATGTATTACTACTATACTGTTGTTAAAAAAGAACTAGAACTACAAATATAAATAGATAAAACTTCAAAACCTACCATTGAGTGAATACCACAAATTGCAAGAGAATATATGTACATATACACACATATATCTATCTGCCAATGTGTATCTCAATAGAATGATGCCATATGTGTTGTAGACATTTCAAATGGTAAAATGATGGTTCATAGTAATTATGAATTATACATATTTACATAAGAAACAAAACTAATACTCAGAAGTCAGTAGTTACCTCTGAGAATGGAGAGATGGGACAGTATCTGTGTATTTGTGAAGATTATTTCTTTAATTTAGAAAAATATATAAAGTAATATCATAAACTTGGGTACACAAGTATTTGTTATTATTTCTGTACTTTTTAGTACATTTTAAGTATTTCATAAGTAAAATAGATATATATTTTTGAGACGGAGTCTCGGCCTGTTGCCCAGGCTGGAGTGCGATGGCGCCATCTCGGCTCACTGCAACCTCAGCTTCCCAGGTTCAAGCGATTCTCCTGCTCCAGCCTCCCAAGTAGCTGGGATTACAGGTATGCGCCACCATGCCCAGCTAATGTTTTTTTATCTTTAGTAGAGACAGGGTTTCACCATGTTGGCCAGGTTAGTCTTGAACTCCTGACCTCATGATCCGCTCGCCTCGGCCTCCCAAAGTGCTGTGATTACAGGCTTGAGCCACTGCGCCCAGCCAGTAAAAAATAATTTTTAAAAATGTCATATTACCACATGATGGCGCCATAATCCCATTAATATAGCTATAAGGCCTTAGCCATCAGAAAAAATATTCATTACATCCCATTGATTTATAAAGAAGACAACGAAAAGTCTACAGTTCCCTACTCATGGGTGCTAATGTGGGCCTGCCTGCCTGTGTGTGTGTGTGTGCACGCGCATGTGTGAGAGGGGCAAGGCAGAGTTTCTCTCTTGCACTTTACTAAAAGCGGTTAAAAGAAACCACTCTGAGGCTGGGCACGGTGGCTCACACCTGTAATTCCAGCACTTTGGGAGGCTGAGGCAGGCGGATCACTTGAGGTCAGGAGTTCAAGACCATCCTGGCCAACATGGTGAAACCCCGTCTCTACCAAAAATATAAAAAATGAGTCAGATGTGGTGGCCTGCGCCTGTAATCCCAGTTACTCAAGAGGCTGAGGCAGGAGAATCTCTTGAATCCAGGAGGCAGAGGTTGCCGTAAGTGGAGATTGTGCCACTGCACTCCAGCCTGGGGCAACAAAGCAAGACTCTGTCTCAAAAAAAAAAAAAAAAAAAGAATAACTGTCTCCTTAGAATTGGAAAGAAACCCAGTTTGCAATAAGGTAGAATCTCAGTAACAATAAAGTCAAAAGCTTATTAATTTAAAATCTACTAAATTTAAATTCAGATTATTTGGATAGAAAGTTGTTCTTTGCATTAATATACATGGTTTGCTAGAGGCTTCTTTTCTGATCAGCAGAAATAGGACGATGTGGTTAACTTGGCTATAGATGGCTGCAACTAGATTTTGGATATGAAATTCAGCTACTTTATCTAGAAAATGGGTAAAACAACCCGTACCCAAAAACTATTGTTTTGAGATGAGTTTCTCTTTACATTCTCATCGATAAAGGACTCTTAACTGATGAAAGGTTAATTAACCTCCCTGTCACCTCTCCCTTTGAAGGAATAGACTATTGTCATATACCATAAGAATCGCATCCCATTCAGTATGATGCTGTCACCAACCATTTATAAAATGGCCAATTCCTATTAACTATGAAACTCTTACATATAAAAATGCTGAATTAAAAACAGGGTTCTACACTATTAACTATGCTTTTGGAGAACTAATTAATAATATTTTGTTTTTTATAAGAACCTGCTTTGTGCTTGGTGGATGAAAGTGAAATATATTGTTTATTTATTTTAATTAAACAATATATACTGTTTTAAAAATATATTTATAATTTTTATCAAAGCTGAGATTAAGAAGAACATACCTTTTTCTCTTGAATTACTAATAGGTATGAAAATGACAATATAGTTTTACTTCGTGTCAGAATATTAATATTTTTATGTATTGTGCATTTCGCTGCTATAGTAACGACATTTAAAAAAAACAGAAAAGTTACTCACAGATATATTCCTTGAACCAACTTAGTGGTCTTATCTCAAAAATATGCACAACATTTTTTCCCAAGTTGACACGTGATAAAGTTTCAATAACATTTAGATAACAGTATTTAAGACATGCTGATAACACCATTAGTCTGCTGCAGGGCTTACCAGGGTGAGCTGCAGATTCTAAGGCTATAATGGAATGTTTGTTTGTTTAATTAGGTGGTTAGTGGTTTTATGAAAAAAAATTGAATTTGAAATTGTAAGTTAGAGTAGTATAGTTAGAAAAGGTGAGAATACAAATGCAATTGATGAATAATCCAATATTGATGGTAGAGAACGAGGAGCACACTGAAATAAGAATCAGATAGCCTTTATGGATGGGAATTAATAAAAAAACTTAGGCTACAGTCTAGAAGGATGAAATCTAGAAATGACTTGAGTAGTGGCCTTGTAAATATGGTTGTATAAATCATTATGGTTAACATCAAATCACAGTGCTGTTTGAAGCTTAAAGATGACAGTTTTAGGATAAAGGGGAAAATAATATCAATGCGGTATATATTCCATTTGTGGGAATTTCGTATTTAAGAGGTCTATAGGAAAGGCTTAACGATATGGCCAAAAATTCTAAGGATTTACCTGTTAATGTCACAGGAAGGCTCCTACCCTTGCCCAGATAAAAGCTCAGGAAGTTTTGTGATAAGGAGGGATGAGGTGAGGGAAGGGATTGGGCCACTCCTCCTCATCTTTCTGAGAAATATTTTCAATTAACTGCTTTTAGAAACTTTGAGCTGGAAATGGTCTTGCAATCTAACCACCATATGAGGAAATTGAGGACAATGATAGTACTTCACTTATTTCAGGCAGGGCTGAAACCTAAAAACTTAAGAGCCATATATGGACAGACTAGGTTCTTTGAAGTGGCTGAGAGTTGCTGGTGTAATTTGAGTCTCAGGGCACTGGGGTGTGGGCCTGGATTGGTGAGTACACACGGAGTGACCTGCCCATCCAGGAACTTCTGAGAATCAAGGAGCAAAGATCAAAGAAAAAGAAAAATGTCAGGACTTGGGAGAGGGTGTATTACTGAAGGTTAGAATATAACGTTTGCTTTGCACGGCATGGAGATTGTACAGTTTCCTGGAGTCGGCACAACAAAGGACCGCAAACTGAGCCGCTAAAACAACAGAAATGTGTTGACTCACTGTTCTGGAAGCCAGAAGTGTAAGATCCAGCAGTCCGCAGGGCTGTGCTTCTTCTGGAGGTGCGGCGGAAGGATCTGTTGCAGGTTCTTTCCTGGCTTCCACCGACTCCTTGGCAGCAGAACTCCAGTCTCCATGCAGGGTTCTCCTGTGTGTCTGCTTCTTCACCTGGCCTTCTTTTTATAAGGACACAGTCATGTTAGATTACGGGCCCATCCTACACCAGTGTGACGTCATCTTGACTGATTGCATCTAAGTAACCTCTTTCCAAACAGGGCCCCATTCTGAGGTGTTCGGGGTTAGGACCTCAACATAGGATGTTTGATGGGGGAACAAATTCAACCCAGAAGAGGAGTGGCGGAAGCTTTATTAATAATGACAGATTTTCTGAATGGCCCAGCACCTCTGGTTATGGTAAAGGGTTTCACCCACGCCTGAGGCGGGGCTTTCATTCTTCATTCCTACTGCTTTTCTCATCCTATACTCTTCCTGGAAGCCACCATTCTCAAGATGTAAACTGCCACCTCTATGTAGACAGCTCGCTAATGTATGTGACCAGGCCGTAGTCCTTTCCTGAAACTGAGACCTTCATAACCCACTGCCTGCCCACACATCACCAGGTATCACCCAGATACAGAAACCTCGATGGAAGCCAAGCCTGGCCGCTTCTTCCTCAACCCCCACCTAAGGAAGGTCCCGCCCCAGGTAAAGGCGCCTCCCGTGGTCCCCAGCTAAGCTTAGCCCCTGCACGACAATCTTGGGTGCTTCCCTCCCTTTCTCCCTCCACATCCCGAGTCCCTCAGCTTCACAGATAAATTGCCTTCACATCTCTAGAATGCCACCTCTTCCTCTTTATTCCTCTGGTTTAGGCAGAAAGTGCATTTTCTCTACATAGATAGTCTTACCTTTGTTCTTCTCCAACCCATCTTCAACACTGAGACAAGAGAATGCCTTCTGAAACCCAAACCCCATCACTTCACTCTCCTATTTTAATCCTAGGACTTGCAGAATATGTTCCTGTCTCCAGCTACAGCTTTCCTCCTCATTTCTGGAGTTCATGAGTTTTAAAGACATGTATTGAGAAACTGCTGTGTGCCTAGCACTAGTCTAGGCACGTGTAAGGTACAAGGAAGGAGTGACTGACACATTCATAAAAATGCGTGTAATTTTTACCATTGAGAATGCTTTTTAAGTTTTAGGTCCAAAGTCCCTAAGATCGTCTGGTAAAACTGTGCTTCACTAAAAACGAAAAGCAGTGGGAACTGACTGATCTGGCCAGGAAGAGGTTAAACTGTGGATGAAATGGACCGATGGAATTTACCCATTTCTGCTCTCTGCAGAGGCATCTCCTTACCTTATTTCTCTGAGTACCCCAGCAAAACAGGTCTGTTTATATTTTTCAGTATACAATTATTCCTCCCTTTTCTTCCTGACCTTGGAGCGCCCTGACCCTGAGGTAGACATAAGGAGAAAGCAGAGTCATTGGAATGCAATCTTTAAGAAGCTGCAGCCTTGCTCAAGCAACACACAAAGGCAGATAGAGCAATGGCTGTGAGAAACGAAGTGAAAATAAGCAAGAAATGAAAAACGTTTAGGCAACTTAGATGTCTTCAGAGCTTGCTGACTTGGTGACGTACTAGGGCACTAAAATTAAGAGGGGAGCTCTCTGAAGATGAAGAATGTAACTCTGGCTAAAGTATCAAAGACAAAGTACTCTCTCATCAAAATAATAATAATAGTAACATGCTTCTTTCTGTTGTCATATTTAGTGACACCATTCTACTTAATAATGGCTGATGAGGGCTTTTTCAGAAAATAGAAATTCTACTTTAATGAAGCTTCCCTGATGAGATTTAAAATCAAAACAAAAACAAGCAAGAGAAAAAGCTGTCTGTTCTTCAAGAAACTGATAATTGACACCAGGCTATGTTATCACAGTATACCTCTCCAAAGCTTCCCTGAAACATATTCTGTCACATGGGATATTTGGTAAGTTGCATAGAATTTAGACATATCAAATTTTATATTAGAAATACGTTTGTAAAAAAGGCATGTAAAATAAATGTTCACTAATATGTACGGTGTTGCCACAAGCATTCATGTACATGTCTTTATGTGGACGTACGTTTTCATATCTCTTGAACGCACACTGGGAGTGGAGTTGAGGATGGTATGGTAACTGGATAGGTAACGTTTTGAAGAACTGCTATACTCTTTCACAAAGAGGTTGTACAATTTTACATTCTTGCCAACAAAGCATGAAGAATCCAGTTTTTCCACATTTTCCCAACACTTGCTATTGCCTGTCTTTTTAAATATAGTCATTAAGTGGATATGTAGTGTTATCTCGTGGTTTTGTTTGCACTTCTTCAGTGGCTGAAATTTCAACTGATGGCTGGGTAAACACATGTGGCACATCCACACAATGGAATATTATTTGGTAATTTAAAGGAATTAAGTACTGATACATGCTGCAACATGAATGAAACTCAAAGACATTGTGATAAGGGAAAGAAGTCCTTAGTACAATGTCCTTGAGTTCATACAGCATGTGGCCGTTTTGAAAAAAAGCCCATTTACATGAACTACTCAATTCTTTAGGGGCAGAAAGTATATTAGTTGTTGCTGAGGGCTGGAGTCAGGGAGAAAGAGGAGTGACTGCTAATTGGTACATTTCTTTCTGGGACAATGAAAGTGTTCTAAAACAGATTATGGTGATGGTTGGAAAACTTTGTAAATATATTGAAACCCATTAAATTGTACATTTAAATGAGTGAACTTTATGGCATGTAAATTGTATCTCAATAAAGTTGTTAAAAAATAACTGTACTTTGTGATTAAAGCTGTGTTTGGTTGCTAAAGTAAATAAATCTGTTTTAAACATGAACAAATATTCTCTAATATGCCATTTAAACAAGTATATGTTTTGAAATATTTTCTTAATATTAATTTTCTTAAATTAGAGCTTTTATCAGCTTTAGAAATCTACATATTTTGCTTCAGTTAATAACTCATCTGTTCTTGTTTGAAATTGAAACCTTGATTTTAAACTTAAATTATTTAAATGCTTATTAACCTGTTCAAATATATACTTTGGGTCTCAATTAAAAATTGTTTCAAATTGAGAGCTTCTGAATCAAATGATATTCCAGGACAGAATGAATGTCCTCAGAAATCAGCTTTTCTACCATGTAGTCCAGTGATTTATTTGTTAAAGAGAAGAAAACTGGGAACAGAATGAAGAACAAAATTTTACATTAAATTTAAACTCCGTATTGGTAAGATATACTCTCAAATTAACCCGAAGATGGGTTCATTAAGATGCAATCTTACTTTGAAGATTAATCTGAAATCTTCTCCAAACCAATTCACATGCATTTGTCTTATTTGGTCCTGAAAAATAAAAAGAACTGTGGCAGGCACAAAAGTATCTACTATTAACTTTAGACCTTAGAGATCCTTAATAGCCAGACTTAGTATATAATGTGGTATTGGATTGTGGAGCTGAGATTGGAAATCAAATTCTCTGATAGGCTGCCATTGTCATCGCCCCACCATCTGCCCTCAGGTGAGACTTGAGATTACACATAGAAAGAAAGCAGATCACTGAAATGGAAACTAATGGTTCACTCAGGGCGGCTCAGGGAAAAGAATTCCTTCCTGGAATCAAAAGGTATTTTAGGAACAAAAAAGCTTTAACCTCATGCTAGTTTGACCAATTAATCATTTTAGGTATTTAAGTCCAACTTTGTTAACACTTAAGATTCCTGTCCTCACCATGCTGGTCTTCCAGAAGAGACTTTCAGAACCTTTCAGTTTTTATTCAGAACAGGATCATTTGCCTTTCTCTGATGAAACCTTATCTGACTTCCGGGGATGCTTAGCTCCAAAGCCAGTGACAACTGTCTCAGAGATATGCTTTTAATTCACAATTCCACACTTTTTTCAATAATGAGTGGCTGATTTTAAAGCTTGTAATTTAATAAGTCTAAACTCATAAAATAACTAGAAATACAAGACGAACTTCTCTACTGGGTGCATTGTTCCCTTCTAATCCTTTCTCCTTATAAGGGCCAGTATGTATAGAGGTCTTTGTGAGGCTTCAGAAATTGCTGAAGATCCCTTCAAAGCAAAACTGATTTTACAAAACTCTCATCCTCCCCCCTCTCCTCGCCACAGGATCAGGGCAGGTACTGAGTCATACAAACAGGTAATCCACCAAGCTGCACTCCACGCAGTTAAGTGGCTCTAACATAAACTCTTACTGCAAGAGAGGTGGGGGAATGCGAGATAAAAGCACCATTTATCTTCTGCACACTCGCTGAAAATCTACCCATTATACAGTGTAGACCTGGATGAGGGCTGCTGGTGCTCTTTTGATGTGGGAGAATTTGCTTTGTCCCAGAACAGTAGTCAGTGGTCCAGCTTTTCTTCTCCTTTGGCAGAATGTGAGTATTTACTTGCTGCACATTCCAGCACTTTGATAGATCGCTGAGCTGAACTTGGCCTGCGCTGAGCTAAGGAGATCAAGACTTGGACAGATTCTTTGTTCTGTCCCCTGGTGTCAGCGACTTGGAGTACTCAGCCTGTCGACTCTGGGGCCTTTCAATGGGAGGACAGATCCTTGAGTTCACAGATAGAGCAACAAAGGTTTGCTTATGGGGTAGTGGCCTCCCCTGAAAAATAGCTTTTTTGTGTCAGGATATTTATCATGCGCTCATGTCATCATTTCAGAGTTTACTGAGGCAGTCTTAGCTCAGACAGTGCATGAAGCTTTTTATCTGTTAATGTGAATATCGCTTTGAAGCCCAGGCAGGGAATACGTTATAAGTTTAGTGATAGAGAAGCTCAAATAGTTGAGTAAGAAGTGAGAGAGGATGGAGAAAGATATAGGGCTGCTAATGGAGGGAAAAATTAATCTAATCATCATTTAGTTAGAGAAACAGATCTTTGTTCCCCACCTTACTCAAAAATCTGAGGTATTTAGGGTCATGTCAGTGTGGTTTCATCTTATTCTTCATCTGGGTACTGATTTGCAATAAAGGAAATATTTCAAAGCGTTAAACTTAATTAGATTATTTTTATGCTTACAGAGTGCTAGAATTAGAGGACCTGGAACAAATGGAGAGATTATCTCGTCAATACTTGTTTTGTGGAAGACATATCTCCAAACTCGGCGTTTACATTTTATTTCCATTTTCTTCATTCAGAAAGGCCATGAGACAGATTTTCCTGGAGTCCTATTTTATCAAAATTAAATTCCCTTGAGTTTATTTATTTGTTTAGATTTAAAAATAATCTCAGAGAGAAGTGCTTTCACTTCTGATTAGTTTGTTATAAAAACAAAACCCCCAAGCAACCACAGATCTTCTATACACGTGGGCAAAATGACTATTGATATTGTTAAAAGCCTCAGATAGAATTCTAAGTGAAGGTACTTAAGAAATCTATGCACTAAGTGGTGGTGGATGAAACTTAGAAAAAAAAAAGATAGGCTACGTGCCCTTTCGTGGCACTACATAACCTTTAAGTCAAACATCAAATAAAACCTCTTGGAGAGAAAACCTGTTAAGATACCACGTGATTTTTGCCACTAAGTATAGTTAAATATCTAGTGATTTTTACTCATAGAAAATTATGACCAAACTTGCTGATATTATATTTTTCATGATTATTGAAGAAAAGAAAGTTTGGTTTGTGGGCACTACATATATTTACTTAAAGAAAACATGAATGAAGCATGCTCTTAGCTGTTTGCTAAAGTATAATTTTAGTAGAGACTCATATTTATATCTCTTTATAATTTTATTGCATGTAGCTTATATTGTGAGCATTTAGTGAGAAGCAGGACATGACTTTACTTGAGTTAACTGACACTTACATTTCTTTCTGATCTGATTATCCCCCTACTTTGAAAATAGATTATAGCCTGTCAGGTGTGAGTGAGCTGCCATCTCGCAGCTGAAACCCATGCCAACTACAAATATTTATTTACATACATATTTATTTTACTTCCTTAAACTGATTATTTCTATATATACAGATTTTGTTGTCTATTTGCCCTTCTTACAAATCTTATTGTATATGTGTAAAAAGCTTAATTACTCTTTTGAATGATCTAGTTACAAAGACTAATTAATAAACCTTTTTGAAGAGCACTATGGTTTTAAAAGGAAAAATGCTCTGTCAATCTTAAGGCTTCATATTATAGTCAGCTCTTAAAACTATGAGAAAATCTGTACTTTTGTCAATGGGTTTAAATATAAATTCAAAATTGTATTCATAATAGCATAAAGTGTTTGCAGTGAGCTGAGATCGCGCCACTGCACTCCAGCCTGGGCGACAGAGCGAGACTCTATCTCAAAAAAAAATAATAATAATAAATAAATAAATAATAAAAATAGCATAAAGTGTAGTAGAATTAGGGGTATTGGTTTTAACATGTTCAACTGCAGGTAACAAAGAACCAAGAACAAAGCTGCTTGTTATTTATTTAGCACGTGTTCCAGCAGTAAGCCATCTCAAAGTTTTCCAGCTGTTTGTTCCACTATTCAAAGTATCTTGATTTTTGGTATTTATAATTATCACTTATTTTCTTTTTGTAATAAAAAAAATTATAAAGATCCAGTATAATTCCATCACCCAGATTCAATAATTCCAAGATTTTGTTTATGTATTCTTTTGCCTTTTCTCATTCTCTCTTTATTTTTTGAAAAATTATCTCAAGATGACTTTGTGGCTCATGCATGTAATCCCAGCACTTTGGGAGGCCTAGGCGGGCAGATCACAAGGTCAGGAGATCGAGGCCATCCTGGTTAACACGGTGAAACCCTGTCTCTACTAAAAATATGAAAAATTAGCCTGGCGTGGTGGTGGGCACCAGTAGTCCCAGCTACTTGGGAGGCTGAGGCAGGAGAATGGCATAAACCTGGGAGGTGGAGCTTACAGTGAGCCGAGATTGTGCCACTGCACTCCTGCCTGGGCGACAGAGTGAGACTGCATCTCAAAAAAAAAAAAAAAAAAAGGAAAATTATCTCAAAAAGTAGACCTGTTGGGTGTGGTGGCTCACGCCTGTAATCTCAACACTTTCAGAGGCTGAGGCAGGAGAATCCTTTGAGCCTAGGAGTTCAAGATGACCCTGGGCAGCATAGTGAGACTGCCTCTTTACCAAACGAAAAAAAAAAAAAAGCCAGGCATGGTGGTGCACACCTGTAGTCCAAGCTACTCAGGAGGCTGAGATGGGAGATGGGAGGATCACTTAAGCCGGGAAAGTCAAGGCTGTAGTGAACCAGCCTGAGCAACAGAGGGAGACCTTGTCTAAAAATAAAACAAAAAGCAGATCAATATTACATATGCATCACCAATAATTATGGACATTTTCTTACACTGAAAAAAAAAACAATAATTCTTTTGTCTTTATTCAAATTTTCTGAAAGTAAGTATGTAGCAGAAAGCACAAATATCTGCCTTCTCTTTCATGCAGGTTTAGAGGAGTTACATCTTCTGATTTCAGGGATCTCCTTTTACAGGTTCTTCTGAACCAAGCCTGCAAGTAGGAATTTTAAAAAACCTGCAAAGGAGCTAACAAGTTGCAAGAGGTATTTGTGATAATGGTGGATTATCAGTTCATAACAAATAGGCATTGAATCTATATTTTCTTTTTTATTTGAGATGGAGTCTCGCTCTGTCACCCAGGCTGGTGCAGTGGTGTGATCTTGGCTCACTGCAACCTCTGCCACCCGGGTTCAAGTGATTCTCCTGCCTCAGCCTCCTGAATAGCTGGAATTACAGGCACCTGCCACTATGCCTGGCTAATTTTTCTATTTTTAGTAGAGATGCTGTTTCACCATGTTTGCCAGGCTGGTCTTGAACTCCTGACCTCATGATCCACCTGCCTTGGCCTCCCAAAGTGCTAGGATTACAGGCGTGAGCCACTGTGCCCGGCCTCTATTTTTATTTTGAAGCAAAAAACCATTTGGTTATAGATTTTTCCTGGGCTCATTTCAGTTTTACACACAAACCCAACTAAAAATTAGAGGTAAGAAAAACTTACCAGCTGCTTTCTGTGGCAGCATCCAAGTTTTGCCTATTCTGACTCAGAAATCTTGGGGTCACTTTTGGCCCCTCCCTTTCCCTTGCCCACCTCTCTAAAATGTTATCAAGTCTTTCAATTGAACCTTCAAATGCTTCTCTTATTTGTTCTATACTTTTTACTTCCTTCTCCTGTACTCTAGTTAAGGAACTCACTACCTCTGTTCTAAACTCCAATAGTCGCCTGATTGGAGGCCCTGTGTTCACTCTAGTTTTAACTCACCCTACTAACAATTTTCAGATAGTCTTTATTTTTCTTTTTTTTTGTAATAACAATGGGCTGACCTTTATTGATGAAATAATATGTGAAGGCATTGTGCTCTTACAATCTTTCACATGCTCTACCTCACTAATTTAATAGTCACAATGCTATACAATAGATTTCTTGAACTTATTCCTCCTATTTAACTAAAATTTTTTATCCTTTGACCAACATCTTCCCATCCCACTCTCCAGCCATCCCAGGCCCTAAGAACCACCATTCTACACTACTTCTATGAGATCAGGTTTGTATATGACACATGTAAGTGAGATCATGTGGTAATTGTGTTTCTGCGCCTGACTTATTTCACTTAACATAATTTCCTCTAGGTTTGTCTGTGCTATCACCAATGACAAGTTTTTCCTTTTTTATGGCTGTGTAGCATTTGATTGTGTGTATATATACCATATTTTCTTTTCTTTTCTTTTCTTTTTTTGAGATGGAGTCTTTCTCTGTTGCCCAGGCTGGAGTGTAATGGCACAATCTCTGCTCACTGCAACCTCCGCCTCCCAGGTTCAAGTGATTCTCCTGCCTCAGCCTCCCCAGCAGCTGGGACTACAGGCACCTGCCACTGCGTCTGGCTAATTTTTGTATTTTTAGTAGAGACAGTGCTACACCATCTTGGTCAGGCTGGTCTCAAACTCCTGACCTCGTGATCCACCCGCCTCAGCCTCCCAAAGTGCTGGGGTTACAGCTGTGAGCCACCTCGCCCAGCCTATACCATATTTTCTTTATCCATTCATCTATTGATGAACATTTAGGTTGATTCTATATCTTTGGTATTATGACTAATGCTGCAATAAATGGTGGGAGTGCGGATATCTCTGTCAAAACTGATGCTACTTCCTTTGGGTATATACTCCATAGTGAAATTTCTGGATCAATGGTAATGCTATTTTTTTTTTAGTTTTTCCAGAAACCTTCACACTGTTTTCCATAATGGCTGTATTAATTTAGATTTCCACCAACTGTGTGCAAAAGTTCCCTTTCCTGCACATCCTTGCCAACACTTGCTATCTTTTGTCTTTTTGGCAATAGCGATTTTAACAGGTGTAAGGTGATACCTCACTGAGGTTTTGATTTGCATTTTCCTCATTAGTGATGTTGAATATAGTTTCATATGCCTGTTGGCCATTTGTATGTCTTCTTTTATGAAATGTCTATTTAGGTCCTTTGCCCATATTTTTGCTTTTATTTTACATTGGCATCTACTAATTGTACTTTGCCTGTTTTTTAATCAGGTCATTTGTCTTCTTACTGTTGAGTTGATTGAGTTCCTTATATATTTTGCATATCAACCACTTATTAGATACATAGTTTGCAAATATTTTCTCCAACTCTCTACATTTTCTCTTCACTCTGTTGCTTTTCATTTCTTTTTTTTTTTTTTGCTGTGCAGTTTTTCATTTTGATGTAATTGTATTTGCTTATTTTTGCTTTTGCTGCCTGCACTTTTGGGGTCATATCCATAAAGTTATTGCCCAGAGCAACTCCATGGAGCTTTTCCCCTATTTTTTCTAGTAACGTCATAGTTTGGGGCCTTACATTTCAGTATTTAATCCATTTTGAGTTGATATTTGTATATGGTATGAAATAAGGATTTAATTTCATTCTTCTGCATATGGACATCCAGTTTTTCCAACACCATTTATCAAAGAGACTTTTTTCTGCGTTGTGTGTTCTTGGTGTTTTTGTTAAAAGATAAAATTTTTATCATCCCATTTTAGTTGTAAAAAAATTGTAGGGCCGGGCTTGGTGGCTCACATTTGTAATCCCAGCACTTTGGGAGGCCGAGGCAGGTGGATGACGAGGTCAGGAGATCAGGAGATGGAGATAATCCTGGCTAACATGGTGAAACCCTGTCTCTACTAAAAACACAAAAAATTAGCCAGGCTTGGTGGCGGGCATCTGTAGTCCCAGCTACTCAGGAGGCTGAGGCAGGAAAATGGCGTGAACCTGGGAGGCAGAGGTTGCAGTGAGTGGAGATCACGCCACTGCACTCTATCCTGGGTGACAGAGTGAGACTCTGTCTCAAAAAAAACAAAAAAAAATTGTACTTCAGAAACTTTAATTCATACCTAAGACTGCCAAGCTATTCATGACTTATCATTCTGACCTCGATCTCCCTGGCTCCTGAGTCTATACACTTTGTCAAGACACTACAAGTGAAAGTTAAAATGATGGCTCAGAAAGGGCAACATTTTGTAATACTCTCAGGATATGCCTCTGTGGTTCCCTAGTGTTTCTTGAAGTATTGAGATCACTGACCTACATGAATACCTTCCTAAGTCCTTGCAAATAAGAGCAAAGTAAGTTATCAACAAAATTATGCAACAAAACTTATTGCAACATGATTGAACCATCATATAGTCCATACAACTGTAACTAAAGTATTTGGACAAATTGAACAGAATCTCTAAGAATCCCCATGCCACAGTCTGTTTCTTTACTGTGCAGGGACACCAAGGGGAGACCATGATAACTCAGAGTAGGGGAAAGGGTTCATATATTTGCACTCTAGCTTGGCAGCCAATTGGAGCCAATGGTTAGGACAAGAATAAGCCACGTGTAGGCCGGGCACTGTGGCTCATGCCTGTAATCCCAGCACTTTGGGAGGCCAAGGCAGGCGGATCACGAGGTCAAGAGATCGAGACCATCCTGGCTAACATGGTGAAACCCTGTCTCTACTAAAAAAAATTAGCAGGCGTGGTGACGGGCACCTGTAGTCCCAGCTACTCAGGAGGCTGAGGCAGGAGAATAGTGTGAACCCTGGAGGCGGAGCTTGCAGTGAGCGGAGATGGTGCCACTGCACCTCAGCCTGGGTGACAGAATGAGACTCCATCTCAAAAAAAAAAAAAAACAAATAAAAAAATAAGGCACATGTCCTTGTCTGTAAAAAAAAATCAATATCAAATTTTATTGAGAGGCTCAAATGGAAAAACATAAATAAGAGTGTAAAGTCTAATATATAATGCACTAAATAAATGCAAACGACTTTTTAAAGTTTTAATTCAGTGTATAATTCAGTGGGTTTTAGTATATTCAGAGTTGCACATCTATCTCTATAGCCTAATTTTAGAATATTTCATGACCGCTCAAAAAGCAACCGTGTGTCTATGTACTCATTAGCAATTACTCCACACCTCATCCCTCAGTCCAGCCCCAGGCAACCACTGATCTACTGTCTATGTCTGTGGATCTGCCTGTGTTGGACATTTCGAGTAAACGGAATTATACAGTCTATGGTCTTTGTGTCTGACTTCTCTCACCTAGTCTAATAAAGTTTTCAGGGTTCATCCATGTCGTGCCCTGTATTAGTACTACTTCATTGTTCACGGCCGAATATAGTCCATTGAATGGATCTGCCACATTTGTGTATCCATTCATCAGTTAATGAATAATTGGATTATTTCCACTTTGGGGCCAATATGAATAATGCAGCTGAGTGTGCATACATTTTCTTTTCTTCTTTTCTTTTTTTTTTTTTTTGAGACAGAGTCTCGCTCTGTCGCTCAGGCTGGAGTGCAGTGGCGTGATCTTGGCTTACTGCAAGCTCCGCCTCCAGGGTTCATGCCATTCTCCTGCCTCAGCCTCCCGAGTAGCTGGGACTACAGGCGCCCATCACTACACCCAGCTAATTTCTTTGTATTTTTTTAGTAGAGACAGAGTTTCACCGTGTTAACCAGGACCGTCTCAATCTCCTGACCTTGTGATCCGCCCGCCTCAGCCTCCCAAAGTGCTGGGATTACAGGCATGAGCCACCGCGCCCAGCCGAGTGTGTATACATTTTTATGTGGAAATGTTTTCATTTGTTTTGGGTATGTGCCTAAGAATTGCTGAGTCATATGGTTACATATTCACAGTTTGATAAACTACCAAACTATTTCCAGAATGACTGTATCATCTTATATTCTCACTGTCAACATACGAGGATTTCAGTTATTTCTCCACATCCCACCATTACTTGTCATTGTCTTTTTTATTGTAGTCATCTTATTGGGTATCAAGTGGTATCTCATTTGATTTTGATTTACACTTCCCTAATGTCTAAAGATGTTAGATGTTGAGCATTTCTTCATATCCATATTGGCTGTTTATCTTTCTTTCAGAAAGGGTCTATTCAAATCATTTATTTGAATTTTTTTAAATAGAGTTTTTAAAAATCAGTTTTAGGTTTACAGAAAATTAAGTAGAAAGTATAGAGAGTTATTATACACCCCCTTTCCCCACCTCTCTCTCTCTCTCTCTCTCACACACACACACACACACACACAATTTCCTCATTATTATTTTAATTAGTGTGGTCCTTTTGATACAATTGATAAGATAATGTTGATACACTATTTTATAGTCCAAAGTTTACATCAGGGTTCACACTTTGTGTTGTACATTCTATGAGTTTTTACAAGTGTATAGGACGTGAACCCACCCTATAAGTAACATACAGGATAGTGTCACTGCTCAAAATCCTCTATGCCCTACCTATTCCCTGTCCTCTTTCTCTTGAAATCCTTCGGTACTACTAATCTTCTTAACATCTCCACAGTCTTGCCTCTTCCAGAATGACAGATAATTGGATGTAGGTATGCCATACAATATGTAGCCTTTACAGAGCCCTTTTTTTAAAAACTTAAGACTATGAATTTACTATTCCTCTGTGTCTTCTCATGGCTTAATAGCCAATTTCTTTTAAGGACTGAATAGTACTGCATTGTCTGAATGTACTACCATTTGTTTATCTATTCACCTACAGAAGGACACCTTGGTTCCTTGTAAGCTTGGGAATTACGAATAAAGCTGCTGTAAACATGAGTATGCAAGTTTTTATGTGAGCATAAATTTTCTACTCATTCAGGTCAATACCAAGGGGGCATAATTTCTGGACTGAATGGCAAGAGTATGTTTAGTTTTGGAAAATAATCGTACAACTGCTAAGCTGTCTTCTAAGGTGGCAGTATTAGTTTGCATTTCCACCAGCAGTGAATGAGAGTTCCTGTTGCTCCACATCCTCACTAGGATTTGGTGTTGTCAATGCTTGGAATTTTAGTCATTCTAATAGGTTAAGTAGTAGTACATCAAAGTTGTTTTAATTTACTCTGCCCTAAGGATATATGATTTGTATCTTATTCTATTAGTCTGTTCTCACACTGCTAATAAAGACATACCCAAGACTGGGTAGTTTACAAAGGAAAGAGGTTTAATTCACTCACAGTTCAGCATGGCTGGGGAGGCCTCAGGAAACTTACAGTCATGGTAGAAGAGGAAGCAAACACGTCCCTCACATGGTGGCAGCAAGGAGAAGTGCAGTGTGAACAGGGGAGAAGCTCCATATAAAACCATCAGATCTCATGAGAACTCACTATCACGAAAACAGCATGAGGGTAACTGCCCCAATGCTTCAATTACCTCCCACCAGGTCCCTCCCACAACACGTGGAGAATTATGGGGACTACAATTCAAGATGAGGTTTGGGTGGGGACACAGCCAAACCATGTCACTTATCATATGCTTGTTTGTCGTCTGTATATCTTCTTTGTCAAACTATCTGTCCAGATCTTTTGCCCACTTTTAAAAATTGGGTTATCTGTTCTCTCATTGTTCAGGCTCTATGTTTCAGATACCTGTCTTTTACTAAAGATGTGTTTTGCAAAAATGTTCTACAAATCTGTGACTTGTCGTTTTGTTCTAAGTGTCTTTGGCACAGCAGGGGTCTTTAAGTTGATTGAAACCTGATTTAATAATTTCTTCTTTCATGGATTGTACTTTTGGTGTGGTATCTAAAAACACTGCCAAAACCAAGGTCAACTGGATTCTCTCCTATGTTATTTTCCAGAAGTTTCACAATTATTGCATTTTACATCTAGGTCTGTGACTCATTTTGAATTAAATTTTGTGAAAAGCGTAATGTTTATGCCTAGATTCTGTTTTTCTTTTTTGCACGTGGATGTGTAGTTGTTCCAGCACCATTTGTTATAAAGTCTGTCCTTTCTCCGTTGCATTGTCTTTGGTTTTTGTCAAAGGTAAGCTGACTACATCTATGTGGATCTCTTTCTGTGCTCTTTCTCCTGTTCCATTATCTTATTTGTTTATTCTTTTCTAATATCACATTGTCCCGGTTGCTGTAGCTTTATGGTAAGTTTTCAGTAGGTCAGTCCTTACGCTTTGCTCTTCTCCTTCAGTATTGTTTTGAATATGCTGAGTCTTTTGTCTTTCTACATAAACTTTAAAATCACTTTGTCAGTATTTACAAAATAACTGGCTGAGATTTTGATTGTGATTGTGCTCAATTTATAAATAAATGTGGAAAGAATGGACATCTTAACAATACTGTCTCCTATCCATGAACATGGAATCTCTTGATTTATTTGGATCTTTGATTTTTATTTTCGGGGTTTTGTAGTTTTCCTTATATACCTCTTATATGTATTTTTTAAGATTTATACCTAAGTATTTTTTTTTTTTGGTGCTAATGTAAATGGCATATGTGGCAGGAAAATGGTTTTTTGTGGGTATAATCTGGGAAAAGGGTCTTTGCAGATGGAATTAAAGATCTTGAGATGAGCTTATTCTGGATTATCCTGGTGGGTTTTACATCCTGTGGTAAGTGTCATTATAAGAAGACATGAAGCTTCCCAGGGAGAAGGCCAAGTGAAAGTGGAGACAGAGATTGAAATTATACCAGAGTCTGCAGACAGTATGGCCATGATGCAATTTCTGGAAAATAATTGTGACCTTTCATTCTACAGCAAATATTCTAAAGTGTATATGTGGCTTACATGCAAGGGTTTGCTCAAGGCAAAAGCACACTTATAAAAATATTTTCTTAATATGAAACTACTAGGGGCCCTTTGTTGGTTTAAAGTGAACTCTCCTCTTTCCAATCTAGTTGTGAACGTGTCCCCTTTTAGATACATACACACTTGCGCGCACACACACACACACACACCAGGCTGGAGATCTTGAGGTATCTAGCCAAATGTAAGCTCTTATTTCTTCACTTAAAGCAGTAATCCTTAAAGTAGCAATAGGCATTAACAGTTTAGATGGCTTTCAGTCATCTTAGGGTTTAATTCAGGTAACTCTGAATAGAGAACTCTACATCCAGACTCAGAATCACTGATTTCTATAGGAATGCACATAAACTCTCTGGACCTTCCCACATCATGGTCCCAGAGGAACTGCTCATATCTTTGATCTGGCAACCAAAGGAGGGGTTTGAGTCCCTTAAATTTACCTTCTCTGCATTCATGGTCAGGCTCAAGGAAAAAATCAGCGGTGAGGCAGACACGCACATCAATGTTAAGATGAGCAGAAAGCCCCATGAGCACATCTATTTTCCAGATGAAACCTTTCCGATGGGCTGGGTGTGGTGGCTCATGCCTGTGATCCCAGCACTTTGGGAGGCCGAGGTGGGTGGATCACTTGAGGTCAGGAGTTCAAGACCGGCCTGACCAACATGGTGAAACCCTGTGTCTATTAAAAATACAAAATTAGCCAAGCGTGGTGCCAGGTGCCTGTAATCCCAGCTACTCGGGATGCTGAGGCAGGAGAATCGCTTGATCTCAGTGATCTGAGATCGCACCATTGCCCTCCAGCCTGGGTGACAAGAGCAAAACTCTGTCTCAAAAAAAAATAATAGTAATAATAAGGAAAAAGATCTTTGGATATTTCCCCTCACCACGTTGGCTCCTTGTTAAATACACTTGATATTAAAAAGCACTGTAGTCGTTCTGTTTCCAGTAGTCTATTGTTTATTTAAAATGGAAGGAAACAGGAAAACCTGCTGTGAGATACTCAGCATGGGCTTCCCTTATTAAAATTTTGGAGGAACCAGATTATTCAGGTTGGGGCCAAAAGAGAGCCTCATTGCTCAATTAAGGGGGCATGGTAGCAATCTGCACCCTCATCAACTTCTTCCAAACGTGGTTTCACCCAACTATTGATCTTGATTCAATGCATTAGGGAAATGTGGGTATCTATATGCAGCATTGTGCTTGCTTTATGGGTCACGCTCCTGGGTGGAATAGAAAGTGAGATTGTGCAGAAGATAGTACAAAAATGACATGGACTTAGAACTGCCTTTCTATTCAACAGATACCAGAAGACCTTTGCCAGAATTTCTTTAGGATTAAAATACAACTACAAAATGGTAGTGTCTATGGATTTAAATGAGCGTCTGTGAACTTGCATGTATTTTAAGTCTCATTCTTTACAGGCTTCCCTGAAGTGGTGAAGCAGAAGCTCTGTTGGTGATTCTGGAATGTTCTAGCTCGTGACCCGAGGCCATCGAATTAGAAAGCCACTTCACAAAAGCAGAACTCATGCAGCGGCTTTGTCACATCTTGCTTTCTTTTGCCTTTTGTTTTTCTAAGTTTTATGTCACAGGTTTGTTTCTTTTGCCTTGTCTGTTTCTAAGTTTTATGTCACAGATTTGAAAGCATGCCATTAATGCATTCACAATGTGGAAAATTAATTACAGAGTTCTCAGTAATTTAAGAGTGTGCAGACCAAGTGATGTGTGTGTTTGTTTTGTTTATCTGGTTGGTTTGGTGTGCTTCATACAAACTAACGCTCTCTATTATTTCCATTCTTTGGGGTGACAGAACACTAAGTTGTTTTTCCGAAGCTCAGTGTCTCAGCGTTGTGACAGACAATGGAGGCAGTCATGTGTGGCCTCACCGAACGACCTTGCCTAATGGGAGCCTTTCCTGTGTGGAGGCTGCTGAGAGGCTCATGGGAAATAAGCCAGAGGCCTTGGTGAGACGCCATGTGTTTCTTCATAGCAAAGAAAATTATCATTTCCAGTGACCGATGTCACTTGGGATGTGGGAGAATGGCCTAAGAAAGTGACGTTTCTTTGCCATGTCTACCTGGAGTCCAGCAGGCAGCTGGATTGGGATACTGGTTTAACTAAACTAAGAAGTTCTTTTTCTTTGTTTTTCCTCATGATAATTTTTTTTCCTTTTTCACATACACAGGAAATAGAAATACTCTTAGATGTTTTGTATAATTGAACGACAGTGTCGATCAGTCCCACAGTCCATTCCAAGCCTTTGTTTCACTCTGTTCCTCGATCTTCCTTCAGCGCCTTGTTTAGTCACCTTCTGGGGTATCACTGACTCTCGGTTCTTCCTCCTGACTGGCAGCTCCTTGTAGCTTCCTTTCTGGTTCCTCTGCGTCTCCCATTGCAGAACCAGGGCATACCTTGGGGCTCCAGCCTCGAACTCCTTCTCTTCTTGGCCTGCACCTACTGTCCCGTGATTTCCTTTTATCTTATGGCATTTAATCTACTCTATAGAAGCTGCTGATTCCTCAATGTGCCTTGTTAGCCCAGGCTTCTCCCTGGACTCCAGCCTGTGTATCTAACTGCCTTCTTAACATCTCTATTTGTATATCGAAGGGGCAGCCACTTGTGTCTTCCACAATCTCTTCTGTTTTTATAAGTGGCCACTGAGACCTGTAGTTTTTCAAGCTACAACTTTCCCTGGATACCTTTTCCTCTCACCCCTCAACTTCAATCTATCAACAAATCTCATGAATTCTTCCTTCAAAATATATATTTAAAAATCTGCATATTTCTCATCATCTGTGACTTCCACATGGTCCCCCACTTTCATCTGGATGTATGCAGTGACCTTCTGATTGCCAGCGTGATCCTACTAAGATGGTGTAAATTATGCCACATCTCTGCTCAAACACCCGCAGTCATCTGGCTCAGGACAAGAGGCGAGGCCCTCCGTGTGGCGGCACTTACTCCTCTGTCCTCACCGCACGGACTGTCCACGCTCCCTCTCACATCCAGCCAGGGCTCCTATTCGCTGGCCTCACCTCAGGGCTGCCTCTTCCAGCATCACATAGCTCATCCCCTTTTCAGAGAGACCTCTTCAGTCATTCTAAATAAAACATCACTGCCGCACCACACACTGTCTTCCCCCTCACTCTAATTTAATTTTTATTACTTGTATCTACTTACATTTTTACATATTTATTTATTTATTTGATATTGTCTGCCTTTCCCATCACTAGAAGCTTTATTGCTACTTTTTGCTCACTGTAGCCTCCTGGAAGCCTAGAAGTACTCAATAATTGTTGAATGCGTTAGAAGCACGAACAATGGGGAAAACATATAAAATAATAGAAACTTAAAAACATGCATGTTCACACATGAAATGATGTGCAAAGCATCCAGGTGGCCAGGGTTTTTTGTTTGCTTTGTTTCTGTTTGTGGGGAGGAGAGATATTTTAAGTCAGTACAGTTTCGACATTGCTGAGGGACCTCCCATGCAGTCCCACTCATGTGAAGTCTATGTTCAAGAGTGTGTGGGGGCTACTGGCCCGTCCCTACCCTTCCTGGTGGAGGTTCTGGCACGTTCTCCTTCTACAACCAACTAGGGTGTGAATTGCAATTTTCCTGTCCAGGAGATCAACCTGAACTAGTTTGAAACATTTATTTTTGGCTAAACGTAGAGATAGCTGTGACCATGACATTAAATTCTCAAGTCAAATCATAACTTGTATTGGGTCCAGCATTAAAAACATAGAATTGATGAAAAGTATTTCCTTTGCATTTTCCCAGAAATTCACTTTATTTTGGAGATTCTCTAGGCTCATGTTATATCCAAATTAGTCATAATAATTTATATTAATTTGATAAGATGAATTATCCTCACAATTACCTCAAAGAAGAAATAACCTGTGTATATAATCATAAAATTATTTTAGGGGTATGAAGGTCATATATGGAAAATAGGTTTTGACCTATGAAACATCCTTTTTCTTTAACTTGCACATGAATAAAATATATGCCATCATGCCATTGCACGTGTGCTCCTATATTTAGTCCTATAAAAAGATTGTCTCACCTTCAAAATGGAACAGATGCTCTTTTGTGAAACTTTCAAAACAGGTAGTTATCTATACTCATTCAGTCCCAAAAAAGAAATGTATATAGGTCAAGGATGTGACAGGAAAGTGCTGCCACTTCCCACCTTACTTTCTCACTTTTTTCCCCTCACCATTCCTCCCCAGCTCTCTCCTTACCCATACACTTGTGAAAATATCAATTTCTCTAATGATCAGCCACAGGTCATTATAACCACTCATAAGTGACTAGGAAGAATGTGAATACAGTCACACTGGAAAGACAAGAGGGCTTCCTGATGCTTTCCTTTCCTGTCTTAGCTAAAGATGATCAAAGTACCCATTTATTGCCCCTTTCAGCTAAATGGAAGATTATTATTATTCAGAAATTTCAGCCAAGAAGAAGCTCCCTAACAAGAGAATGGGGAATGTAAATGTCAGAAAGTCAAAGTGTGAGGATGATAAAAACTGTATGTTGAATTTAATTAACTGTTGACCATGACTAGACTTCATCAATCTAGACTTGTCTGCTGTACCAGCTGCCATTTCATTCAGCTATTCTTGGTTTTATAACATTTGTGTTATGGGAAATTAGAGCAATTTCTACAATGCTTTTGATTTTCCCCCCTCATAAACAAAGTACAGTTTTCTGAGGAGACAAGGCTTTCTTGTTGGCATCTACTGTTGGCTGCCTTTTTCCTGGACCCTTAGCCTGCATCAAGAATCTCTTGGCTTTCTCATCACAACAGCCATTTGTTTCTGTCTCTCCACTTGTTCCATTGTGTATTGTCCAATATCCTATATGTTCCTTTCAGAGTTTGAGGGTGGGGGTTGGCAGAGGGGATGCCAGCACGCCATGGTAAAGACCTTTGGAGAGTTAACCTAGATTAAATGAATATATTACACTAAACCGGATTTAAGCGGTCTTGAATGGGAAATTGTTTCCCTTTGTAATCAACACTTGAGTTGTAATTGATAGGAGACATCTTTAAGGAATGTTGTTTTTTTAATTCTAACAGCAGAACTATGTGTTTCCTTCATGTATAAGACTCTCTTTGAAGCTTGCAACTGCTCTGAGACTGGAGAGGTCAACGTGGAGGTACAAAGTACACAGACAAACGTTTGAGGCAGAGAAACTCAACTTTGTAAGAACCAATCTTGATTTAAAAAAAAATCTGAGTTCCTATTCTGGTTATTTTGTTTCTTATTTATTTCTGTCTTTGATTAGGCTGATTTTGACTGTGCAAGGGGATCTGAGAGAAGTTCTGGCTTTGGTAAAGGCTTAGAGATATTGTCCTGGTATTAACCTCTCCAATTAAAGTTCAAAATTCTATCGACTTCAGAACCAGAGATTTTGCAGAACTGGTGGAAATATTTATGTGTCTGTTTCTGTGGATTAGCACATATTACTTTTATAGCCTTAGCCCTGAGTTTGTAGTGTATTTTCTTATGTTACACCACCCAGTTTACTCCCTAGTTCCTTTCCATCAAGAAATATAAGCTCATGATTTTTTTTTCATTGAAGCCTTTATGCCACTTACCAATGTTCTGAAAAGGGAAATTGTCATTTACTTAATATATGTTATGTAGAAGCCACAAACTGTGATACATGTAATTTCCTTTAATTTTCACAACAAACCAACAAGTGAACTGGGATAATCACCATTTAAAAATGAGAACATTGTGATGTTAGAGGTTTAAGAGTATTCCACAACCTCTCACAAATAATATGTAGCAGAGAGAGACTTTAAACAAGGTCTGGCTTCAAAACGTACTCTCTTGCCATATACCCCATTCATGATATTTTTAATATGGCTTTAATGTTCTGCATTTTAAATCCTTTTTCTTTTTGTGAAAAGAAGGCTCATTTCATATTAACTAGTTTGACATATTAAGTTAAATGTATTTATTGAACACCTTCTAGATGGAAGGCACTATGATGGACTTGGCAGATATAAACATGAAAGAAGCATTATTCTCGTCCTTAGGAAGATACCAGAATGTGATTGTGGGTTAAGTCAAACACAGGTGGTAAAGGCTCATGATAATGCATTGTTAATTCTTTTTATTCTACGTAATTTAATTATCTTTAAAGTTTTTATCAAAGTAGTACGTGTACATATTAAAAATTAAACATAAAGCAACAGTGCTGCTCCTGCCTTTCCCATGTCCCATTCCTCACATGCAATCACTTTCAGATTTATAGCAACTTTATTTTTATGTTTTAAATACTATGCTTGAGTGGGCTTGCTGGTTCACACCTGTAATCCCTGCACTTTGGGAGGCCAAGGAGGGAGGATTGCTTGAGGCCAGGAGTACAAGACCAGCCTGGGAAGCATAGTGAGACCCTGCCTCTACAAAAAACAGAGTTAGCTGGGCAGGGTGATGTGTGCCTGTGGTCCCAGCTACTCAGGAGGCTGAAGCAGGAGGATTACTTGAGCCCAGGTGGTTGAGGCTGCAGTAAGCCTCGATCGCACCACTGCAATCTAGCCAGGGCAACAGAGCAAGACCCTGTCTCTAAAGCAATAATGATAATAAAAATTTAAAAACGATAGTCAACTTAAATTACTATTTTTTAATTATTTGTAGATTGTAAGTTTCCTTATTTTCTTCATCCTCTTAGCTACCATCCCAAAGACACATATAATACACCTACGCATAGAGTCAATGACCAGAGTAAAAATGTCCTCAATGCCTTTTAGCCAATTGAATGGTGGTTTCACCAGCCCTGCCCATGGACAAATCAGCATACACTCCCCCATTCTGAGCCCAGAGAAACCCCAGACAGAGCCTCACACATGGCTACCCACTTTCAGGCCGCCTCTCACACGGAGGACTAACAACTTTGGGTCCCCTCTTGTTGTCCAGAGCTCTTCTGTCAGTCAATAAAATTCTTCTTCGCCTTGCTTACTCTCCGGTGTCCCCGTACCTCATTCCTGTTGGTCATGGGACAAGAACTTGGAACCTGCCAAACGGTGGGTGTGAAAAGAGTTGTAACATTCTCCTGCTGGCTGAGCTATGGGAGTGAAAAAACTGCTGGATGCCACATGCGCCCATTCAGCGAGCTGTGGGCAGTGGGACCAAAGGAGCTGTGACACACCCCCATTCGCTGAGCTGTGGGTGGCAAGAACGTGAGAGAGCTGTAACCTTTCCTGCGGGCTCAGACTTCGAGACTCCCTGAGCAAAAGATGTAACACCGCTTGGGGCTCGCCAGTTGCTAGCATCTGTGTTTTCAGGCTCCACTGCGTCCCACTTGTTCAGACCCCGGCACTCAAGGTGGAAGCTGGTGCGGCATGCCCGGGCCAACTGCAGGCTGAGCACAGAGCGGCGGCAGGCGTGGGATCCAGGCCCCGGAGCAGCAGCCAAGCATTGCCTGCTTGGCAACGTGGCAGAGCGAGCCCAGTGGCCCAGGGGCCCAGGCGAAGCCGGGTATAGGCACCTCTGGCTGTGGAAATTTCTGGCCAGCGAAGCGGCCTGGAAGGGATCCTGTGTCTTAATGACATGTGCATCATTATGGTATCATGTAGAAGAGTTTTACTGCCCTGAAGTCTTCCATGCTTTGCCTCTTCATTACTCTGGCTTCGTTTTTCACTCCTAGATGAAGTTAGGTCTAAACTTCCTCCACCGCTCTGTCTGTTGTCCCTTGTTAGTTGGCTGTTAGTGTTCCATGGTTTTGGCGATGTCTCATCTGGTGATATATCTGCTCCCATTTGCTTTTTCTGCCAATGGAAACAAATTAGAAGTCAGTGTCTGTCCAGGAAATGGATTTCTTGGTGGGGATCACAAGAGAACTTTTTGGGGTGATGGAAGTATTCTCTATCTTGTTTGGGGTGGTAGATACACAGGTGTATTCGTTTGTAAAAAATCATCAAACTTTAAATGGGTGCATTTTGTTTTGTTTTGTTTTTGAGACAGAGTCGCTGTGTCGCCCAGGCTGGAGTGCAGTGGCACGATCTCAGCTCACTGCAAGCTCTGCCTCCCGGATTCACACCATTCTCCTGCCTCAGCCTCCCAAGTAGCTGGGACTACAGGCGCCCGCCACCATGCCTGGCTAATTTTTTGTATTTTTAGTAGAGACGAGGTTTCACCATGTTAGCCAGGATAGTCTCAGTCTCCTGACCTCGTGATCTGCCTGCCTTGGCCTCCCAAAGTGCTGGGATTACAGGAGTGAGCCACGGCGCCCGGCCAAATGGGTGCATTTATAATGTAAATAATACACCAGTAAAGTTGATTTGAAGTTAAAAAATTTGCTTGAAAGATAAAAGCAACACCTTACTCGTTGCATAAAAGAGAACTAAGTTTTGGTTCTACTTTTTCCTACACTGACGATGTCTTCAGGAGGCTCTCTGAGTTAGAATGATCATTTCTTTATTAAGGTTTAAAAACTAAGGCCCAGACAGGTTAAGTATGGTCAAGGTGAATCAGACCCAGAGTGGTTAAGCGGCTTACTGGCTGGATGTATAAAAGAAAAAAAACTAGAACTCAGGCCTCTTGCTTTGGTAAATTCAGAATTCAAGCAGGGGAGGATGCTTTATAGCACAGGAAATTGTGCATAAAACACGCATAACTTTGAATCTTCACAAATAACACAGCCGTTCACATTAGAAAAGTGTTAAGAAGCTGAAAATAAATTCCATGACTCAAGAATTATAAAGTTTTATTTCCTGACCACAATGATAAAAATTCATAAAAATTGATATGAAATTTTACACTAAATTATTTAAAAACTCAAAACCAAATATATGTTGGATCAAAAAAGGAAAAAAATTATAGAGTGTTTTGAAATGATGTGAGAAATGGCTTCTTGCAACAAGATATGAAACTTAGACAAGCCACCCTCAGGAAAATTCATACTTTTAAATGTCTTGCTTTATATATGAAAAAAATATGACTGAAACATTCACTCAGTCAGATAAGAAAACTTGAAATAAAACCAAGAATATTTAGATGGAAGAATATAATAAATACCACAATGGGAAGTAAGTTAGAAAAAAAATAACCCTAATAAAATACGTGAGGAAATGCAAGAATGTTTTGCTTCCCTTTTAACAAAGAAAGAACTTCAAAAACAAAGTAGGCAAGCCGCTAGAACATTCAAGGTAGACAAATGCAAATTCAATGACAACTATATATAATTGTCTAGATACAAATTAATTTCATAAATGTGCATATTATTACTCTATACTAAAACAATGAAGATTTGTTTCTTGAACTGGCCATTTTTAAGAAATCAACAAAAAACTGAAGAAAGTTTCTGAAGATTTATCTCTACTAAAATTTCCAAGGTCAGGATCTAGAGATGTAGTTCCCCAAATTTAATAAGCACATCATTCCCACGTATATAATTTAGTGTGCAGAATGATTAATTTTAAAAACTTAAGAAATCAAATAAAATTTTCTAGATCATTTATAAGTATGTGCCATAAGAAATCTAAGATCCAAATGAATATATCACTTTTTTAAAAAAGTATGGATATATTTAACTTTTCTATTCATCAGTATTATGTAAGAAACTATAATTCCAACCACTGACAGTATTTATTTTTACTTATTTGTGGTTTGTGTCAGACACTGAATTAAGCAATCTAATGAACTAGATAATATTAGTCCCATTTTACAGATCAAGAGACTGAGTGTCATATGGTTTAAATAACTTTTATCATGGGCACATCACTATTAAATTTCAGAACTGGAATAGAAATCTTTGAGTACAAAGCTATACTCTATTGCCTACCCATAAAATAGTTTATTAAAAACTAATTAAGATATCAGAAATCAAATATAATAATAAATTAGAAAAGTTAGCCACTATGACCAAAGAGGTTATGCTAGGAATGGCATGTTAGCATACAGTACCCATTGCTAATTTCAAAATAAATATGCACCAGAAAATAGGACAAAGAGGAAACTGTTTTAATTAAATCTATCTCAAAAAACGGCATATGAACACTTAACAGTGAGATATCATCAGAATTTCCATTGATCTATATATTCACAAATGTATCACATGACCTATCAACATTGTTGTCGACATTTTGGTCAATGCAATAAATAAGACATGAAATAGAAAAAGGAGACAAAAGTTATTGCTCAGTGGACAACTTTGCTTTACTGAAATTTGCATAAACAATAAATGTAAGAGAATCAATTAGAAAAAAATTAGAAATAAATGAGTATTCAATAAAGTAAATGAATGTTAATATACAAAGAAAATGTTCTCATATTATCCATAATGTTTGATGATATAGGGATGAGAAAATATTTGAATTATAATACCAACTAAAAACTAGAAATAAAAAGAAAAATAAATAAAATTCAAAACGCTGCTAGGAATCTTCCTAGAGAAAATTGCATTAGGCGCATATGAAGAAAACATACTAGGAAACTTAAAAGTGAATTTTAACAAATAAGGAAATGTGCTGTGATCTTTTGAGGGAGTAATAAACTATGTTATAGGTGTACATTCTTCCCCAGTTAATTTTTGGTTTCAATAAAATTATAGGCCATGGAATGAAAGAAATAAGGTTTGGTGAGGGCGCTGAGTGAGGGCTTAATACAAGCCATAAAAGATCATTTAGAAACAAGTTAGAATGAATGCAGACAATAAAGAAGAATAAGGATGTGGGTAGTTTGGCCACAGCAGATAGACAGTGCTATTTCTTTGTAAACATTGTGTTGCTAGCTTCAACAGATGGAAGAACTGGAGAAAGCAGCACCTGCCTCTCTTTCTAGGTGTGTTTGTCTATGTGTGCATATGTGCATATGTGTGTGTGTGTGTGTGTGATAAAGAGAACATGTCAAACCAATGGGGGTAATGGATTTTTTGATTAGTGGTATTGGGAAGATCTTATCATTATCTGGAGTATTTGGAGAAACTCTATATTCTATTTTTGTTTGTATCTCACATCATATACCAAAACAAAAACATGCAGACTAAAACACTAAATCATAATGTGTTGAAAACAATTGAGATTTCAGAGAAAATTATCAATGTTACATTTAATACACTTAAGTCAAAAGATCAAAATTGTTAGAGCTAAGAAAATAATTTATAATGTAAATGCCAGATAAAGTATTAATTACTGTAATATTATGATAGGTTTTTATAAATGACAAAAAGTCCCTAAACAAAAGCATCAATAAAAATGAACTAAGACCAATCCACAAATTACCTACAAATGGCAGATCAACACAAAATCTAATAATATGCAACTGATTTGTAATAAACAGAATGCAAACTACATGCATGAAATGTTTTAATCTAGGAAATAAGAAACAAAATATAACTAAGTTATGGTCAGTGCAGTATGCAGTTATAATCATTGATAATTGGATCAAACCTTTCTAGAGAAACACACTGGCAGTGTGTGTTAAAATATTTTAATGTTTTCAGTTTTCAGCCCAATAATTTCATGTCTCAGAATTCAAGGTAATATGGCAGATTTTGTCTAGAATCCAAGTTCAGTAATGGCAATGTCAATGAAAGATATAATAGTATTAACATTTGGAAGCATACAAGTTTTTTTAAAGGCACAAACAATTAACTGGTAGTACATCCAAAAGATGATATATTATACAACATTTAGAACTACTTCGGTGGCTCATGCCTGTAATCCCAGCACTTTGGGAGGCCGAGGCTGGCGGATCACCTGATCCACTGGGATTTTGAGACCACCTGATCAGGCTGGGAGTTTGAGACCAGCCTGACCAACATGGAGAAACCCCGCATCTACTAAAAATACAAAATTAGATGGATGTGGTGGTGTATGCCTGTAATTCCAGCTACTTGGGAGGCTGAGTCAGGAGAATCACTTGAACCTGGGAGGCGGAGGTTGCGGTGAGCCAAGATAGCGCCATTGCACTCCAGCTAGGGCAACAAGAGTGAAACTCTGTCTCAAAAAACAAAAAACAAAACAAAAAAAAATAAAGAACTACTTGATGAATTAGGAAAATGCTCATGATATAATATGTAAAGCACTCAGATAAAACTTTTGTACATTGTACATATGTATGCAATTTTCTGTGCACAACAGAAATATATAGACTTTATATAGTGATGACATATGTATAGATAATTGGCATCTTATCAAATACAGTTTCTATCCTTTTCTCTTTATTTTATCATGCATAATTATCTATTACATTGATTGTGAAAATTATCAATTTTATGGTTAAACAATATATCAAAAACTACCTGCATGCTTATGTAGGTATGAATAAATAGAGAAAAATCACAGAATTACTATTCCAAACGTAATAGTTGCTATCTCTGGATACTAATATGTTGACTTTGATTCTTTAATAATTTTAATGATTTTTTATTTTTTCCAAGCTTCATCCAATTTAGTCAGATTTCATTTTACATTGTATCCAAATTAGGGGAGGGTAAGTGTACATAGTTAGCTTTGATGACATTCACAAAATGTGAAAAATCAGATTTCATATAGGGTAGATTTGGTGAACAAAACAAATCAAGACAAAACAAAGAAATGACAAAACAAAGAAACAAGAAAACAAAGAAATAATGTTGAGAGGGGAAAAAAATCTGGAGATATGATCTCAGAAAGAGAATAAATTCAGGCATTGAGACTGTTCATTTCTGATTGTAACATTGTTTATCTGATTTTGTTGAATTATTTCACAAGACCTTGGTGGATTAAACAGAATCAGTGAACTGCCTGGGCCATGATGGGTCAGGAGCGAGCCAGGATTGCATCTGGAGGAGCCCGCTATGGAAATTGGACTGGCGAAGGGAAAGGAAAGCTTGCTTCTAAAACAGGGTGTGGGGCAGATAAAAAGATGCTGCAGACATCAGCTGCTTTGCAGTGTGTTCTAGACAGGCCTTGACTAGGCTGATTAGGAGGATTCAGAAGAGTTTGAAGAAAACATTTTACTGCAGATGAACAAATATGTTGTCAGTTTTGCCTAAATGCATGTAAATTGTGATGCAGGCAATATGTTATAAAGTTCTAAGAATGATCCGTGCTTCTTGAAAGTAAAATAATAAAATAAGTGTGGTGGGTAATTGTTCCTTGAATTTTGTGTTTAAGTCAGCTCTTGGAAACCACCTTTATGAGTTTCTGCTATGCTTTGTCCTGAGAGAATATGACAGAAGCCAGTAGCAGCAACAATGTTGTGTGAAACCTGGGGAAGGGACAGTGCATGCATTGTGTGTGAGGCACACAGCATGATCCACAAATAATTAAAATAAAAAGGTATATATTCTGACTGGGCTCGGTGGCTCATGCCTGTAATCCCAGCACTTAGGCCGAGGCAGGTGGGTCACCTGAGGCCAGGAGTTCGAGACCAGCCTGGCCAATATGGAGAAACCCCGTCTCTACCAGAAATACAAAAATTAGCCAGGCATGGTAGCAGGCACCTGTAATCCCAGCTACCTGGGAGGCTGAGGCAGGAGAATCACTTGAACCTGGGAGGCGGAGGTTGCAGTGAGCTGAGATGGTGACACTGCACTCCAGCCTGGGGGACAAAGACAGATTCTGTCTCAAAAGAAAAAATAATAATAATAAATAAAAAATTAAAAAATAAAAAGGTATATATTCTATATCTGTATAGATTAGGTGAATTCTGCTCAATTCTCTTCATGAAAAGGGCACGGATTCCCTTTGGTGCAGATTATCTCTAAGGCTCAAATGTTTTAGCAATTAAATATTACAATTTGAAATGCAGTATAATTTGCTTTCTGCAACTTAAAAGTTTTCTTTAATATCGCAACAATCATTTGCAAATGTAAGGGGGAACTTCCCATAAACTTTACTTTCTTTGTTGTGCACAATATTAGTGTATTGTTGTAGTCTGCTGTTTGAAATGTATAGCTTGTATTGTAGTTAGTTGTAGTCTCATGTTCTTTCTTTATTCCTCTTTTTTTATACGTGTGTGTGTACACACACCTATGTATGCATATTTTCATAGTTCTCTATTAACATTTTTGGCATCCCTTTATGGGAACACACTATCTCCAAATATTAATAACCTGTTATTCTGAAGAATTTGCAAGGAAGGGATGCTAGAATCCTCTTTAAATAAAAATACAATGCTGCTTAACATATCAGGGCAAATATTTCAAAACATTCTAGGGGAAATGGTGAATTAGTGCCTGAATACCATAACATACTAAGTATAAGCCAATAAACTTTGTTTAAAAAAGGTCATCTCAACCAAATTTAAGTGTAATTCTCAGATAAGATAACAACCCTAGTAGATATCAAGACTCTGGTGGGTTAAGGTCACCTTCCTGGAGAATCACTGAGTTGAATGATTTTATAATAGGTTGGAGGACTCTGGAAGGAATGCGTATGAGTAGAGTTAGATGGCTTCAAAACTAGTTTAAAATGAATCTGTCTAGACAGGAGTCAATGTTAGTGTCTGGGAAGAGTATTTATAGACACCTCTTTGATATCTATACAGCATTTTCTCCTATGGAATATTTATTATTGTCCAAAAAGAGGAAAATAAGTTAGCACAACGTTCACATTTTTAGTATATCCAAATTAGGATGGGTGCAAGGAGACATTTTCAAATTAGTTTCAAGGAATTATATTTTAATATGTTTTTAAAAGAAATCAAATACTTTGATGAAAAGGAAATATAAGGTAAAGCAAGAGTTAAATTTTAAGCTGGAAAAAATTAAGGTGCTTTTACAATGAAGTGCCTCTCTGAAAGTATAAAACTTAGATGAACTGTAAAGATCAAAAACTTGGTGATAAAATGATGACATTAGAGAAAATGAAAAATTGTATGAAAGTAGTAATGTCTGGAAATTGTTGAGCTCATTCAGGCAGGAGGAAAGATAATGAAAGCGGATAATGGACTGTAATTAAGTGCTCAGACCTCCTGCAAACTCGTGTGAAAGTCAGGTTACTTGTGTTCAAGATAGAAACCCCAAAGCCTTGGCAAGAAGTACCAAGAATTTCTTTTCAAAGAATAAACACACTGAAAGACTTCTTTGAAACACACACACACACACACACACACACACACACACACGTACACACATAGTTCTCACCCATTTAAGGAGACCATTTATTATTCTACTTACAACCAAAGTGAAATCTGGTACCATTATCCTTGCTTGTGATTTAATGGCGTAGAATGTTGACAGAGAGAAGTCTCTGATGGAAACATCAGAAGAAATTGCTTTGTAATTCCGCAGAGATTATTACTGACTGCTTAGACAAATCTTTAGCAAGATAGCCAAGCATTTTCAGAGCAAGTAACCTCTCTGTGCTGTGATTTGGGTGATGTAAAGGTTGTCCACCCCAAAATATTGCAGATGAGTCAGCCATGGTGCCTGTGGTACCCAGTGATAATTGCCCTCCTTGTGAGGATGCATTTCATGGGAATGTGACAGTAATCTATAGCTCACTCTGTATTTGGGGAGATGAGACTAAGCAGGTGAAGTTTAATTAATTTTCTAGGGATGTCATTTGGTGTCATGAGAAAGGCATGTGTCTTAAAATTAAACCAAAACCGGCAGGACGCCTGTAATCCCAGCACTTTGGGAGGCCGAGGAGGGCGGATCACGAGGTCGGGAGCTCGAGACCATCCTGGCTAACACGGTGAAACCCCATCTCTACTAAAAATACAAACAAATTAGCTGGGCGTGGTGGCAGGCACCTGTAGTCCCAGCTACTCGGGAGGCTGAGGCAGGAGAATGGTGTGAACCCGGGCGGCCGAGCTTGCAGTGAGTCGAGATCGCGCCACTGCACTCCAGCCTCGGCGACAGAGCAAGACTCCGTCTCAAAAAAAAAACAAAAAACCCAAAACCAAACAAAAAAATGAGTTGGAAAGCCAGCTTCACCACAACCTAATTTGGGACTTGAGACTTGCTAACTAACTGTTGAAGTCCCACTTTCTTTTGACACCTGTAAAGGGGGAATGGAATGATCATCTCAATCTGACAGTATTGTTGGAAAGATGAGATAACATAGGAAAACTGACTGACTTATAATACGTGCTCAATGTAGGATTGCTTTTACTATTACAAAATTAACTGTCCAAACAAGAACTAAAAACCTTCTCTGTGTAATTCTTTAGTCTAGATTCTGCAGCAAGTGCTATCAGTTCGATAGTAGATTGACATTCTTGCATGTCAGAAATATTTATCTTCCTATATCTAGTACTTGACACAGAACAAGGCATGGAGTATGTATTTAGAACCTACCTCTTCAATTTGAATTATACTGCAATTGATTCTCTGTTTATATTTTTAGGTAAGTTTGGGGAAAGCATAATTTATCTCTCAGGATAAACCTTATATGTGCTTTAATTTTTTTTTCAAATTTTCCGAAGTTTTTTCCAACTTTTTAGTGTGTTAAAAATACACATAAGATTTACCATCTTAACCATTTTTAAGTGCACAGTTCAGTGCTATTAAATACATTAATAATATTGCGCAACCAACACCACCATCCATATTCATAGCTCTTTTCATCTTGTAAAACTGAAACTCTATATTCATTAAGTAATAACGCTGCATGTCCCTTCCCCTCACGCCCAGGAGACCACCATTCTACTTTGCCTTTATGATTTTGACTACTCTGAGTGCCTCATATAAGTAAAATCCTTACAATATTTGTCTTTTTGTGAATAGCTTATTTCACTTAGCACAATGTCCTCTGGATTCATCCACGTTGTAGCTTATGTCAGAACTTCCTTTCTTTCTGAGTCCGAATAAGACTCTTGTTGTCTGTATAGACCAGGTTTTGCTTATTCTTTCATTTGTCAATGGGCACTTGGGTTGCTTCCACATTTTACCTATTGTGAATAATGCTGCTATAAACATGGGTGTATAAGTATCTATTTGAGACCCCATTTTCAATCATTCTGTGTATATAACTAGAAGTAGAATTGTCGAGTCATTTGATAATTCTGTTTTTAGTTATTTGAGGAACTCCCATACTGTTTTCCACCATGGTCATATCATTTTACATTCCCACCAACTGTGCACAAGAGTTCCAATTTCTCCACATCCTCCCAATACTTGCTATCTTTTTTTTTTTTTTTGATAGTAGTCATCCTAATGTGTGTGATATGGTATCTCACCATAGTTTCGATTTCATTTTCCTAATGATTAATGGTGATTGGTGATGTTGAGTATCTTTTCACGTGCATATTGGCCATTCATATATCTTCTTTGGAGAAATGTTTACTTGCCCATTTTTTAATCAAGCTCGTTATTGTTGAGTTTTAGGAGTTCTCTACATATTCTACATAGTAACACCTTCTCAAATATATGATTTGTAAATATTTTTTCCCATTCTGTAGAGTGCATTTTTACTCTGCTAATAGTGTTTCTTAATGCACACAATTTTTACATTGTTATGCAGTCTTATTTGTCTATTTCTTCTCTTGTCACCTGTGCCTTTGGTGTCATATCAAGAAATCATTGCCAAATCCAATGTCATGCAGCTTTCGCCTTATGCTTTCTACTAAGAGTTTTATAATTTTAGGTCTTAACACTTAGGCCTTTGATCCATTTTGACTTAATTTTTATATATGGTATTAGGTATGAGTTCAACGTCATTCTTTTGCACATGGATGTCCAGTTTTTCCAGTACCATTTGTTGAAAATATTGCCTTTTCCCCATTGAGTGACCTTGTGACCCTTACCAAAATCACTTTACCATCTATGAGGTGGTTTATTTTTGTGCTTTCTATTGTATTCCTTTGGTCTATAAGGTTTGTTTTTATGCCAGTATTACACTATTTTGATTACTGTAGCTTTGAAGTAAATGTTGAGATCAGAAAGTGCGAGTCCTCCAGTCTTGTTCTTTTTCAGGACTGTTGTGAGTAGTCAAGGTCCCTTGAGATTTCATATCAATTTTAGGACTCTTGATAGGAATTGCATTGAGTCTGTAGATTGCTTTGGGTAGTGTCGACATCTTAACAATACTAAGTAATCTAGTCCATTTCCATGGGAAACATATTTATTTGTCTTACTCAATTTCTTTCAGCAATGTTTTTTAGTTTTTATTGTACATCTTTCACCTCCTTGGTTAAATTAATTCCTCAGTATTTTATTATTTTTGAAGCTACTGTAAAATAAATTGTTTCTGTAATTTAATTTTCAGACTGTTGATTTTTAGGGCACAAAATGCATTTTTTTTTTCTTTTTTGAGACGGAGTCTTGCTCTGTCGCCAGGCTGGAGTGCAGTGGCATGATCTCGGCTCACTGCAACCTCTGCCTCCCCAGTTCAAGCGATTCTCCTGCCTCAGCCTCCCAAGTAGCTGGGACTACAGGCGCCCGCCACCACTACTGTATTTTTAGCAGACACAGGGTTTCACCGTGTTGGCCAGGATGGTCTCGATCTCATGACCTTGTGATCCCCCCCGCCTCGGCCTCCCAAAGTGCTGGGATTACGGGCATGAGCCACCATGCCCGGCCAAAAAATGCAATTTTTATTTATGTAGAATTAGTAATAATGTCCTCACTTCCCTTTCTGAATTTAGTAATTTGTCTTCTTTCTTTTTATCTTAGTTCGTCTAGCTAAAGGTTTGTTAATTTTGTTTATCTTTTCAAAGACCTTTTCAGTTTTGTTGATTTTTTTTCTATTCTCTATTTCATTTATCTCTGCTCTGATATTAATTATTTTCTTCCTTCTACTAGCTTTGGATTTAGTTTGTTCCTTTGCTAATTCTTTAAGTTGTAAAGTTGGATTGTTGATTTGAGATCTTTCTTTTTTTTTTTTGGGACAGAGTCTCACTTTGTTGCCTAGGCTGGAGTGCAGTGGCCCAGTCTTGGCTCACTGCAAGCTCTGCCTCCTGGGTTCATGCCGTTCTCCTGCCTCAGCCTCCCGAGTAGCTGGGACTACAGGCGCCCACCACCACACCCGGCTAATTTTGCTTTAGTAGAGATGAGGTTTCGCCATGTTGGCCAGGATGGTCTCGATTTCCTGGCCTCATGATCCGCCCACCTAGGCCTCCCAAAGTGCTGGGATCACAGGGGTGAGCCACCGCGCCAGGCCGATTAAATCATTCTTAGATGTGTGTTCTTGAGTAGATTACTTAACTCTTCCATGTCTTGGTTTCCTAGTCTGTAAGAAAAAGATAGGATAATAATACTTACCTCACAGGGTTGTTGTGAACCTTAAAAATGTAACTGCATGTAAAGCAGATACAGGACTGACATGGAATTAATGCTTAATAAAGGATAGGTCTAATTACTTTGTTACTGAGAAATTGATGTCAGGATATAAAAAAGACTTAAGAAGTGCACACATGCCAATGTATTATCTGTACATCCTTGCAATTTACCACTTCCCACAGATGCATATTGGTCCTCTGTCTGCAAATGATTTTACTCTCACGGCCATAGTAATCCACTGTTACCCACTGACTTACTCATGGCAACAGCTAACACCTTTATTTCCTGCTGTAAAAAAGTCTTTTAATCCGAAATATTCTCAGATTTCTTCTCATCTACTTTAATACCTAGTGGGAAGTGACATGCTTTATGATCTATGCCTTCATTTAATTTAGCTAGCTACTTCTGCAAGAAAGAAGACCACATTCATATTGAGAAATTTATAATTGTCCTTACCATACACAATTTGCACCTAAAATCAATAAATATAATGTTTGACCTAAATCTCTGGGGCTAGAAATGTTCAATTATCATGTTAATAACACAATTTACATTTGGATCACTTTAGTAACGAATCTTTACAACTAGGATTGAAAATGATATTCTACCACAACTAGCACCACTACATTCTAGACCTGTCTTTTGTTTTGTCTAGATCTACACCAACTAGATGTAGTTGACACTTAGTAGTTTGCATATTTTCTTTGGTGTTGGTGAACATGTGTGACTCTAACACTGTCCTGGCCCCTGAGTTAAAGCAAGTCCAACTACAGCTTCTACAGATGACACCTGACTGACCCAGAAGACCCTAGAACTGACATCTGGACTGCAGCACGGAAACCAGGTACCCAAGAACACACGCCTACCACTCCCCTTCCCAGCTTTGTTATCCAGCTCCTCCTCCAGTTGTGCAGAAATTCCTCACAAAGCCTCTCCTTCTTATGCTCACGCTGGTTAGCTTTGGGTTTTGCTATTCACAACAATAGCTTTGTGGAATTTTTTTTTTTAAATATACTTGTATGCTCCAATTTAAGAAACTGACCAAAGTTGTGGGGAGGAAAGCAAAGTAGAAAGTTAAAGTGAGGAAACTGTTTAATTTTATAGAGGCTTCGTAGATTTCTGAGTGTTAGCCATAATTTTTCATACATCATTCTATATTTTTGAAATGATTCAATTTGCATGGACATATGAACTGTTACATAAAATATAGTAGATATCTAGACTATTGTATAAATATTATTAGATAAAACAAAGAAAACCATGAACTCCAATTCAACATTGGAAAAATAACATTGCAAGGCAAAATAAGATTGCAAAGCATTCTGAATGTGTTTAGGTTTAAAATTAAAGGTTAGCTTACCTAAACATAGGCTTTCCCATGGAAAAAATACCATATTCTTAGGAACTCTGAAACATAAATGAGGTAAAGAAATGCACACTCATTATTCATAAAGTGTTACGTGTTTCTTATAACTTTAAATTATTTTTTGCCATAGAACTTTTAGTGTTCTTTAATATTTGGGAAGATTTTTTCCCCTTGAATATAAAGTGTAAATTCTCATAATGCCATATGGTGGAGCTGGTGGACAAAGATTGACTCCCAAAGATTTTATTATTTTGATGGTTGCTATGCGTGAAATTTTATTTTTTATAATGCTTATTACCATGTTAAGTCTGATAAATTTCCTGTGAAACTTAACTATTTGCTTTAGTATTTCTATTTAAAATTCTTGTACCCAGTCTTACTAGCTTCTTAGTTGTTAAGGAGTTGCAAAACTAAATAATAGCCATAATGATTTTTCAATGAGAGGTAATATTTTCCAAAGAAGGTGAATCATGGGACATGTTGTCTGTGTTGCAACCTCAGTTGCTATACAGATGCAGTCAAGTGTCCCTTGATGATGGGAGTACATTCTGAGGAATGAATTGTTAAGTGATGTTGTTATTGTGAGAACATCATAAGGGTACTCACACAAACCTGGATAGTATCGCTTACTACACGCCTAGGCTATATGGTATAGCCTGTTGCTCCTAGGCTACCAACCTGTACAGCACATTACTGTATATTGTATACAAATTACTGAATACTGTAGGAAACTGTAACACAATGGTAAGCATTTGTGTATCTAAACATATCTGATCATAGTAAAGGCACTGTAAAAATATGCATAAAAGATGAAAAATGGTACACCTGTACAGGGCACTTGCAATGAACAGAGCTTGCGTGACTGGGAGTTGCTCTGCGTGAGTCAGTGAGTGGGTAGTAAGTGAATATGAAGGCCTAGGATATCACTGGACACTACTGTAGATTTTAGAAACACTGTACACTGAAACTATGTCAAACTTTTAATTTTTTCTTTCTTCAATAATAAATTAACCTTAGCTTACTGTAACTTTTTTACTTTATGAGCTTTGAATTTTTTTAACTTTTTTACTTTTTTGTGCTGACACTTAGCTTAAAATACAAATACATTGTACAACTGTAAAGACATTTTCTTTCTTTGTATCCTTATTTTATAAGCTTTTTTCTATTTTAAAAATGTTTTATTAATTTTTTACTTTTAAAATTTTTCATTAGAAAATAAAAATCAAACACATACATTTGCCTAAGCCTACACAGGGTCAGGGTCATCAATATCACCATCTTCCACCTCCATATCTCGATGCACTGGAAGGTCTTCAGGGGCAATAACACACATGGAACCATCATCTCCTATAATAACAGTGCCTTCTTCTGGAATTCCTCCTGAAGGACCTGAGACTGTTTTACAGTGAACTCTTTTTAAAAATAAGTACAAGGTTTACACTCTAAAATAATGATTAAAAGTACAGTGTGGTCAATTGATAAACCAATAACATAACCATTTACTATAGCTATCGTATTATGTTCTGCACACAACTGTATGTAGCTTTGTTCACACTGCATCATCATGCACACATGAGTGATGCGTGTTGCACTACAACGCTATGAATTCTCCATTGTCCTGGGTGATAGGAATGTTTTAGCTTCATTATGATCTTATGGGACCTGCACTGTTGACTGAAATATGAGGTGCATGACTGGTATTTGTAAAATTATGGCATTTTTAGGGCACAGTAGCATATCATGTGCTTTAAGTATATATATATATATACTTTATATTTTACAGTATAAAGTATGTATCTATATTTTATATTAAATATATATTTATATATTATTTTATATTACATATATAAAGTACATTTTATAAAGTATATATATTTAATATATACCTTAACTATATATTTAATATAAATATATCTACTCAGGGTTTAGACACTCAGAGAATATTACATGTATATTTCATTCATTAACTGTTTTCCAAAGAAAATAAACAGCATTACTCTAAAATCAGCATGTTTATCATTTGAAGTCAAGAAATATTTGTTCAGTTGGTGTATGGAACAAAGCGCATGTTGATCTGATCAGCTTTTTAAATTGTAATTTATATTACATTGATACAGAGTTATAAGAAAATAATGAAACATGTCTGGAATGGGCAGAACTTTACCATATTTTATTGTATGAAAATAAAAACATTAATAAAACAATGTTATTTCATACATAGCACTTATAATCTAGTTTTAAAAACACAAAATAACACAATTAATTAACACTGAAAATTAAAATATTATTGCAGACCAGAACAGAAGAGCTGTCACAGGAAAATATCCATTTAGGATCCAAATAAATTTAAAGAACATGATGTGGAGTATGAAAGTGAGTTTGTGTTGGACATAAAGAAGAAGGCACAGACAGTAGATTAACAGCTGTCTGCGGACTTCTGATTTAAAATGAAAAGTAAAAAAAAGTTTGTTTAAAAAATGTTTATTGATAATATCATTGGCTAATATATTGAAAGTCAAAGCAGTAAAACATGTTTAAATGCATTTAAAAGACAGTAGGCCAGAGCATATTAGAGTTTTTCCAAAACATCTAAAAATATAAACCAGATACATATTTCCCTATAGATAAAACATATGGTTTTAAAAAGGGCCGGATCCAATTAAATATTATCACTTAATTACAAACTAATTTAAGCTATAAAGTGTAGTTCAACATATTGTACTTGTGTATTAAATAGAGACTATATATCTCCAATAAGAATTAGCTCACGTTGAATTTTCCAGGCATGTCATGTGTTGGGGATAAAGGGCATCAGGTAGCTTAATTGCAAATCGATAAAAGTTAGAGAGAAAATTACTCTTTCTAAAAAGTTTGCTGAGACCCTGCTACCAGGAATGTTAGAATGAGTGCAGCAGGAGATAAGAGGAAACATTTGTAAAGTGTCAACTACACATTCAAAACACAAGATTTATTTAAGGTCCAAAAAAACCTTGGGCTGCATATATTTTAATCTCCTCCTTGCAGATGAAAAAACTGAGTCTTAAAGAGATTAATAATGTGCCCAAGATCCTATATTGAGTCAAGTGGAAGAGCTAGCCTTCAAGTTCTTATCTGTCTGAGTCAAATTCTATTCTCTTAGCCACACCACATGCAGGTACATTTAATTTTGAGCCCTGAGTAACTAAGACTGTGAATGCCATTAACAATAGGAGAAACAGATTTGGGAAGAAAGAGGATAGGTTTGGTTTACAACATGTACAATTTAAGCAATACAATTTATTTTTGAGCTGAAAAACAATTTAAAGAACATGTAGGTCATTACATTACACAAATGTTTACCAGGCAACTAATGAGCATAAGTTACCTAGCAGTTACATTGAGGCTTTAAAGGATAAGCTCAAAGTCAAGGGATGAAGAGAGGCATGTAAAAACACAAGTATAATACAAAATGAAGAGTGTTTTAATCGACTCAGAAAAGCATACTACATGAGAATAAAAGAAGATTTTGGTAATTCTGACTAGGAATGGGTTCAAGTACCTGATACTTATAACATAATCTTGAGGCCGGGCACTGTGGCCCATGCCTGTAATCCCAGCACTTTGGGAGGTCAAAGCAGGTGGATCAAGAGGTGAGGAGTTCGAGACCAGCCTGGCCAAGATGGTGAAACATCGTCTCTACTAAAAATACAAAAATTAGCTGGGTATGGTGGCGGGCACCTGTAATCCCAGCTACACGGGAGGCTGAAGCAGAGAATTGCTTGAACCTGGGAGGCAGAGGTTGCAGTGAGCCGAGATTTTACCACTGCACTCCAGCCTGGGTGACAGAGCAAGACTCCATCTAAAAACAAAAAAAAAACCAAAAAAACACAAAACCATAATCTTGAATATATGTGTGTTTGTTTGTTTGCATTGTTTTAAAGAAATATCTGAGACTGGGTAATTTATAAAGAAAAGAGGTTTATTTTGGCTCATGGTTCTGCAGGCTGTACAGGAAGTGTGGTACCAGCATCTGCTTCTGGCGAGGGCTCAGGAGGCTTCTAATCATGCTAGAAGGTGAAGGGGGAGGCAGTGCATCACACGATGAGAGAGGGAGCAAGAGACTGGGGAGAAGGTCCCAGGCTCCTTTGAACAATCAGCTCTTGTGTCAGTAAGGGAACGAGAGCTCGCTCATTACCATAGTAGGGCACCAAGCCATTCATGAGCAATCTGCTCCATGACCCAAACACCTCCCACTAGGCCCCACCTTCATTACTAGGGATCACATTTCAACATGAGATTTGGAGGGGACAGATCTCCAAGCCATATCAACATGAATGAAGAGTCACAGAAAAGATGACTTTCAGCTGGGTCTAAAAAAGTAATAGGAGTTCAACAGGCTCTCAAGGTAGCAGGTGAGAAGAAGAAAACCCTAGTCTAAAGAGATCATTCCAGCCAGGTGTGGTGGCTCAAGCCTGTAATCTCAGCACTTTGGGAGGCCAAGGCGGGCAGATCACCTGAGGTCAGGAGTTTGAGACCAGCCTAGATAATATGGTGAAACCCCGTTTCTACTGAAAATACAAAAAATTAGCCAGGTGTGGTGGTGCGCCTGTAATCCCAGCTACTCAGTTGGCTGAGGTAGGAGAGTCTCTTGAACCTGGGAGGCGGAGGTTGCAGAGAGCAACATTGCACTCCAGCTTGGGCAATAAGAGAGAAACTCCATCTCCTCCCCCCCCCCAAAAAAAAGAAAAAAAAAAGGAATCATTCCTAATGCAGTAGTTTTGTGATACTGAGGCCCAAAGAAGTTAAATGATTCACCTAAGGTCAAACAACTACTTAGTACAAAATTCAAGTCCGGGCGTGGTGTCTGACTCCTGTAATCCCAGAACTTTGGGAGGCCGAGGTGGGCGGATCACAAGGTCAGGAGATCGAGACCATCCTGGCTAACACAGTGAAACTCCGTCTCTACTAAAAAATACAAAAAATTAGCCAGGCGTGGTGGCAGGCGCCTGTAGTCCCAGCTACTCGGGAGGCTGAGGCAGGAGAGTGGCGTGAACCTGAGAGGCGGAGCTTGCAGTGAGCTGAGATGGCACCACTGCACTCCAGCCTGGGCGACAGAGCGAGACCCCGTTTCAAAAAAAAAGGGTGGGGAGGGGTGTCTTGGGAAAGAGGCAGTCTAAAAAATCTAAAAGTGACAACGAGTAGAAAAACAGATCACCTGAAGAGTGAATTGCCAGCATGGCTGTGGATTTCTCAATAGCAGTGCAGATAGCTAAAAGACAATTGAGTGAAACCTTTGGAAGGCTGAGGAAATTTAGAATTTTATACCTAGCCAGCCATAAATCAAGAATAAGTACAATAGGAGTGGGTGGCAAGCGGGAGCGGGGAGGAGAGGGTGGTGAGCAGGACGGCGGGAGAAGGCAGTGGGGAAAAGAGCTTTTTGGCAGACGGAGGCGGAAGAGGGGGTGGCGTGAGTGGAGAAAAGATGTTGGGGAAAAGACTTGGGGAGGAAAGCTTTTCACTTATTAGAGGAGAAAAATAAGGTGGTGAGTCAGAGGGAGGAAAAGAAGGTGGCAAGAGGGGTAGAGGAAAAGAGGGTGGGAAAAAGGTTTTTGGGTAGCTGGAGGGGGAAAAGAGGGTTGGGGGAGATAGAGAAAAGGGGGGGAGATGGGAAAAAGAGAGTGTGAAAAAGAGGTGGGGGGAAAAGGGTGGGAAAACAGGTTTTGGGTAGATGGAGGGGGAAAAGAGGGTGGCGAGAGGGAGGGTCGCCAGAGGGAGGGTCAGCAAGAGGGTGGAGAGGGGAAGGAGGGAAAATAGGGGAGTGGGGAAGAGAGTGGAGAATGGGAGGAGGGAATAGACTGTGGGAAAAAGACAGTGAGGTAAAAAAAGTTTCTGGGTAGATGGAGGCAGAAAAGAGGGTGAGAGGGAGCAGGGAGAAGATGGAGGGCAAAATGCATTTGGGTTGAAGGAGGGGGAAAAGAGGGTGGGGAAAGGGAACAGGGGTGAGGTGGGTAGAGGTGGCAGCTGGAGGGAGGAAAAGAGGGAGCAGGAAGAAGACAATGGATACGTTTTTGGATAGATGGAGGGAGAAACGGTGGCAAGAAGAAGTGGTCAGAGGGAGGGGGGAATGAGGGCAGCCAAGAGGAATGGGGAGAAGTCTGGGGCAAAGATGGTGGCAAGAGGGAGGTGGGAGAAGGCGGTGGGGAAAAATGTTTTTGGGTAGTTGGAGGGTAAAAATCGGGTGGGGAGAGGGAGTGGGGAAAAGAGGGTGGCAGGGTGGAGGGAGTCAAAATAATGAGTATAATAAGGACATTTTCAGATATGTGAATTCTCAGAAAATTGACCTGCCAAGTACCGTCTCTCAGGGAACTCTGGAATATGTCTTACCCTAAAGTGAAAAGTGATCCAAAAGAGAGAGAAAGGCACAGGACCAGGGAAACAGAATCGAAATCAGAACAGAAGTAAAGGAAATTCTCCTGGAAGAGGTCAAAAGAACCTTCAAGTGACTGTTGGCAAAACCAGAAAAAGTGCCAGAGCTTTAGAATAAAAAACAAACAAACAAACAAAAAACAATAGGCCAGGCACGGTGGCTCACACCTGTAATCCCAGAATTTTGGGAGGCCGAGCCGGGGGGATCACAAGGTCAGAAGATCGAGACCATCCTGGCTGACACGGTGAAACCCCGTCTCTACTGAAAATACAAAAAATTAGCCGGGTGTGGTGGCGGGTGCCTGTAGTCCCAGCTACTTGGGAGGCTGAGGCAGGAGAATGGCGTGAACCGGGAGGCAGAGCTTGCAGTGAGCCGAGATCGCACCAGGGCACTCCAGCCTGGGCCACAGAGCGAGACTCCATCTCAAAAAAAAAAAAAAAAAAGGAATAAAAGAACAATAACAACAGTCTTACGAATTTCTCAAAAAAAAAAAAAAAGAATAAAACACAATAACAACAGTCTTACGAATTTGCAATTTAACAATTACTGAGGGCGTAATATCATCAATGGGCTGGATATAAGATGTTTTTACCTAGTAATACATTTTTACTCATTCAGTTATTTAAAGAATTTCTAGGATGATGCTACTACCCTGGTTTTGTTGATTTTTTCTTCTGTGCTCTCACAATATTTTAACACTATAGGAATTAGGATTGAAGACTCTGGTTGTATTTTCGTATTACATCTCTATTATGTTTTTCTTAAAATCATATAATGAGAAAATGAAGTAAGATAATTACTTACCATAAATTTGGAAATAAGGCCCTATGCTTTTTTGTGTGTAGCTTTAGTAACTATCACTTAGGAGCTTTTTTTGTGTTCACTTGTATTGTTTAAATGTTCCCGTGATGTTAAGTGATTTGCGGAGAGATATTTGTGTTAAAAAAATGGCGGTAGGGATGTCATAAGCTGGTTCTCTGAATTCTGAAGCCTCTTGAGACCATGAAGCTGGAACTCAGTTAGAGAGAGGGGACAGTGAGAGATGTAAAGAATCCAATCATGTCTCAGGTAACACTGTCTACTCTTCCAGTATTTTTAAGGTCAGAATTATCACACTGATTTTCCCCACACATTTGTTCAGTTGACCTTTTCTGTGACAACACCAAATTTAAATTGAAAAATGATGCAGCTCATACTACATAAATGGGCATCTTTGATTGGCTTTAATAATCACTTGACTCAGAAGTATGCATGCTCCATGTAGTACTCCAGACACTAGAGAGTCACTTGGTACAGTGCTAAAGTTAATTAACATGTCTATATCAAACGTGGATATTTTAAAGTCTAGAGTCCTATGCACTCCACATGAAGGAAATGTTTTTCAAGTTGTGACAACCTCTAAGCAGAAGTCATCAGATGTGCTGTACTTCCTAAGCAAAACCTGTAAGAAAGCAGGTTCTCAGTCCCAGAATGGAAATTTAAGGGTAAGAGTTACCAGAATTCTCTCCTAGGCTGCCAAGGATGCAGCAGTGATAAGGCTTCTTTCCTCAGACTCAAATTCTTCTCAAACTAATTCAACTCTGCCTTTCTCAGAAACAATTTTTCTTAAAAAAAATTTTTTTAGCTACAGTAAATCAAAGTAAAGTATCGTATTCATCAGTGGTCATGAAAAATTCTTTACCACACTGAGAAGGTGGCATGGATTTTTTTCATTCGTGTATTTCATTAATCTGTACCTACACATTCCTTCTCTGACGAGATGATGACCATCTTGCATTTTCAAAATAACTACAGAGAGCTTTTTGGCATTAGGATGAGGTTATTGGCTCATTAAAAATACTCCCTGGGCTCCATCATAGCTTCTGCAGTGAAAGGTAGGAGTAGCTGAATTCTTGAGTCTCTTCCTATGCTGGAATTCAATTAAGCTTCATATGAGAGATAGGATATGGGAACTAACACTATCTTAATGTCACAAAACAATTCCAAGAAAGTTGAATTTTTTTTTACAAAAGCATTTGACACTAGGTATTTTGGTCAGGCCACAGAATCAGATCAACTGTTTTTTTTTGTTTTTGTTTTTGTTTTCCACTTTCTTATTTTTTTTTTCTTTTAAAAAAGGTCTTGATACCAAGGAAACTATCAGCTGTCCTTATGAAAACAGAACACAAAAATTAGATAAATTCACATTAGCTTCCTATTGTTTGAGTCATACTTTGACTATCAGTCCTAAGTCACACCCACTTCGGAAGTCTAGGCAGACATTTTAAAAAGGGGAGATTTTTGCTACATTAAGTAAGACTAAAGATATTCATCCCTGTTCACTAACTGTCTAGACGTGGGAAACATCTGGGAAATACACCAGAATTTTAATATAAATTTCCTTCCGTGCTTCTCTTGGGCCATTCTCAGGAAACTGCTCTACTGCTGGTTTCTGTGATAAAAATCCTTGTACTCGCAACTCCTTTCTTATGTGCTCATCAGCTCCTTCCTTTTATCTTCCTAGTAAGTGCAAAAGGGAAAGAATCACCTTTTCTCAAACTAATGATCTGTGCAAATGTTTTCCTTTTTTCAATGAACTTTTGCATATAATCTGAGTAACACAGTGTATTAGTCTGTTCTCACGCTGCTATGAAGAAATACTCGAGACTGGGTAATTTATAAAGGAAAAAGATTTAATTGACTCACAGCTCCACATTGCTGGGAAGGCCTCAGAAAACTTACAATCATGGTGGAATGGGAAGCAAACATGTCCTTCTTACAAGGCAGCAGGAGAGAGAAATGCCAAGCCAAGGGGTAAAATCCCCCTATAAAACCATCAGCTCTAGTGAGAATTCAATCACTATCAAGAGAACAGCATGAGGGTAACTGCCCCCATGATTCAATTACGTTCCATTGGGCCCTACCCACAACATGTGGGGATTATGGGAACTACAATTCAAAATGAGATTTGGGTGGGAACACAGCCAAACCATATCACACATGATCATCACTAATTAGTTGTCTCTTTCTAATGTAAATGTCTTTAGCTGTTGCTCCTTCAGAATACACTAGTTCAAGCAAGAAAACGTGTTTTCTGCCCCTAAAAATTAGTTTGATTTTGCTCTCTGGAAAGAGATTTCCGGTTTGGAATGGTGGCCTCCCTCCGTCAGCCAATCTAAATCACAACCATCCTTCTTGTTGATTTGAGTCAGACTTGTCCATGAAGGTTTCCCGAGACTCTTCAGAAGTCATAGCAGTCACTATATAATTAATTGTCCCTGACAATTTGTTATGCTGTATTATTAGGTTTTTGAAATGTGGCTATATCTTGTTTTATCAAATAGTTTGTAAGAAGACAGATACTGAACTGCATATAACTTTGTATGTTCCTCAGGGTGTGGCCTGAAGGTGTTCCATAAATAGGGCTCTTGCTGTGTTGTGTCAGTAGACAGGTACATTCTCTTTCAGTGTAGATTGCTGGCTCCTCATGTGGAAATTCAATACAAGAACACTACAGTGAACCCACTGGATGGGAGAAATACCTGAAAATCTGCATAGGATCCTTGCTTGCTACAGCTGATGGTATAGCCTAAATATGTTTCATTTTTAAAGTTGACATGGCAGGATTATACTTTAAAGACATCATGATGCTTTGTCAACTTGCTTGTGAGTGATTGAATGATGCTTTATCAAGTGGTTGTGAGGGAAAGTATCTGAGATCATCTGGTGAAATGGTTCCCAATATAAAATTGAGAAAAGGGATCTAAGCTTTGTTGGTGCTGATGGAGTTCAGACTACTTGAAATATTAAGACTTTTTTCTTTTGTCTAAAGTTACATCAATTAAGAATGAAAACAATGATTATTTCATTCTCACAGGAAACCCTAAATAGCTAAGTAACTAGACATGCATCTACTATTGATTAACAACAAGGTAGACACGTATTATTAGTAACAGTCGACAACAATTATTATTTCATTCTCACAAGAAACCCTAAATAGCTAGGTAACTGGACATGCATCTACTATTGATTAATAAAAAGGTAGACATGTATTATTAGTGGCAATAAGACTTTCAGCAGAAAATATACTTAAAAATAGAGCTACCAATATGGATAAGAATATGTCAAAAATTGTAGGTGTTGAAAAGTTGTCAATTACACATCAAATCCAGCTCTATTTAGGTGGGGCAGTGTTGGGGATGAGAAATCTGAAACCACCAAAAGTTAATTTTGGTGGGGCATAGGGGTGAACCTGGCAGAACTCACATCTTATAATTACAAGTGCATTGCTTTTTACATTTATTTTTCTGTAGACTTTCAGAAATTAACCAATGACCTAGTGAAGATGACAGAAAGTGTTTGGCATCCTGTTAGGTGTTTAAATTGCTTAAGAATGGGGTAAAATTCGTTGTGTTGAAAGAAAATTACCAAGAACAAACTTTCATCCATGGGCTTAAAGCATAATTCATGTTAAACTATTTCTCAACATAGCGAATTGTAACATTTGTCTTCATAATAATGTTTCTTTATTCTGTAGAAAAGTTAATAATTAGAAAAATCTCAAGGAAATAATTAGTGGGGAATAAATATATTACTGATTATTGGGACAGTGGTGTTTGGTCAGGCACAGGCTTGGTGTTGACAGTAGATTTCCTTATGAAAGTAATGGATTTCAGGAAATAGCTGTAATCCAGCACTTTGGGAGGCTGAGGCGGGCAGATCACTTGACGTTGGGAGTTCGAGACCAGTCTGACCAACATGGAAAACCCCGTCTCCATTAAAAATACAAAATTAGCCTGGCATGGTGGTGCATGCCTGTAATCCCAGCTACTCAGGAGGCTGAGGGAGGAGAATCGCTTGAACCCAGGAGGCAGAGGTTGCGGTGAGCCGAGATTGAGCCAGTGTACTCTAGCCTGGGCAGCAAGAGCAAAAAAAAAAAAAAAAAAAAAAAAAAAAAAAAAAATCCACACTTTTCATCTCATTTAACTTCAAAATTGAGACCATGAGCCAGGATGCAATTCTGTACAGTAAAATTGTTTAATCTCCGTTGTCTTTCAGAGAATCCATGCTACAGCTGATAGGGTAGAAATTCATACTGAATTCTAAATATAATGCTCGTGAAGTTAGATTCATCACATGAATAACTGCAAATACAAGAAAATTATTTTTTTCTATTAGCACATAATGGGTTTTAACGACTTTTGGAAGGTTTTGTAATGTAATTGTGTCCCACAGTATAGAATATTGGACATAGGTGGTCGGGCGAGGTGGCTCACGCCTATAATCCCAGCACTTTGGGAGGCCAAGACTGGCGGATCACGAGTCAGGAGATGGAGACCATCCTGGCTAACACAGTGAAACCCGATCTCTACTAAAAATACAAAAAATTAGCCGGGTGTGGTGGCAGGCGCCTGTAGTCCCAGCTACTCGGGGAGGGGGCTGAGGCAGGAGAATGGCATGAACCTGGGAGGCAGAGGTTGCAGTGAGCCGAGATTGTGCCACTGCACTCCAGCCTGGGTGACAGAGCAAGACTCTGTCTCAAAAAAAAAAAATATATATATATATATATGAGACATATGTTTAGAAAAAAGAAAAAATATTTTCTCTCTTTAGAAATTCATACCTCTACATATGCACACAGAAAAATAGACTCAAGAGTGAAAACCAAATTAATGCTTCTATTTTATGTAACTTAGGGGAAATATATTTGCATGATACTATATTAAAGTGAAACAAGAATGAGTAAATAAAAAAGTTGAAATGTCTTTTCCTTTTCAAACTGAAATCTGTATTTATTTCTTCAGGGAGTATTTCTCTGTTGAGTCTAAGATTAAGTAGAAAATGATTATCACAGCAAGGTCTCTGAATCACCACTAAGCAGAAATACAGGGAAAGGGAGCTGCAAGGCCATTTGATATTTACAGTTATCTTTTTAAAAGATCACGTTAACTCATAGAAGAAACATTTTTTAAATAAAATTAAAAGTTGTGTTAATGGCATAATATTTTAAGGAGTACCTTTGCTGGCTGGAGGATATTTTAATATTTCTCTTGAATGAGCCTAGTTTTTATTTTATTGTATTTTTAGTATCTTTCAATCAAAACATCAGATTAGCGTTTTTAAAGGCTCTTTTATTTAGAAGTCATTCTTTGTGATTCAGATTCTCCAAATAACACCTAACTGCCCATGTTGGTGATGGAAGTGATACGGAAGGGAAGTGCTGAGAAGGGAAGAGCTGATCCGTTTAAATGATATGGAAGTGGGGAAGGGAAGTGGCGGGTAGAGGAAGGATGGTCCCCGGCTAGGGCTCCACCCCTGGGTGAGGACAGGCATTTTTGTTGCATTTCCCAAGATCACCCTGGACTGCCACGCCCATAACCACCCGCCAGCCACCCCTGCCCAGGCCACAACCTTAGCAGGCACACACACAAGCTGCTGGGCCTAGAGAGGAGCAGATAGGCAGAGGAGCACACGGGCGGCTGGATGCCCAGAGGAACACAGCGACAGGCACCGGCATGCTGGCAGGCCAGGCCACCGACGGGCAGAAGCAGAACAACCTGGAGTTTGGCTGGGGCAGAGGAGAGTCCGGGCCACCAAGCGGCCCGACTCTAGGGGAAAACCTTCCCACTCCATTCCGTTCTGTCTTCTGCCATCTGCTACCTCCACTCAATAAAACCTTGTCCTCATTCTCCAAGCCCACGTGTGATCCGAAACTTCTGGGGCAAGAACCTCGGGATACAGAAAGCCCTCTGTACTTGCAATAAGGCAGGGATCCAGTTGAGCTGACTCACGCAAGCTGCCTATAGGCGGCAAAACTGAAAGCACACTGTAACACATGCCCACTGGAGCTTCAGCTGTAAACATTCAGCCCTAGACACTGCCATGGGGTTGGAGCCCCACAGCCTGCCCCTCTGTATGCTCCCCTAAAGGTTTGAGCAGAGGGGTGCTGAAGAAATGAGCCACACCCTCATCACATGCCCTGCGAGAGGGACAAGGGAACTTTTCCCATTTCAGAAGTAGTACTAGAATTAAATGAAATCTACAGAGAGGTCCTAAATTTTATTTTAGCCCTAGCTGCCGTATTCTACTACACCCAAGTCTTTTTTACTAGAAATGCTAACAACTGGTAAAAAAAAACCACCTAATTAAATCTTTTTTGTAATTCTCCTCAATTCTCCTCAAACTCTGGTTAAGCTTGATAAGCAGTGGGAATAGTCTACATTTGTGTAAAGATAATATGGGACTTCACTAGTACATGCAATAGATAACCCTCTAAAAAGGGTTGTATACAATAGATGGGGACTAGCAGAAAATAATAAATAGTTTTAAAGATTGATAGGTTGATAGATAAATATGAAGATGGATTAATTAGTAAACAAATAAGATCACTAGTTGGACTGTCTATAAAATGGAGCCTTC
>NW_026652279.1:97963225-98087671 GCF_009828535.3 Hylobates moloch
GCTTCCCAAAGTTCTGGGATTACAGGTGTGAGCCACCACGCCCGGCCTCATATTTATCTTATAGTTCTGTTAAGTTTAGCAAATAATCTTCTAATTTGTTTGGGCTGTGATGATGCAGCCGCACCAAAGGTTTGGAATTTCAGTGGTCAATATACAGGGCCAAGGTTGTAAAAAGTGTAGGGCAATAGATAGCAATGACAAAACTGAATGGATGCTACTAATGAAATGAGTTCCAATGAGAAAATAACCGATATCCTCAACTTTACTATGGTTCTACTTAAGATTTTTCTACTTACAATGGGTTTATCAGGGAAGTAACTCCATGTAAACTGGTGAGAATCTTAACATGCCAGGGGTGGGAGGCATTACCAGTGCTGGTTGATAAAGGAAGGAATGAAGTTGAGGCTGAGTTGACCTGATAAATGAGCAGTGTATTAGGCCATTCTTGCTTTGCTACAAAGAAATACCTGAAACTGGATGATTTATAAAGAAAAGAGGTTTAATTGGCTCCTGGCTCTGCAGGTTGTACAGGAACATGGCACTAGCATCTGCTCGACTTCTGAGGAGGCCTCAGGGAGCTTTTACTCTCGGTAGAAGGTGAAGCAGGAGCAGGCACGTCACATGGCAGAGGCAGGAGCAAGAGAGCCAGGTGGCAGGGGTGCCACACACTTAAACAACCATATCTTCTGAGAACTCATTCACTATCCCAAGGACAGCACCAAGCCAGGAGGGATCCTCCCCTATGACCCAAACACCTCCCACCAGGACCCACCTTCAACACTGGGGATTGCATTTCAGCATGAGATTTGCTAGGGGACAAATACCCGAACTACATCAAGCAGCTTGAATGGATTGAAATTACTCTTAAATTCTAGGGTATTCTGTTTTCAAGAGCAGACTGCTAACCTCATTCTGTAAAAATCCCTACCACAGTAATGAAAACAACTATAGTTATTGAATATTACCATGTGTTGGTCACTATTCTAAACTTGTTAGGATTGTTTCAACATTTAATCATCACAACAACTCTATGTGATTGATTCTATTATTATTAGCATTTTGCCAGGAAGAAAAGGAGGAATGGAGAGATTATGTGATTTACGTTACAGCCCTGGGATGTGGTTCAAACTCAGGAGCCCAGTTTAGGAATCTGGATTCAACCAGTACAGTCTATTAGTAAAGAAGCTAGTTTTCTAGTGTATGAAAATATGTGCTGTTTTTCTAAAAGTTCAATTTTGTTTTTAGTTTATATATAATATACATATTTATGGAATACAGTATGATGTTTCAATACATGTATACATTGTGTAGTGATCAAATCAGAATAATTAGCATAGCCATCACCTTAAACTTGTATCATTTCTTTGTGGTGACAGCATCAATATCTTCTCTCCCAGGTATTTTGAAACACACAAAAGTGTATTATTTACTGTGGTAACCTTACTGTGCAATAGAACACCAGAACTTATTCTTCCTTTCTAGTTGTAGCTTTGTAATTATTGACCAACCTCTCCCCATCCCCCACCCACCCTACCCTCACAGTCTCTGGTAACTAGCTCTATTCCACTTCCATAATATCAACTTTTTTAGATTCCACATATGAGTGAGAACATGAGGTTATCTGTCTTTTTGTGTCTGACATCTCATATTAATAATGTCCTCCAGGTTCATTCGTGTTGTTGCAGATGATAGGATTTCATTCTGTTTTATGGATGAATAGTATTCCATTGTGTGTAGATACCACATTTAAAAAATCTATTGATTCCTTGATGGACACTTAGGTTTATTCTATATCTCGGCTATTGTGAATAGTGCTTCAGTAAACACGAGAGTGAAGATATCTCTTCAATGTACTGATTCCATTTCCTTTGGATATATATCCAGTAGTTGCACTAGATTATATGGTAGTTCTATTTTTATTTTCGTAACCTCCCACCCCAAAATGATGTCTATTTAACACTTTGAAGGAAATTTTAAACACACACAGAGATACACACACCTACCCACACACAGTTATACCACACATCATGCATATTTATTAGCAACACGGGGTTTGTGATTCTCTTTTCTTGTACTGTCTTTACCTGATTTTGGAATAAAGAGTTAAGCAGCTTTTCTTCTTTTCCTACTTTCTGGAATAATTTCTTTCATTGACACAACAATTAAAAATATTGGTGAGGTATATGTGATATTTTGTTACATGCACAGAATGTGTAATGATCAAATCAGGGTATTTAAGATACTTGTTACCTCAAACATTTATCAATTATTTGTTTGGGGAATATTTAAATTCTTCTGCTATTTTGAAATATACAATAAATTATTGTTAACTATAGTTATCCTACTGTGCTGTCAAACAGTAGAATTTATTCTTTCTAATTGTATGTTTGTACCCATTAACCAATCTCTCCTCATTCCTTCCACTCCCATCCTTCCCAGGCTCTGATGACCATCATTCTACTCTGTACCTACATGAGATCAAGATTTTTAGCTCCCACAGGAGTGTCGTACTTTACTTGACATAATAACCTCCAGTTCCATCCATGTGGGTGCAAATGAAAGAATTTCATTTTTTATGGCTGAATAGTATTCCATTGTGAATATATGCCACATTTTCTTTATCCAGTCATTCACTGATGGAAACTTAGGTTGAGTCCATATCTTGGCTATTGTGACTAATGCTGCAATAAACATGGAGGTACAGGTATCCCTTTGATATACTGATTTCCCTTCCTTTGGATAAATACACAAGATTGTACTAATTTACATTCCCACTAACAGCTATAAGAGTTTCCTTTTATCTACATCCTCAGCGGCATTTGTTATCTTCTGTCTTTTTGATAATAGCCATCCTAACTGGGTGAGATATCTCATGGTGGTTTTGACTTTTATTTCCCTGATGATTATTGAGGTTGAGAATTTTTAATACACCTACTGGCATTGGAATGTCTTATTTTAACAAACGTCTATTCAGATCCTTTGCTCACTTCTTAATTGGATTATTTTTCTTCTTGCTCTTGAGTTGAGTTCCCTGTATATTCTGGATAGTAGGCTTTTTCAGATGAATAGTTTACAAGTATTTTCTTTGATTTTATAGTTTGCATCTTCACTCTATTTATTGTTTCCTTTGCTGTGCAGAAGCTTTTTAGTGTAAGGTAGTCTTATTTGTCTGTATTTAATTTTGTTGCATGTGCTTTTGAAGTCTTGAACATAAAATCTTTGCCTAGACCAATGTCCTGAAGCACTTGCCCTATTCTTTTTCTTCTAGTAGTATTTTAGTGGGGCCCTACACTTAAATTTTTAATTCATTTTGAGTTGATTTCTTAGGCTGAGAGATAGGGGTGCAGTTTTATTTTTCTGCATATGGTTATCCAGTCTTCCTAGCATCATTTATTGAAGAGGACACCCTTTCCCCATTGCACATTCTTTGCACCTTTGTCAAAAACCAGTTGGCTGTAAATTTGTGGATTTATTCCTGGGTTATCTATTCTGTTCCATTGGTTTATTCCAACACCATGCTGTTTTTGTTATTATAATTTTGTAGTATATTTTGAAGTCAAGTAGTGTGATGCCTCCAGCTTTTTAATTTTTCAGTCAGGATTGCTTTGGCTATTCAAGGTCTTTTGTGGTCCCATACAAATTTTAGAATTGTTTTTTTCTATTTTTGTAAAGAACATCATTGGTATTTTGAAATGGATTGCTTTGAATCTGTAGATTGCTTTGGGTAGTATGATCATTTTAACAGGATTAATTCTTCTGATCTATGAGCATGGGACATCTTTCCATTTGTTTGTGTTTTCTTCAATATCTTTAATCAGTGTTTTGTAGTTTTCATTATAAAGGTCTTTCACCTTCTTGAGTCCCAATTTTATAATGATATATAATGGCAACTATTCTCAGTTCAATTGCCCCTCCTTTTTCTTATCTTTCTCCTCTTTCAAAAAAAAATGAGAATCAATGGCTCTTTTTGGACGTCTATTCCAGTTTACCTAAGTGATATGATTTGACTTTGAGTTAGATTATTTTGATAGTGGGGTTATCATTTACATTTAAAGGATCAAAACTGCCAAATATTTATCCTTCAATTATATTTCAGAGCCAAGCATGAAATACTTATTGAGCATCTGCTATGTTCTTAAAGCTATTCTAGAAGTAAACAGTAATAAATTAGAATATTTTCTGTCAAATAATATCTAATTTGGTTGAAGGAGCAAAACTGGACCATAATAGAAAGTCTAAATAGTAAATAGTATAAAAATGGAAACACGTTTGAAAAATATTTGCAATTGGCAGACAGGCAATATCTAATCTTAGTCTCACTACGAACTGCCAAAGATGGTATTCCATTTTATTGATACTTAGATTTTCTAAGATGATGTGATGTGCAAAAGGTCACCCAGTTAGAAGTGCTAGGGTTGAAACCTATGACTTCTAAATCTAAATCCATACAATTTTTCATTTTATCATGGTATCCTTTAAATGACTTGAAAGTCTACAGTTTCCCTTTACATAATCTGAAAGTCCAATAGTGTGATTCTTTAGAAAATCATGAATACATTAATGGGGCTAGAAAATGAAAAGTATATTAATTTAGACTAATTTATTAAAAGTGACAGAAAATACATAATAAGTTAGGCAAAAAAATGAGACTATTTTGGAGAATAGTCTGTCTTTAAACACATTTCTCTCTGCATGCTATTTCCAGCTTGGCAGGTTCCTACAACACATCGGTAAGAAATATGAAGCGGAGCATGTTTTGCAAAGCATATGTGGGTTTCTTAGAAATCAGGCCAGATGTGATAAGCTGAGGCTAGTACGGTGGCCAGGATAAGGTCAGTCATGTTCAGGAATTGGCTTAATATTTCAAATTAGGCATTGATCAGAGAGGTGCAAGATTAACAGTGTAAAATGGCATGAGAATTTAGAAACCAGGAAGAAGATCAGGGATCTGGAAAACTGTGAAAATCAAGGACAGCCTGGTCGTACTATAGCCAAGAACCATCTTGCCCTACCCATGAGAAGTTGTATTCAAGTAAGAATGCGTAAACAGCTGGGTCAGCCTAAGGGCTTGACTAGAGTTGACAGGAAGAGAGGTATGGTGGTCTATGCGCCCAATAGTTAGTACACTTTTGTTATAATTATCCTTGTAACTGAACATGTTTTTTTGGTAAAAAACCAAACAAGCCCACTTTATGTGTTTGATATGCTTGACCTCTTCCCCTTCTAGCCGTAGACATGGCCATGTAATCTTAGTTTGATTTATCAAAGTTCTCTGTCACCCTGGTCTCAGCAATTGGTTCAAACATGACCTGACTGGACCAAAAACAACCTTCCTAAATCTTTTGCTAGAATTTCCTGGAAAAAGATAGTATCTTCTCTCTAGATTTGTTAGCTTAAGTGATGTTGTAATCCTAGAACTCCAATGGGCAACTTTGCTCCCTTCGTTACCTGAGAAGTTTTATTGAAATGAAGGAGGAAGCCCACCTAAAAATTAAGCCAAAATATCTGAAAGCAGAGTCCAGAGATGGAGAAGAGAAAGATTCCTGAGGAAATCATTTGTGTTTCTGAATCTCACCATGCCCAAGGCAGATTTGCTCCTTTCTTAGTTAAGGAAGCCAATATATTCTCTACTTAGTTTAAGCTGGTTTGAGTTGAGTTTCTGTCACTTGTAACTTTAGTGTCTACTAATACAGTTAGTAAATGTAGGCAGCCACACCAACCAGGTAGAGTTCCAGGTAGAGTTTAGATTCTACATACTTGGTCATCATCGTAAGCCACTGAAATTTTGTCAAAGGTAAATTACATTAGAATTAAAAACTAGAATTCAGTAAACTAGATTTTTATGGAGAGTAGGATATAATCTTTTTTCTTTTTAATTTTTTCCTTTTAGTTATGCATACATATTGGTTGTACATATTTATGGGGTACATGTGTTGTTTTGTTACAAGCATACAGTGTGTAATGATTAAATCAGGATAATTGGGGTACCCATCGCCTGAAGCATTTATCATTTCTTTGTGTTAGAAACATTCCAATACTGCTCTTTTAGTTATTTTGAAATATACAATAAATTATGTTAACTATATAGTTGCCCCATTGTGCTAATGAACACCAGATCTTATTCCTTCTCTCTAACTGTATTTTTGTACCCATTAACCAATTCCTTTTATCTCTGTTTTTTTCCACCCTTCCCAGCCTCTAGTATCCATCATTCTACTTTGTATCTTCATGAGTTCAGTTTCCTAAATAATATTTTATGTGAAAATGAAGAATGGAAAAATAAATTTAAAGCTTAAATAGGAAATAAAATTCTTAAAGAAGTTGCTTGTTATTTCTATCTTATGGTTACTTGGTTGTTATAGTTATTTAATAATGTTTTCCTATTTTCTGCAACACATATCTGTTGATTTGAAATAAATTGGATTGAATCTATGTAGCTGTTAAAATGAAAAAGAAAGCGGCCTTTATGATCATCTACCGTTGCCAGACAGTGTAAAAAACTGTTTTCTAACTTTGTGTCATTATTTTTCCCACAATCCAATGGGAAAGGCATTTTCATTTTCATTTTGCAGGTAAGGAAATTAAAGATGAAGTAGGGGAAGTGATTACGGACGTTACACAGAGTTGGGATCTGAACTCAGTTCCTTTGATCTTTCTTTCTTGCTGCCTGTGTGTGCTCCTACCACCTTCCTAGGTATGGATTCCAAAAAGAAATAGCTCCACATAGGGTATAATCCTTTTGTTTCAGTATTAATTCTAAATTGTGAGAATTTGTCTCTGATGGGTTAAGATTATTGGTGGTCCTTGTTAAGAAGTAAAACATACTACTGGGTGCAATCACGGGTATTTAACCTCTCCTCTCTGCTTGGGAAACCCTGGCTGTGTTTGGCTCCCTGTCTCTTCCTGTAGACTGTGGTATCAGAGCCGAAGGCATGCACAGAGCCAAGTTTCCCAGGTATGTGTTACTTTATAACCACTTCAAATAAGAGGCCATTCCAGCTGACAGCAGCCTAAAAAGAATGTGTTTCTGGTCAATTAAAGGAGGGCCACCGATCAGTGAAGGTAAACAGGTGATGAAATTCCTCATTAGTACCTCATTCGTAATTCTCCTCTCCTGAAGTAGCTGACACAGAGTGAGGCCTGGAGTCGCGGCTGCTCAGAAGTGCGGGCTGGGGGGGTCACAGGGCGGCTTCATCATGGCCAGGGAGAGCGCCGCCTGCCTCGGTGTCAGCCACCGCGCCGATAGCGGACACCAGGCAAGATCTGCTCTTCCTCAAGATGCAGCCACACATTTTGAAGTCATTGGGAGGTGAGCGCGAGCTCCTGGCCTCCGGGGTGCAGTCATTCCCCACGTCGTCCGGCCCAGGAGGGCTTCAAGGTGTGCGCCCAGGGGCTGAAGGAAGAGGGTGCAGGACCCACACAGTCTAACACCTGGATGCCTGAGTTTTTTTCCCTATGGGGAAGTAAACTGCGATTTGCCCAAGGAGCCACTCAGGACAGGTCCAGCGAAGGGGCTGGGGGGGGGCGCGGAGCCCAGTCATTGCTCCACTGCAGAATGCTTGGCGGAGTCACCAGCCAGTCATCCAAACCGGTGTCACCTTGCCTGAGACGGTTCATCGAAATGAAGCTCTTTCTAACAGAGGCTTTGGGCCTGGCAAGGCTCTGTTTCTTTTTCTCGTTCTTTCAAAACCACACATGGCTGTCCAATAAGCCTTTTAACATTTTGGTCTTTGCAAGAGCACTTTATGTCACAGACTGGCGTGAATTCGACCCACCGAACCCGCATCTGAAGGAGGCATCAGCTCTTCAGATCTAGACCCTGTTCTGGTTTAGACACGTGTAAGTGCTATAAATAGATGTGGGGATGCCACAATTCCTCGTAAATATGGTAAAATGAAGAAAAATCATTTAAAATATTTTATTAAACATGGTTGAGGAAAAAGGGCACTCCCTCCTGAGAGGGCTTCATGTTCCTGTTTGGACTGCGTTTCAGGCGGTTTTGAAGTCCAGCACCCTGAACCCTCACCCCGCTGTGGGAGGCCTGCTGTGCAGCACGCGTGCCTTCCCTGTTGAGAACGCCGCTTTTCATCAGTGCGAGCGCCCATATGCAACAGGTCCAGAATATTTAGTGCCTCTTGCCATCTGTACATAGGCCTCTACTGGAAATATCTCACCTTTAGGCGCTCCCCCCTCGCCCCAACGTGCTGACCAGTCTGTGCTCTGGTAATCGTAAGGTGTGTTGAAATCTATCTCAGGATTTTCTCCATTCGCAAACAGGCAGTCAAGCAGAGGTGGCGCTGTGAAGCCCGCATTTATCCCGCTGGATTTTTAAAAGTAACCCTTTCCCCAGACCCAGCCTGTTTGTTATAAATCTTTTCAAAGAGCCAGCCACATGACAGAGAACGCCGGCATGAACCTACTGTTATCTCAGATTTATCACAAAGGAAAAATATCCATTTCAGGATTAATAATAGGTGCTAATGCATTGAATTAAGTACAGATTTTGCTTTCTTAAGGAATCTTCAAAGCTACTTTTCACAAATCTAAGCACAAGGAAGATTTAACACATTCCTACTCCCTCCTGCAAGGTAGAATAAATCCAAACAACCCACACATGATAAACGACTCTGTGGGATAAGGGCATGAGCACCACTGTTTCTGATTTATTCTTCTGCTTCGTAGCTTTCTCAACAGATCTGATGAGCCTCTGTTCCTTGTGGCCTGTGTTTATGCACACACAGTTCCATTTGGTGATATAGAAAACATACTTCTTGAAATAAAGGAAAATTGCAGACTCCTAATTTCTTTGAATTTTATGATGGTAAAATATTAACAACTCATATCATAAATTCCATTTTCCTCTTCATCATCCAAAGCTCTGGTAGATATTTATTAATACATGAGAGAAAGATTTGGAAATGAATCATTTTCAAAATGAATCATAGATAGACGGCTCAGAACTTCTCCTGTCATTTCTGATTCCTGTAATTATTCAGTTAGCAGGACATTGCGTTCTAAGAAGCAGTCCCTGGACCATTGCTGACCTTGTGAAGCTATGAAATTCCCTTTTACCTGTAACATGGTGATTGCCCTCCATTGTCAACTATTGGATACAATGGAGCAATCTCCAAAATGAGCTATTTCCACTGTACAGGGTCCCCTGGAAGAGACTGTTTTGTATAATTCCTAAATTTGATCATCAACTACTTTAACAGCTAATAATGTTTTAAAACTTTGGTAAATTTTGTCAACTCATTTTTACCTAGATGCTTCATTAGTCACATGAAAATAAGCTTAGGAAAATACACAATTTTACAAAATTAAATGTAGGACATATTTTGTCAAAGTTTCAGCTCTATCTCTTATTTGATGAGATTGCATACAAATCTTCATATTAATTCTAACATACTGAAAATATTTCTGAGTAAAAATTATTCAGTTAATAAGAGAACGCATTTTTAATTCACTTATTTTAGGATAGATTTATATTTACAGAAAAGTTATGAAGGTAGTGCAGAGAGTTCCCATATACCTCACACTGTTTCCCCTATTAATATTTTTATTGACACAGTGTGATTATACCTATTTATGGGATACAATTTGATGTTTTGATACACATATATGTTGTATAATGATTAAATCAGGGTATTTAGTGTGACCATAACCACGTGAAATTATCTATCATTTCTTTGTTATAAGAACATTCAAAATCTTCTCTTCTAGCTATTCTGTAATATATAACACCTTATGGTTAATCATAGTCACCCTACCTCTCTACATCCTCTCCTCCTTGTTCCTCTCCCCAGTTTCTGGAGATTTTGGTAACCATGGTTCTACTCTCTGTTTCCCTGAGATCAACTCCTTTATTTATTTATTTATCTATTTTTGAGACGGAGTCTTGCTCTGTCACCCTGGCTGGAGTGCAGTGGCTCAGTCTTGGCTCACTGCAGCCTCTGCCTCCAGGCTCAAGCCATTCTCCTGCCTCAGCCTCCTGAGGAGCTGGGATTAAAGATGTGTGCCACCACACCTGGTTAATTTTTGTATTTTTAGTAGAGATGGGTTTCACCAAGTTGGCCAGGTCGATTTCGAACTCCTGACCTCAAGTGATCCCCCCACCTCGGCTTCCCAAAGTGCTGGCATTACAGGAGTCAGCCATCGTACCTGGCCCAGTTCCTTTTTTTAGATTCCATATAAGTATGAGATCATGTGGATTAGGTGATATTTGTCTTTCTGTGTCTGGCTTATTTCACTTAACATGATGTTCTCCAGTTCCATTCCCCAAAAGATAGGATTTTATTTTCTTTTATGGCTGAATAGTATTCCATCGTGTATATAGGCCACATTTTCTTTATTCATCCATCAGTTTTCCCCATTATTATTATTATTTATTTATTTGTTTATTTATTTATTTCTGAGATGGAGTCTTGCTCTTTCGTCCAGGCCAGAGTGCAGTGGCGCGATCTCGGCTCACTGCAAGCTCTGCCTCCCGGGTTCACGCCATTCTCCTGCCTCAGCCTCTCGAGTAGCTGGGACTACAGGCACCCACCATCGTGCCCAGCTAATTTTTTGTATTTCTAGTAGAGACGGGGTTTCACCGTGTTAGTCAGGATGGTCTCGATCTCCTGACCTCGTGATCTGCCCGCCTCGGCCTCCCAAAGTGCTGGGATTACAGGCGTGAGCCACCGCGCCCGGCCCCCCATTATTTACACTTTATATTACTATGGTTCATTTGTCATAGTTAGTTAACCAATATAGATGCATTATTAATAGCTAAAGTCTATAGTTTATTCAGATTTCTTTTGTTTTTAGCAAATATTCTTTTCTGTGTTCTAGGATCCAACATTATATTTAGTCATCATGTCTCCTTAAGCTACTCCATAATGTGACAATTTCTCAGAATTAAGGACACATTCTTAAGTGTTTAGTCTTACTTTTCCTTTTGGTTTTTGTTAGCTAGCGTACATTTAGGTAGTTTTGTTTGTAGAAATAGAGTTGTTTGGGACAGAGGTGGGAAGAGATAATTCAGTTTCACTGTGAAATTAGCCAGGTGGATTAGCTAAACACCTTTTGGGAAAAACTTAAAAAAAAAAGTCTCTATCAGGAAACAATTAGAAATTTAAGCATACGCTTGATGAAAAATTTCCATGTCGGAGAGCGTATCACCTTGCACCTCAATACCGATTTGACTCTCCATTATGGTGATGGAGATAAGAGTGTTTATTCACTGACGCATTGAAATGTTTTCAAGGCAGTGTCTTACATGTCATTTTTCTGCCTTAAAAGATAAAAAGAAACACTTTGTGACCATTTTCTATTTAAACAGAGTAGTCTTAGATATAAGATAAACAAATATACCAAGGCAATGTATACTGCACACCGCAAATGCATTTATCTAAGTGTTCAAGGCAATTATGAGCCATCTAAACTAGTATCGTTTCTTTTATTTCTCAAGTAGAAGAAAGCTCAAGTAGGAGCTGCTGGAGAAATGGGATGAAAGAGGTTTGTTTTATTTTGTCCTTATAATCTTATTTTACAATTAAGGAAAAGTACCAGCGTGTAAGATGTTCAGGACATTTGATGTTCCAATAAGCATTACAGTTGAGCACCAAAGATTAAAAAATTCTCACTTTGATTTATAATTTTGCTTTTAATCTTAAGATAGTACCAAGTAAACTTGGCTATTTACTAAGTTTCATTCCTTTTTTGTAGATGGTTCAGATTTATAAGCAGTATTCCCAAATCAAGCACAATAATATAAAAAATTTGGACAGTCCCTTAATTTTACTGTGGGGAAATTTATTCTCAACGTTACCTTATCTCATAAAATTATGGCTTTAGGAGTTTGCTGTTCCTGAACTGGGAAAACTCATCCAGGCTATCATGGAAGTTTTATGATGAGTGAATACATCAGCTGGGGAAGTGGGTGCAGGTCATTCCTATGTATCCATTCATTCGTTCAGTGAGTCACTGACTGTTTAACAAGTACCACCTATGTGCAGGATTCTGCACTTGGTGCTGGGAAAATAGTGATGAAATACATAATTTGTGCTTTGTGGTGACACATTCTAGCAGCGGGAGGCGGGGAGCCGTGCATGTACAGATGAATAGAAGGGAAAATGTTAAGACATTAAAACCACGATAGTGCAGACAAGGGAACACATATGATGTAGCCATTGTGTCCTCAGTGAGTACTTTCAACACTGGATTATTTGGAAACTGGGAACAGAAACTCCCATCAGAGTTCAGGAAACAGGTCAGTCTGTGCACCAACACCAGGCCAGTAAATGGCTAAGATTCCTCCCTGGAAAGAAAATTACATCAATATCCTTTGGAGGCAAGTTTACACATATGCTGTAGGTTTCTATATTACATCAGATGATAGAACAGAAGGCTGTGGGAATATGTCTGAATCAGTAAAGGAAGAAACTCAAGGAATCATGTTGATGATATTTATCTCAGTCTTTTTACATCATATTGTCTGAAATAATCCAGCTTACACAAAAGCCAATTTAGGGTGACCTTTTTTTTTTAAAAAATGCAAATCCAGTATTTTTTTATTCTAATGAAATCAGCATTTCAAAGAGAATAATTCAAGGAGTTTGTTCAATATGGTAATGGTTTAATTATTATTATATTTTTTGAGACAGAGTCTCACTCTGTCGCCCATGCTGGAATGCAGTGGTGTGATCTCGGCTCACTGCAACCTCCGCCTCTCAGGTTCAAGGGTTTCTCTTGCCTCAGCCCCCCAAGTAGCTGGGATTACAGGCACCCATCACTGTGCCCGCTACCATGCCCAGCTAATTTGTTTTGTATTTTCAGTAGAGACGGGGTTTCACCATGTTGTCCAGGCTGGTCTTGAACTCCTGACCTCAAGTGATCTGCCCGCCTCAGCCTCCCAAAGTGCTGGAATTACAGGCATAAGCCACCGTGCCTGGCTGATTTAGTTATTTTTTATTTTTCTAGCAATTAGAATATTTTATATATATGTGTGTGTGTGTGTGTATATATATATATATATATATATATATACTTCTATTAGAGATTAAAATCAGTATCATAGTCATAACCCTAGATTTTTTACTCAGATTCCTGATGACAAATACAGTTCATAAATGATGGACACCTAATTCCTGATGCAAACCAATATTTACAATGATCAAGTTTAGAAAAATTCACGGCCAGGCGCGGTGGCTCACGCTTGTAATCCCAGCACTTTGGGAGGCTGAGGCGGGCGGATCATGAGGTCAGGAGATCGAGACCACGAAGAAACCCCATCTCTACTAAAAAACACAAAAAAATAGCCGGGCGTGGTGGCGGGCGCCTGTAGTCCCAGCTACTTGGAGAGGCTGAGGCAGGAGAATGGCGTGAACCCGGGAGGCGGAGCTTGCAGTGAGCCGAGATTGCGCCACTGCACTCCAGCCTGGGCGACAGAGCGAGACTCCGTCTCAAAAAAAAAAAGAAAAATTCACTTATTGGATATGAAAGCTAGCTTGCAATGTCTAGATTAAGGCCTAGAATTTCCTACACGAGTCAGCTCCAGAGCAGTTGTAGTATCACCGACAGACTTGGTCTTAGAACTGTTAGGGCTCAATAGCTGGATCAAACTTAAGGAAAATACTTCAGCAGGTACTAGAATAACTCAATGAAAGTGACTCACTTTAGGAAGCGGTGTGGCTACAGAAAGAGCCACTCATGTATCACATGCTGACAGGTGGTCTGAGAGACTGGATTTAGCAGCAATGGCTGGATTGTAAAGAGAGGCATGTTAGGCCCTCAGACTGATAAAACTAGGAAATGGGCAATACTTACTGTTGGTGAGATTCTGCCTTTCTTGTGAATCTATTTTCCTCTTTCAATGATGTTTTCTAATTATCTGACATGCTCTCTTGCTGATCTTCTCTTTTGCATATCCCATTCCTATTAATCCTTTTTAAAGTATTAACTAAATCTAAACTATCAGACCACAATTTCTATTACAACTTCTTAGAGAATACTAGATCATTTGTCTTAACCTAAACTCCCAGGAAAAATACATATTTTTTTCATACATATTTCCTCTTATGGTCTATTCTTAAAATATAATTTTTACAGTTATCCTTTTTCTATTAAAAATTTCTTGATGATATGGCTATGTTCTGATGGTGTTGTGATGTTCTGACAGTATGGAAATGCTGTTATGGTTGGTAATGCTATAATGGTGTGATGATGTATTGTGACTGGTGGTGCAGTGTTGGCTGGGGTTGCAGTGATGATTGGTGATGGTAGTGTGAAAATACATTCATTGCTGACGTAGTCATTCAGTGCTGTGAATGACTATAAATGGTTGGCTATAAATGACTGGGTACCAACCCTGTATGTAACATTCGGAGTCGTCAAGATAATAATAAATGGGTTAAATTAACTTTATTTTAAAATTATCTAATCAATTTCATAGATATTTGCCATCAAGAGGAATATTTTGCACATGCACATAAATATAAATTAGGAAGAGAAAAGCATAGCAATAGCAAGCTGATAGCATAGAGGAATCTCTTCTAAAGAGCTCTTTAATTCACTTCCTTTGGTTTCTGAAGATTCCAATCCTGATGTCTGAATTTACCATAGCCCACCTGTATATCAAAATATTCACTGCTAACAAACAAATGCCCATTTAAAAATTATTGTTTTTTTATAAATGTATTTACTGAAATGAGTGTCCAATGCAACTACTGATTCCACTGCAATAATTGGCAATTAAAATTGATTAAAATATATTGGTTGTGTATAGTCTCTGATTTATTGTATTAACTTATCCTATTAGATAAACCCAGATGTTTTCAAATGACTGAAAATGACATCTACTTAATAAATACGTATGATCCTATGATATATTTATATTGAATTAAAGATTTTCTAACAGTTCTACTTTAAAAATTGTTTATTTTTTGTGGATTTTAAATTACATTTTTCTACCATACCTTACTAGGTAATTTTGTTTTAATTTTTAAAAAATTTTTATTTCCATAGGTGTTTGGGGGACAGGTGATATTTGATTGCATACATAAGTTTTTTAGCGGTGATTTGTGAGATTTTGGTGCACTCATCACTGAGCAGCATACGCTGAACCCAATTTGTAGTCTTTTATCCCTCACCCCTCTCCCACCCTTTCCCCCAGTCTCTAAAGACCATTGTATTGAGAGGTGAAGCCGCTGAGCTTCTGGGTCAGGTGGGGACTTGGGGAACCTTTCTTATTTTTTTTTTTGTGACGGAGTTTCTCTCTGTCACCCAGGCTGGAGTGCAGTGGCACCGATCTCGGCTCACTGTAAGCTCTGCCTCCTGGGTTCACGCCATTCTCCTGCCTCAGCGTCTGGAATAGCTGGGACTACAGGAGCCTGCCACCACACCTGGCTAATTTTTTGTATTTTTAGTAGAGACGGGGTTTCACGGTGTTAGCCAGGATGGTCTCGATCTGCTGACCTCGTGATCCACTTGCCTCGGCCTCCCAAAGTGCTGGGATTGCAGGCGTGAGCCACCCGCCCAGCCGGGACTTGGAGAACTTTTCTGTCTGGCTAAAGGATTGTAAACACACCAATTAGTGCTGTGTGTCTTGCTAAAGCTTTGTAAACGCACCAATCAGCACTCTATAAAACCGACCAATTGGCACTCTGTAAAATGGACCAATCAGTGCTCTGTAAAATGGACCAATCAGCAGGATGTGGGCGGGGCCAAATAAGAGAATAAAAGGTGGCCCCCCAAGCCAGCTGGGCAACTTGCTCAGGTCACCTTCGATTCTGTGGAAGCTTTGTTGTTTTGCTCTTTGTAATAAATCTTGCTGCGGCTCACTCTTTGGGTCCTCACTAACTTTAAGAGCTGTAACACTCACTATGAAGGTCTGCTGTGGCTTCGCTCCAGAAGTTAGCGAGACTAGGAACCACCAGAGGAACAAACAGCTGTGGACTCACCACCTTTAAGAGCTGTAACATTCACTGCAAAGGTCTGCTGGTTTGTTCCTAAAGTCAGCAAGACCATGAACCCACGGGAAGGAACTCCAGACACACCATGTTTAAGAACTGTAACACTCACTGCGGTGGGTTCATTCTTGAAGTCAGAGAGACCAGGAACCCACTGGAAAGAACCAATTCTGGACACAGTATCAGCTCTTATGCCTTTGCATCCTCATAGCTTAGCTCCCACTTAGGAGTGAGAAAACATAATGTTTGGTTTTCTATTCCTGAGTTACTTCATTTAGAATAATAGTCTCCAGTTCCATCCAGGTTGCTGCAAATGCCGTTAATTCACTCCTTTTTATGGCTGAGTAGTAGTTTTTTTTTTTTTGAGACTTGAGTCTTGCTCTGTCACCCAGGCTGGAGTGCAGAGGCGTGATCTTGGCTCACTGCAAGCTCCACCTCCCAGATTCACACCATTCTCCTGCCTCAGCCTCCCAAGTAGCTGGGACTACAGGCACCCGCCACCTTGCCTGGCTAATTTTTTGTATATTTAGTAGAGACGGGGCTTCACCCTGTTAGCCAGGATGGTGTCTATATCCTGACCATGGCTGAGTAGTATTGTATTGTGTGTGTGTGTGTGTATATATATATATACACACACACACCACAATTTACCCACTTGTTGATTGGTGGGCAATTGGGCTGGTTCCGTATTTTCGCAATTGTGAATTGTGCTGCTGTAAACATGCATGTACAAGTATCTTTTTCGTATAGTCACTTCTTTTTCTCTGGGCAGATACCCACTAGTGCGATTGCTGAATCTACTTTTAGTTCTTTAAGGAATCTCCACACTATTTTCTGTAGTGGTTGTACTAGTTTACATTCCCACCAGCAGTGTAGATGTGTTGCATAATCACAGCGTCCATGCCAACATCTATTTTTTTTTATTATGGCCATTCTTGCAGGAGTAAGGCAGTATCACATTAAAGTTTTGATTTGCATTTTTAAGATTTTTATGAACTTTGAGGCTTGATGTATTCCAATTCTAGAAATGTTTTAAATTCAGAAAATATATGGCTTTCTAAACTAACTCCCTCTCTGTCTCTGTGTTTGTAGGGTTAGGTGTACACACACACACACGTATTTACTGTATCCATATTCCATGAGAAGCTATCTGCACTTCATATGAGGGCCAAGTGAAAATGTGGCATATAGCTTCTGAATTTCAGTCTCCACTTGGTATAAATCTTGTGTCCCAGAACTTACATTCTAGGTAACCCCGATTATTGTCATTAAAACAAACAAAAAGCAAACACACACTCCTGAGATATTAATATAGAAATGCACACACTATCGTTCATGTCTCTTCAATAGGAGGCCAGATACGGGAGAAAGAACATTGCCAGATTTCCTTGGACCCAAGCCCTGACAGTAGTTACTGGAGCTAGTCCAACTCATCCCACACGGGCCCTGCCTCTTCCCATGTTCCCTCAGCTCCATTTCTCCTTTCCACCTCACTGACTCCTTGTCTTTTGGCTTTTCCTTTTAGAGTTTGAAATTCAAGCTGTCAGGTCTAATCATGACATCTGCCTACTGTGTATACAAAGGAAAAGGAAATGCCAGTGGGGACTGCCATTTCAGTTTACCACCATGATACTTCCTCTTAGAATCTGCAGATTTATGCACGACAGAGCAAAAAATGCAAAGCACAGCGTTCATTTTATGTTATGATAAGTTCACTCTGTATGTGCACATAATTTTGACTTAGCTTTTAAACAGATGAAGAAGTTAGTGCAGTCCTTAACTAACATATATTTTTCCTCATCCTAGAAATTTAAGGGAGCCTTGATGCATTGAATTATTAAATAGAACTTTAAAGGGCATTAGCTGATCAAAAGGATGAACATACTCAGAATGAGCCACTTTAGCCAAAAATAGGAACTAAGATGATGAGACAGATTTTGCAGTGACCTACAAATAAATTTCAGAAGACAGACTATTAATGTAATGAATATAAATCATGTGATGTGATACTGAAATTAAATTTGAGCTACAGAAATGTAGGGTGACAATATCTTAGTAAAGTGAACATGGTTTAAGGGACCTAAGAATTCAAAATGAAACATTAGAAGATGCCTCTGGAAAGGTTATTAAAAACATTTTGAGTGTGGTTCTTTGTCTCATGAGTTCAGGGATGGTTTCTTTCACTCAGATCAAACGGGAAGAATAGAGCTGTAGTTTCTTAATAGACATAGCGTTTATAGTTTTGCACTGGTAACTTGTGTTTCATGGTATCATCCTTTTTGTGCCACTTTTTTTTTTTTTTTTTGAGATGGAGTCTCGCTCTGTCGCCGAGGCTGGAGTGCAGTGGCGTGATCTCGGCTCACTGCAAGCTCCACCTCCCAGGTTAATGCCATTCTCCTGCCTCAGCCTCCCGAGTAGCTGGGACAACAGGTGCCTGCCACCACGCCCAGCTAATTTTTTGTATTTTTAGTAGAGACGGGGTTTCACCTTGTTAGCTAGGATGGTCTCGATCTCCTGACCTCGTGATCCGCCCGCCTCGACCTCCCAAAGTGCTGGGATTACAGGCGTAAGCCACCGCGCCCGGCCTGAAACTATTGTCATTACATTCCAAAGCTTATCTGAGATAAAGATTTGATAGTCCCCTGGGGCAGTTTGGTGAAGTTGTAAACTAGTCCCAGTGATCTGCAGGTAAAATCTGCAGATGTACTGCAGGCAGGTGAAATCCACAGCTTTGTCATCTTTACAGGATACACACACCAAGCAGGCAGCAGGCAAGCACACACTTGCAGCAGCAGTTTGCTGTTTAAATGCATGGAAAGCAGGGTGATTCTGAGTGGTCATCTACTCACGTGCTCATGTGAAAACTAGCCATTTCCAGGCTCTGCATTTAATCCAGTAGATATTTTATTTAATCTCAAAATAAGGTGTTAAATGTCAGTTTTAGATCTGCGCTATAATTCCTTAAGCTTACCCTGCTGAGCCAATTTTTTTTTTTGACGGAGTCTAGCTCTGTCGCCCAGGCTGGAGTGCAGTGGTGCGATCTTGGCTCACTGCAAGCTCTGCCTCCCGGGTTCACGCCCTTCTCCTGCCTCAGCCTCCCGAGTAGCTGGGACTACAGGTGCACGCTGCCATGGCTGGCTAATATTTTTTGTATTTTTTTTTTTTAGTAGAGACGGGGTTTCATCGTGTTACCCAGGATGGTCTCGATCTTCTGACCTTGTGATCTGCCCGCCTCGGCCTCCCAAAGTGCTGGGATTACAGGCGTGAGCCACCGCGCCCGGCCCTGAGCCAATGTTTGGAAGAGTGAAGAGCTTCTAGTATTGGCTCCTGCGCTAACTTGGGTATATTCTACTCTGGATTCGTTGTACTACCAGTCACAGAAAAAAGGCAGTCTCCAAGATCCCTCTTAATTCTGACATTTTAGGTACAGGATTATGTGAAATCAGAGGGAAGCTGTGTGTCAGTGTCCCGTGCCTCTGTTTGTGTCAGCAGCTCCACGTAGCGACCTGCACAAGCAGGGGCAAACACATGTGCAAATGCCTGGGAAACATCCCGCGGAAGAGGACTGCTTTTAGAGGCTCAACCGTGACTCTTTAGCAGGAATTGGCGACTTTGTTTTTTTTTCTGTAAAGGGTCAGAATAGTAAACATTTTAGCTTTGAGGTCCATAACGTCTCTGGCAAATGGACTCAGTTCTGCTGCCGTAGCTCACAAGCAGCCATGGACAATATGCAAAGGAGTGAGCTGGTTGTGTTCCAATTAGAGTTTACAGACCTAAGTATCCCTAAGAATATCCGTAAGAGGCAAAATTGTATGAGCTACAGATAGTGGCTGAAATGCTGTGGGTAAAAGCCTGGTCTCTAGAACAAGAGTGATACATACTAGCTGTAGGACTTTAGAACGTTACTTCACTTTTTGTGTTTTAGTTTGCTCAACTGCAAAAAAAGCACAATATAACATCTGCATCATAGGTTACTGTGAAAATTAAATGAGTAAATATTTTAAAGCATGTAGAACAGTGCCCCATACTAAATGTTGTATTATTTTTTAAAATAAAAAGCATAAACACTTTGATCTTTTTTGAAGAAGATAAACTCATTATGCATGGATAATAGTAAATTTTAACATCATTTTTTTAAAAAATAGGACTTGGCCGGGCGCGGTGGCTCACGCCTGTAATCCCAGCACTTTGGGAGGCCGAGGCGGGCGGATCACGAGGCAGGAGATCGTGACCGTCCTGGCTAACACGGTGAAACCTCGTCTCTATTAAAAATACAAAAAATTAGCCGGGTGTGGTGGCGGGCGTCTGTAGTCCCAGCTACTCGGGAAGCTGAGGCAGGAGAATGGCGTGAACCCAGGAGGCGGAGCTTGTAGTGAGCGGAGATCGCACACCACTGCACTCCAGCCTGGGCGACAGAGCAAGACTCCGTCTCAACAACAACAACAACAACAAAATAGGACTTAATTTTTACTTAGATATTAAATCAGGATGACTAGCGAGGGGATTATGCAATGGTTATGATAATAAAGATCAGAAAAAAGTTGTTACATGGGATATAAAAAGCAAAATTCTGGCCAGGCACGGCAGCTCACGCCTGTAATCCCAGGATTTTGGGAGGCCGAGGTGGGTGGATCACTTGAGGTCAGGAGTTCGAGACCAGCCTGGCCAACGTGGTGAAACCCCACCTCTACTAAAAATACAAAAATTAGCCAGGTGTGGTGGCACGTACCCATAGTCCCAGCTATTTGGGGGGTTGAGGCAGGAGAATCACTTGAACCTGAGAAGCGAAGGTTGCAGTGAGCCAAGATCATGCCATTTCACTTCAGTCTGGGCAACAGAGTAAGACTTAAAAAAAAAAAAAAAAAAGCCTGGGCGAGTGGCTCACACCTGTAATCCCAGCACTTTGGGAGGCTGAGGCGGGTGGATCAGGAGGTCAGGAGATCAAGACCATCCTGGCTAACACCATGAAACCCTGTCTCTACTAAAAATACAAAAAATTAGCCGGGCATGGTGGCGGGCGCCTGTAGTCCCAGCTGCTCAGGAGGCTGAGGCAGGAGAATCTCATGAACCTGGGAGGCAGAACTTGCAGTGTGCCGAGATTGCACCACTGTACTCCAGCCTGGGTGATACAGCAAGACTCTAACTCAAAAAAATATATATATATGGGAGATAATGTTAGGTTTATTGAATGACTGATTTAAAAAGTGAGGCAGAGACTGAGTTAGGATGACTCCTTGGTCTCCAAGTTTGAGGAACTCGTGTGTGAGAGAAGCAGCAACTTTAATATAGAGCATAGAAGTGAAGTAGTCAAGTTGAATGGCTAATATATTGGGCCATTCCATTAAGCGCTCCTCAAACTTACCCCTGAGCTAGGTTCACTGTCTAGTCTTCAGTGTGTACCTCTAACATTGCCTTTTCACCTTTGTTATTTCTATAGTTGTCAATTTATTGTCTCTCTCCCACAATAGAATATAACTTCCTTAAAGTCCAAGGGGGGAAATGGAGTCCTGCTGAGGTGCATGATAAAGGGCCAACAGAAATATGGTGGCAAGTGTAGCATGGCCAAGGGCTGGAGGGTCCTTCTGGCACAGTATGTCCCCAAATAGCTGCAGTTCACGTTGGTTAAATGGATGATAATGAGGGACTGATCGAGGCTTGTTGATTTAGTTTAAGTTATGCTGGCTGGGGTTGTGACTTATTCTAACTTATGTGTTATACTAACCCGTGTGTCTAAGAAGTCATGGAACCCTGCCTTAGCCTCTCTTCTCGGAAGTAAAACAAAATGGACGGCCACAGTGACTGATCGCTATGCAGTATTTGAGCAGCTAACTCAGAGCAGGAGACCTGTACCTTCAGAAGACAGGACTCAGAAGTGGGGCTTCTGGAGCAGATGTATACAACTGCGATTTTTAGAAAGGTAAGTACGGAATATGTGTGTGTATGTGTGTGTGTGTGTGTGTGGTAGAAAGAGACAGACAAACTGAGAAAGATGGAGATTTTCATCTACAGAAGAAGTGTGCCTATCAATCCAAATTCCAAACATTTTAATTCCATGGAAAATTAGAGACCTTTAAGATAATCCCATGGCATTTACTCAGAATGTATCCCCAAAAGACAAAGAGATGTTTTGAAAATATATAAGAGCACTTTTAAGAAAAGTGGAAGACAGATTATGAAGCTCCAGCATATAAATAAAATTCTAGTTTAAAACAGAAGAAAACAAAGAACCAAGAAAGTGCAAGAAAAGCAATGTTTAGAGTGGCTGGGGATGAGAGTTTTTCAGAATGAAGAAAGGTATAGAGCTATCAGATTGCTTGTCCATTCTGAGTTCCATGAAAGATTAAAAAAATACACAAATAGAGAAAAAAAGTTAAACTAACAATGAGCAAAATAAATTACCTATATAAGAATAGCAATTGTTCTAATAGACTTCTCAACATCAAAAATCCAGGGCAATAATCTAGGAATTAGAGTACCAATACCTTTCGGATTACCGAGGGACAAAAAATGTCAAGCTCCAGTCCATACTCAGCTATGTTACCATTCAACAAAGAACACAAAATAAATAATTATTCAGACATGTAAGGCCAATAGAGTTTACAAACCACAGATACTCGCTAAAGGTACTACAAAAGGTAAACTTCACTAAAAAGCAAATAAACACAGACAGAAGATTTTGGATTGAATGTCTGTTCCATGCCAGAGAAGCAGGTGAACAGAAAAATGATTTTTAAAATGTTTACCAAATTTAATTAATTTGTGATCATAAAAATACTAACGTTTCACATAAAAATGAGAAGAAATTGAAAGACAAAGAGCAAAGTTGAAATATACCAAGATCCTGGCTGGGCATGGTGGCTCACACCTGTAATTCTAGGACTTTGGGAAGCAGAGGCAGGTAGATCACTTGAGCTCAGGAGTTTGAGACCAGCCTGGGCAACATGGCAAAACCCTGTCTCTACCAAAAATACAAAAACTTGGCTGGGTGTGGTGGCACACCATCTGTGGTCCCAGCTACTTGAGAGGCTGGGGTGGGAGGACTGCTTGAGCCTAGGAGTTCAAGGCTGCTGTGAGCTATGAGCACAGGAGGCAGAGGCTACCGTGAGCCCTGAAGGTGACCGCACCACTGCACTCCAGCCTGGGCGACAGAATAAGACTCGTCTGAAAAACAGACAAACAAAAAAACTCCCCCAAGATCCTTGTAGTTTTGGCAGGAGGTTAGAGATATTGAATATTGTCATACTTTGTTAGCAAAATATATAGTTAATACATATTTATATAAATTATAAAATTATAAATTATATTTAATTATAAATATAAATATATAATTATAAATATTATAATTATATAATAAAACTATATAATTTATGTTACATAATTATAAATTATATAATTATAAAATTTATATAAATTATATAAATATATAATTAATACCTATTTCTCTCAGAGAAAAGCTCAAACTTTTCTCTGAGAGGTTTAATAAATAAGCTATCCTATGAACAGAATGAGCAGGAGGAAATCAGTAACAGGAAATGAACAAATGAAGAATGGTAAGAATTATAAAGTAGGTATAATTGTAATGAGCAGAGAGATATTTTAAAACAAGAAAGCTTTGAAACTACCGATGAAATAAGAGATATGTAGAAAAACATACCTTCCATGCATTATCTTAAGAAAAAGTTGTTTTTTTTTATAAACTTAAACCAACAACTTTTAAAGCAAATACATTTTTATTCTAGTCTCTCCTTTGATTCCTCCAAATGACAAGACTAGAGATTTTTACAGGTAACTTCTAACAAAACATCAAGGCAAATTATTCAGAGAACATAGCAAAAAAAAATACTGCAATCTATTTTATAAAGTGAATGCAATTCTATTAACAACTTTAGACAAGGAAAATTAAAATGTAGATCAATTTTACTTATGAATATGTTTTTAAAAACTCGCCAGAAACACATGAAAGAATAGCAACATAGTAGTATTTAAAGAAAATACAGCCTGGGCAGGTGAAAGTTGTCACAGGAATGCAAAATTGGTATAGCAGTAGAAAACATATCCTTGAGATAGTTCACATTAGTAGGGTGAATGACAAACAATATGTTCAGCACAATAAATGCAGAAAAAGCGTTCCAAAATTTGGTTCATATTTATGGTAATAATCCTTAGCAAAGTAGACAGAAAGTTTTTTTTAACTTTAACGTCTATTAAAAGTAGCTATTTCTTGGTAAAAAATTAGATGCATTCTCATTCTATTTAGGAATCATCCCTAGCACTTAGTATTGCTCTAGAGGTTTTAATCAGGTCTAAGACATTTGAATTGGAAAGGAAGATGCAAAACTTTTGGTATTTGAAAATAGAAGAGAATTCTTGTAAGATGAAGAAAAACAACGTAGTAAAACAATAGATATCATTCATATTAACAAAAACCCTGTATGATATTGGGAATACATTTAACATAAGTTGTTCAAGATCTTTTTAGGAAAAAACTATACAAAGTTTATAGAAAGAACATAGAAAATCATAATAAATGGAGATATACATCCTTTTGCTAAATGGGAAAAGCAAATACAAAAATGTCAGTTGTACTCAGATTAATTTAAAGATTCAGTGTCATTCTACTCAAGTGAGTAATGGGCATTTGAAAATAAAAGGTGACCCTCCTTCACACGGAAGAGAAAAATATCCAAGAGAATTCTAAATAAGATAAAAGAGGAGGAAAAGGAGAAAATAAATAGAGAAGATGAAGTCACCTTACCAGATCTAATAGTTTTTATATAGCTAAAAGCATAAATGGTAATTAAAATAATATTTTCCGGGGATAGAAAATGATAAGGAGAGGATCAGAAGCCATGTAAATTTGTGAGCATAATATGTGATGCTGGTGACCCTATTAATCATTCGGGGAATAATAGACTATTCAATAAATAAGAGCTTATATCAGGACCTTATAAAATTAATTCTATATGGTTAAAGTTTAAGAAAAGCAAATCTTCAAATACTTAGATGATACTGTAGAAGTATATTTCCATGACCTTGGATTAGGGAAGGTTATTTTTTCACTTTTTTTTGTTTGTTTGTTTTGTTATATTAAGACACAAAAAGCTAACACCTAAAAGAAAAAAAATTAATATAATAAATTTTACAAGAATAAGTTCTTAAAATTGTGTACAACCAAAGATACTATAAACAAAGTGCAAAGACAAATATCTAGAACAATGTGTTTGCAATGCATATAATTGAAAATGCATATATAGAGAGAATTATATAATATACATATAGTTGTAAAAGAATATACAGAACTCTTATACATATATAAGTAGAAAATAATAGAAAAATGGATATATAATAAGAGGAAACCCAACACTCTGATAAATATGTGAAAAGTTGCTCATCCTCATTAATAATCAGAAACATGTAAAACAGAGCAAAATGGTAGACCATGTACCTCCATCAGATTGGCCCTAACGATACCAAACCAGGCAAAGAAATGAACCACACTATTTTTCATACATTGCTTGGGGGACTATAGATTGGTCCAACTACTGTGAAAGTTATTTGACTCTGAAGTACAGTTGAAACTATTCAAAGCATTTTACCCAGCAATTCCACTTGCAAAAACTTGTGTACGTAGTACACAGGGAGATGATCTATCTATCTATCTATCTATCTATCTATCTATCTATCTATCTATCATCTATCTATCATCTATCATCTATCTATATCATCTATCTATCTATCATCTATCTATCTATCTACCTACCTACCTACATTTACTGTAGCATTATCTGCAATGGCAAATATTGGAAAACACCTAAGTGTCTATAATTTAGAGAACGTATTTTAGTGTATCTATAAGATGTGATACTATATAACAGTCAAAAAGTGGAAAATAGAGTTATTTATTTTGCATTGGTTGCAAGAAAACTCATAACCAAATATCTAGCCTTAAAAAAATTTAAAGATTCTGTGGTTTACCTTTTATGTACTAATTATGTACACATAGCTTTAAATTTTCGTGCACCTATTTTATTTCTTGGGATCACATTGGAAGGAACTAACAGTAGAAACAGGGGCCCAGGTACAACACTGCTATAGCCGTCTTAGCAATGGATGAAGATGGCCAATCAGAGGGGTAGGAGGAGAATGACGTTGAATACATAGCCTGTAGGCAAGCTTGGGTACGTAAGTTGCAGGGCTTAGTGCAAAAACGAAAATGTGAGGCCCCTTCTTCAAGAATTTAAAAGTTTAGGGTACAAAAAAATAGAAAGAATGAATAAGGCCTGTGATTTGATAGCATAATAGGGTGACTATAGTCAATAATAATTTAATTGCAAATTTAAAAATAACTAGAAGAGTGTAATTGGATTGTTTGTAATACAAAGGATAAATGCTTGAGGGGATGGGTATCCCATTCTCTGTGATGTGATTATTACACATTGCGTGCCTCTTTCACAAGATCTTTTGTATCCCATAATATATTACCTCCTAGGTACCCACAAGGATAAAAAATAAAAAAGTCAATTTCTCCCTGTCTAAAAAAAAAAATTAAAAGTTCAAAGTGGCAATAGCCAAGCGTTAAACCAAGCATGAGGGCTTTCTAAGCAAGGGTTGTCCCTGTGTGACTCCATGGGTCACATGCTTGTGAAGCAAACCCTGGTGCAGAAGACAGAAGGGATACGATAGTACTTGGTTTGTGTCTTGGAAAGCAGGTGAATTGTGGTGCAAATATTCCCCTGGAATAGAGGGGGACAAGCAGAGCACCTACAGTGGGAAACTTGAGAACACTGGCATTTCAGGGGTTGGCAGAGGAAGAGAACCCATAAGGTAACAGGTAATGACACTCACCATCGAAGGAAGACAACCAAGAGAGCATGGTACTGTGGACGCCAAGAGAAGAGAATTGTTCTCTGAGGAGGCCTGGTCAACAGTCTACAGAGACGGCTAAGTCATGGAGAGAATGATTAAGTCATTAGATTAGCATCTAAAAGGTGTGTGGGAACTTTTGGGGAATAACTGTTTTAGTGAAGCACTGGAAACCAAAGCAAAATTGCATCAGATCGAGGAGTCAGCTGGAGGTGTGAATGTAATAGGAGGTGAGAGCAACTGTAGAATGCATTTAAATTGGCTTGGCTGTGAAGGAAAGGACAGAGATAGGCCAATGGCGGAAGGGGAATGTTGGGCTAAAGAAAAGTTTGTTTTTGTTTTTTCAAGATGACAGAGGCATACAACATACTAACATGTGCACAGGATGTGGCGAGTGGAGAGGGAGAGGTGAAAATCCAGAGGTGGTGGAAGAAGTACTTGGTAGAGGGAGAGTCCTGAAGGAGGTAGGCGAGTCTAATGCAGAGCAGGTAGAGGAGTCGTGCTTAGAAGAAGGCTCATCTCCTGCATGTTTGGAGGAGTAAAGCAAGAAAGCACTGGTGTGGGCCAAGTCTGTTTGTTAATTTACAAACAGGAAGCTGCAATGGTTTCCATCTCGCTTCCGTTTTCTCTGTGAAGAGGTAAGGCCATTTGTGGGAATGATAAGGGAAGAGGAATGATCAGAGGCTTATAGGTGTGGAGAGTTCCCCTTGAGCATGGGAGGAAATGATGACTAGGAATTCCAAATGGAATCAAGGGCCCAGAGGAGGAACAGGACTGTGGATCTGAAAAAATATCTTCCTGTGTGTTTGTGTGATTTTTCTCCAATCACACTCCCTTACCAAGTGTGTCGCAGGGAGGAGGTACAGCCGAACTGATCCCAAAATATGGATTCACCACGTGGAGGGAAAGAGATGGACAATGGCTACAGGATTTGGGTATTGGCATGCGTATGGATGAAGTAGAAAGACCTGGAGTTTGCGCTGAACAGGGAAAGAAGTGAATACAGAAAGAAACACCTGGAAGTGAGGCAGAGGCTTATGGAGTCGTTGAGAGAGGGAAGATTTCACATAGTCATAGAACCGGTGTGAAAATGCAGAAGGGAGGAACAAAGAGAAAGTGGGAAGGAAAAGAAACTGTGGCCACAGGGACTTTGGTGGAGTTGGGCAATCAGGGTGATGGCCAGAGCCAGGCCAGGCCATGGTTTCCCTGAGTAGGGTGAACACAAGGCCAAGAGGCTCAAGCCACTCACAAAGCCTGGAGCCAAAGGGGGGGAGGCCATGACCCGCGTGGCCATGTCTTTGATGAATGAAAGACGTAACTGGGAGGCTGGTCACTCCCAGAAGCAAGGGGAGGGAGATGATAACACAGTTGAGTAGTAGGAGCATCGAAAAAGAAATGATTTGCGCAACAGAACGGCAGAATAACAGCTTGGAAACAAACATTAAGGATGTGTTGTCCTGAAGGATGCAGTGTGGCAGGACACGCAGCCTCTGCAGAAAGAACTGTCAGGGCATCCAGCAGAGCCTCACTGAACAGAGGAAACCCGGTGCTCACTTGCATTGTTACAGTACACAGGGGACTGAAGATCAGCAGCAGGAGGGGCGAGCGCAGCTTCTCTGATAGTCTGGCTGAATGCAGAACTCAAATGTAAAGTAGGCTCGGGAATGTAAATAAGAACTCTTCTTGAGATAAGCCAATATAAATACCTTTTTGCTGAAATGAGAGTCTGATAGCCACAATGGTTTTGATATTATTCTACACAATCCCTCTCTGGAGTTTTGGTATTGTAGTTACATGTTGAGTTAATTTAAGAAGCTGCCGAATTGTTTGCCAGAGTGCCTGTCCCATTCTACTTTCCCACTAGCAATGTCTGCATGACTCATTTTCTCTGCATCCTCACCAGTATTTGGCAATGTCACAATTTTTTATTTTAGATGTTTTAATAGGTGTGTAGTGGAAAGGCAAAGGAGCTAGAAGGGCTAAAGCAATTTTGAAAAAGATAAACGAAATAAAAGGCATAAGGCTGCCTAGTTTCAAAATGTATTATTCAATGACAGTAATCAAGACTGTGTGGTATTGGCAGAGTTAGATACATAGACTAATGGAACAGAGGAGAGACCTCAGAAAGACTTACCCAGATATGCCTGACCGGTCTTCGACAAAGGTGCAAAAGCAATTCATTGGAGGAAAGATAGCCTTTCATCAAATGATGCTGGGACAGTCAAACATTCACAGACCCAAACTTCACACCTCATACAAAAAATTAGCTCTAACTAATCATTTCATTTGAAACTTTCCGAAAAAAATAGAAGAAAATCTTTGTGATCTAAGCTAGGCAAAGAATTCTTGGAGGAAAAACTGACAAATTAGACTGTTAAAATTAAAAAGTTTTGCTTTGCAAAGGATCCTTTAAGAGAGTGAAAAGACGAGTTACAGATTGGGAGAAAAAAATTGCAAACTAAAAATCTGACAAAGGACAGATGTCTATAACATATAAAGAAATCTCAAAACTGAACAGCAAAAACAGAAACAATTCCATTAGAAAATAGTGAAGACCAGGCATGGTGGCTCACCCTGTAATTCTAGAGCTTCGGGAGGCTGAGGCCAGAGAATCTCTTGAGACCTGGAGTTTGAGGCCACAGTGAGCCATGATTATATCACTGTACTCCAGCCTGAGCGACAGAGCAATATCCTGTCCAAAAAAACAAAGAAAGAAAGAGGAAAGGAAAGGAAAGGAAAGAAAGGAAGAAAGAGAAAAAGAAAGAAAGAAAGAAAGAAAAAGAAAGAAAAAAAGAAAAAGAAAAAAGAGAAGGAAGAGAGAGGAAGGAAGGAGTTAAAATACATTTACAGATAGCATATTAAAAAATGAAAAGATGTTGAACATCGTTAGTCATTAGGGAAATGCAAATTAAAGACATAATGAGGTGTCACTGCACACCTATTAAAATGGCTAAAATAAAATAATGACATCACCAAATGCTGGCAAGAATACAGGGAAACTGGGTCACTCAGACGTTGCTGGTGGGGATGTAAAATGGTATGGTCACTCTGGAAAATAGTTTGGCAGTTGCTTAAAAAGCTAAACATACAACTACAACTCAACACAGCAATTGCACTTCTGAGCATTTATTCTAGAGAAATGAAGACATGTATTCACACAAAATCCTATACCTAAATATTTATAGCAGATTTATTTATTTATTTATTTGAGATAGGATCTTGCTTTGTTGTCCAGGCTGGAGTGCAGTGGTGTGATCCTAGCTCACTATAGCCTCGAACTCCTGGCTTCAAAAGATCCTCCCACCTCAGCCTCCTGAGTATCTGAGACTACAGGTGTGCACCACTATACCTGGATTAATTTTTTAAATCTACTTTTTGGAGAGATGGCGTCTTCCTATGTTGCCCAGGCTGGTCTTGAACTCCTGGGCTCAAGTGATCTTGCTGCCTTGGCCTCCCAAAGTGCCAGGATTGCAGGTGTGAACCACCATGTCTGATCTACAGCAGTTTTATTCATAAAAGCTCAAATCTGGAAAAAAACCAGATGTCCTTCAATGGGTGAATGGCTAAACCCACTGGTGCATCCTTATCACGGAAGACTACCCAGTGGTAAAAAGGATTCATCCATTTATCTGGATGAACTGGCAGAGAATTATGCTCGGTGAAAAAGAACAATCAAAAAGGGTTATGTATTTTATATATACACATCACAAAGAAATTTCGCAGAATGCTTCTGTATAATTTTTTTGTGAAGTTATTTCCTTTTCCACTATAGGCCTCAAAGCGCTCCAAATATCCACTTGCAGTTTCTACAAAAAGAGTGTTTCAAAACTGCTCCATCAAAAGAAAAGTTCAACTCTCTAAGATGAATGCACACGTCACTAAGAAGTTTCTCAGAATGCTTCTATGTAGTTGTAATGCGAAGTTTTTCCTTTTCCCGCATTGGACGAAAAGCCCCCCATTATCCACTTGCAGAATCTAAAACAGACTGTTTCAAAACTGCTCAATCAAAAGAAAGGTTCAACTCTGTGAGATGAATGCACAGATCACAAAGAAGTTTCTCAGAATGCTTCTGTCTAGTTTTTATGTGAAGATATTTCCTTTTCCCACATTTATATATTTTGTCTATAAAATACAAATATATATTAAATACAAATATGTATTAACACCTGTAAAATATAAATATATATTAATATATATCTGAGATTCCATTTATATAAAATTCTTGAAATCACAAAACTCTAATATATTAGTGACCCTCAGGCATTAAAAAAGGGAAAGATAAAAGGAAGAGATCCCTGTGGTCCTGGACATATCCTGTATCTGGACTGTATCAATACCAATTTCCTAGTTGTGTTATTCTACTATAATTTTACCAGATGTTACCATTGAAGGAAATCGGGTAAAGGGTATCCGGGATCTCTCTCTATTAACTCTTTTTTTTTTTTTTCCTTAGAGGAAGTGTCTTGCTCTGTTGCCCAGGCTCCAGTGCAGTGCAGCCTTCGTAGCTCACTGCAGTCTCAACCTCTTAGGCTCAAGCCATCTTCCCACTTCAGCCTCCCAAGTGGCTGGGACTACAGGTACACGCCACAACTTCTGGCTAATTTTTGTATTTCTGTAGAGACGGAGGTCTCGTTGTGTTGCCCATTCTGGTCTCGAACTCCTGGGCTCAAGCAATCCACCTGTCTTGGACTCCAAATATGTTGGGATTACAGGTGTGAGCCACTGTGCCTGGCCTGTTAGGTTTTAAAGAACTTGGTGCATAAGGGTTATGGAATTATCAAAGATTGGAACAATTCAATTATAAGTCGGTTTTGTCTGCCCTAGAGGGGTTAAACTTTTTCTTTGGAATTTTTAGAACATCCCATATCTAATATCCATTACATGTTAATGCATTTCTCAAAAGGCGTAGGGTAGACTCTGTTTTATTGCTAACTAATGTGTGGGGGATAGACAAAAACTCCCAGTTTCCACAACATCCGAAAATTCAGCAGTGAGGGTTTTACTTACTGGGTAAAGCCTGTGAAAGCAGCCAACATCCCATTGCCCAGCACTGGAGAACCCAGTTAATCGCTGCCTGCGATGCTGGAGACAGTGAGGCCCTGAAGCTGCCCCGGAGTGTTCCTGGAAACCGCAGAGGCTGTGCAAAAACCACTCGATGCTTCCGTGTCGCCTCACCCCAGAATGGAGTCAGAAGTGCCTAAGGAAAGAAGCAACAGACCTGAAAGGAGCTTGCTGGGAGTTGGCCTTGCTGAGGGGACCCAGCCAGCCCTGCCGAGGATAAGGTAACAGGATCTCCAGGAACGGGGCCAGCCACCTGTGTCCACCAAAGCCCTGGTGTTGAGGATGCCCTGGTGTTAAGGATGCCCTCGGAAGACGGGGGTCACAGGGATGTGATTAACATGAACTTCCTGCCATTTACTGAAATTGGGGCCATGCCAGGAGATAAAAATCAAGTTATGTTATTTCAAAAAAAATTTTTTTATTTCTTCCAAACAAATGTTTATGCCCCAGACCTTGTACTTATTATATATGGGGACTTCTACAGAACAACGACAACAACAAAAATCTGCACCATGAACTCATGTAAAAACGAGACAGGAGGCCGGGCGCGGTGGCTCACACCTGTAATCCCAGCACTTTGGGAGGCCAAGGCGGGCAGATCACAAGGTCAGAAGATCAAGACCATCCTGGCTAACACAGTGAAACCCTGTCGCTACTAAAAATATTAAAAAATTAGCCGGGCGTGGTGGTGGGTGCCTGAGTCCCAGCTACTCGGGAGGCTGAGGCAGGAGAATGTTGTGAACCCGGGAGGCAGAGCTTGCAGTGAGCCGAGATCACGCCACTGCACTCCAGCCTGGGCGACGGAGCGAGACTCTGGCTAAAAAAACAAACAAACAAACAAACAAACAAACAAAAAACAAAAAAAAACAAAAACAAAAACAAAAAAACTGGAGACAGGAATTCTGGAGCTCTGGCCAGGACTTGGTGAGAGAATTGGTGTAAAGAGAGGAGTAGACTCTCTCCTGAGATTAAATCTGAATGGGGCTGGATTTGATGGTGTGTGGAATGCTTTCCATTTCCTGGTCAAAGCAAGAAAGTTTATTTTGTTCTTCTTGTTGCTGCTGTTTCAAGGCCCTTGTTTTGGATTCTGAGTTTCCCAGAGATATTCAGATGTCTCCCCATAGTCAGAAGTGTGGTGCTATCCAGCTTAGCTTAGTACACAGGACAAAGGGATTGCTTTTACCCATCCACTGATTTATCACAAACTTTGTAATCTAGAACACCTACAGAGACACTGCTTTGGAGAAAAGGTCTGGAAGGATAGATAGAACTCCAATATGAGGGAACACAACTGCTAAATTAATTAGAACTTAGAATTCTAATTCTAAATTAGAATTAAGAGTTGAAGAAACACCAGAATCTTTTAATTTTGTATTTAGGATCCTCAAGCATTTCTAGATAGTGCAGAAGCTAAAGATGCCAATGAGAAGCTAGTAAACCACTAAGGGGCCACTATTGGTGCACCAGGGGGCCACTAAGATGTGCCTCTTTTGGACCCCATTTCCCAGGTGCCTGGTGTCCAGTGGTGAACTACACATTGTAAGTTGTGTATCCGAATTGAGCTTGATTATTATTGCATTATAAAGCAAGACGCAGGAGTATTCTTGGTCACTTGAGGCTTGGGCTTTCATAAACATGCAGTTAAGAACAATATTGTCCTTGGTCCACTTTCTGTTATTTCTCTTATGTTGATGATTCTATAGAGGTAAAGAGCGTTTAGAAACTTTATGGAAGAAAATCGTGACTGTCTAAAACCAAGACTTCCCCAAATTTAACATTATTTCAAAATCTCTTGAGGGAGAATATAGCTATACATTTCTCAAGTATGAAAATACCCTTTATCTTTCCTTATTTACCAGTGTGGAGCCTTCATAAATGAACTGCTAACATTGACCTTGCTACTCAGCTTAATATTCTGCTTCAATTCTTGAGTCAATTGCTAACAGATAAATACATTTTATTGTCACAGACCAATGAATTTATTGTTAAACTCTTGAGTAAAAACAAGATTTTGTGTTTTGTTTTTATTTTTTCAACACAGCTTTTTTATTGGTAGTTGTGATAGCACTATTAGATATATAAAATATCTGTGCTTATGTTTCTCTTGTTTGAAAGCAGAATGAGTTTTTGAAAAACAGAAATAAACCCCTAAATTAAAGATAAAACCACTCAATTTAATGAGAGTTTAACCAAGGTAAAAAACCAGAAGATTGAATGCATTAAAAGTAACTTTAAAAGGAATAAAAAATATTCTTTCACATAGTTAGCTTTAAAAGAGAAACTATAACTGATGTTAACAAGGTTTCCTACGTCCGAAATACAACTCATTCCATTAATCCTATATATGTCTACATTTTGTCAAACACAGCTTACAATTACTAAGTCCAGGCAGTCATGGAGTTGAGCTATTGTCCGCTTCCTTGGTCTCCCTTGTAGTAGTCGGTAATTGTAAAACAGAAAATGCTTCTGTTGGCTGCGATTCTTATGAAGGAAGAGATTGTGAAGACAGCTGTATATAGCAGATGAATTGGTAACTTAATGAGACCAGAATGTTATAACAAGTTTAGAAGTGAACATTCCTGAGAGGAAAAGCAGCTCAAGTTTGTGATAGGAATCCCCCAATTAGTAATTTAAGCGGAGAAGCTCGGTTAATTACAGTATATTAATAAAACTATGAGGTAATCTTTAAATTCTGAACTCACTTTCGTGCAATATTATGGAAGAATGTGTCTTATCCTTCCTTGTGTGTTTTTATAGGAACTAGTTTGAACTAATCCTGTACAGAAAATCCACCTCCATCAGAAAAGTAAGGTTCTTTCTGTTGCTGAACGTATCAGATTTCCGACAATGAATCCATTGTTCAAGATAGAAAATATTTTCATAATAAACCTGCAAGAAGTATTCAAGATGTATAAACTTGTTCACATATACCAGAACAAAGTTATCTTTTATCAGTACTTCTGATGGCACTGTTACACATTTAAAATATCTGCATCATGCTTATACCATATTCATCTGTCTAATTATGTGTTGTAAGCAAATTTTAAAACAGCAATTGTCATTGTAAAAGCTGTGCACTTCATTTTCTAAGAGTGCTGTAGGAATTAAATCAGCCTAAAAACCTATGACCCGTGGATTATCCAGTAAAGTGCAAGAGAGAAGCAGAGAAATCTGGACCTGTCATTCCAATTAAAAAGGAATTTATAGTCCAAAGTAGCACTCATAATTTCAGAGAAAATATAAAAAAATAGGGCCAGGCAAATAGGCTCACTTGTTTTGTCCAGTTCTTCAGGGACAGTTCAGTTTAATGATCAGTTCATTTATTTATTCAGCACTTCTATCATGTAATCATTCATTCCTAAGTTACTTACTAATTCCTTGGGGGACAGTAATGAAGACAGTAGCGAGTAAAGAGTAGGCAAAACTGCCATAGAGTACCTTGAGTATTTTGGCAGAGGAAGCACAAGGAAGTGCCTTGTGCACTTCCACGGGAACTCGTGAATGGAATTAAGCCAATTCAGAAGGTCAGGGAGGGAGGTCTCTGAGGAAAACATGTTTAAGTATAAACGGATGAGATTGTTTCGCATTTGAAATGGAATCACTTATGGATTTCCATGTGAAATGTCTTGGTGTAAATCTGAAGATATTTATGTGACCAGAGTAAGTTAACAACCCACTTAGGCCAGATCCCTTGAGGGCGGGACCATGTGCTGTGTGTCTTTGTGTTTTTGGCACCCAGCAGTCTGCCAAGAGTGTGGTGCGCACACAGTACGTGGTATTGAAATAATTCATAAATAAAAGCAATGCCCAGTTTGTTGCTTTTGCAAAACATGCCAATTTAGGTAACACATATTTTCAATGATCAATAAAGTTGTTTTTTTTTTTTTTTTTTTTTGAGATTGAGTCTCTCTCTGTCGCCCAGGCCGGAGTGCAGTGGCGCGATATCGGCTCACTGCAAGCTCCACCTCCCAGGTTCATGCCTTTCTCCTGTCTCAGCCTCCCTAGTAGCTGGGACTACAGGTGCCCGCTGCCATGCCGAGTTAATTTTTTTTTTTTTTTTTTTTTTTAGTAGAGACGGGGTTTCACTGTGTTAGCCAGGATGGTCTCAATCTCCTGACCTCGTGATCTGCCCCTCTCAGCCTGCCAAAGTGCTGGGATTACAGGTGTGAGCCACTGCTCCCGGCCAAAAAGCATGATTTTTGAAAAATCTTATTTTTCAATTTTGTTTTGCACTGCATTTCTGATTTACTGGATTTGTTGAAACTTAACATGTCTGTAGACTGATTTGTATTTCCTCAAAGCTAAGTTGGATTTTGATATGAGCAGTTTTGCTACTAATATTGGGCAATATTGGCTTAATCTAGGCAAATACAACCGGACCTGGTTTCTGGAATTGCCTGGACTCCATTTTAAATCTGAAAGTTCTTCTATGCCTTTTTATAATCCTTTTCTTGAAGGTTATTTATTTTCATCATGATGCTTAATTCTTACTCAGAACTTGCTAAGTAGAAAAAAAATTTAAAATTTCTTTTACTTTATGAAAAAGTCAAATATTTCCACTTTTTATGTTTTCTTCTTATGTTTCCCCTTTTCTCTCCAATATTACCATCTGCTTGTTTTATTCCTGTTCCCAGTGATACCCGCAGTGAAATTTCCATCCACAGTCTCTGTTGATTTATGCTCGGCTGTGTTTATTTCTGGCATTGCTAACTTTCTTGATATGTCTGGGTCTTGGGCTTATTACACTAACTCTAGGTTCAGGTTTCCCTCTCACAACATTTACTCCACACCTACTTTGAACTTTTCTTAAGATGAGAGCTTAAATTACTAAATACGTTTCTTTCCCACTATAGATTTCAGGGCGGAAAAGAAGTGGTTACAGGGGAGAAAGAGAGTTCAAAATGTTCAAAAATGCCCAACTGTTTTCAAAACTTGGAAGTGAGGACAAGCGTTTTTCCTTAATTGAACTTCAGATAGATCAGTCACCCTAGCAGTGGTTACCCTGGGGCATGTTCCCAGCAAGGCTGGTTGGCATTTGAATTGGTGATGCACTTCTCTCCAAACCCCGATAGATACCTGATGTTTCAATGAGCTTCTGGATTGCAAACCTTGCAAATGTCCTTAGAAATCACAGAGTGTGCCTGGGTGAAAAGGAGAATCTGCTCATGTGTAGCCAATGTTTGTTTACAACAAAGGCCTGGGCTGGGAATTTTGGTAGTGGCCAACCACTCGTTTTGCAACAGATCACTGATGAAATTTGATTGTGTAACTTTCTTTCTCAATCCAGCTGTTAGTTTACATCCTGAAGGATAAGAATTGATCACTCTGCTAATTTTATCCTCCCTGCTATAACTGCAGATGTTATTCAGATTCATAGGCAACTGATTGTCCTAAAATTTTACAGAGTTAATTGTCTCCAGAGATGTCACCTACATACGTGGATATCATGGACAAGGTGCGGGTAATCACTGTTGAGACTCCTAGTCCAGGACTTTGCAGCAAGCAAGCATTTGCTATAGAAGAGCAGGTTGCCTTATGACTCAAGTGAACCCTGTGATTTATAAGGAAGATGACTTCTTTAACCACAGAATTCTTCACTTCAGGAATATTTACAATGCCTCCATGAAGTGGAAAAACTTCAGGTATTATTCCCATATACCTCAGTTCAAGAGAATATATGATTAAAGGATGTGGATAAGCTTCATACAATGCAGCAGTGGCCAAAACAGCAGCAGCAGCAGCAGCAGCAAAACTTTGACACTGGAAAAAGCTCGAAGTCTGCGGTTTTATTTTTGTTTAGTTAGAGATGGAATGCCACACAGTAAATCTATCAGTTCCAAGTGCCAAATTAATAGAAGTGTTAGTGTGGCATTGAATTAGCCAAATGAGAAGCAGGGAATTGACAAAGAAAATGAATTATCATGCATCTGCTTATCATTTCAATAAGGAGATGCAAGATGCAAGAAATAAATCACCTGGATGGAACAAGGGCCAGATGGTGAATATGCATGTGCACGCACATATGTATATGTCATCCTCTGACATGGAGACTTAGCGTAAGGCAGGACTGGGGTGCAGCGGGCCAGGAAATAAGCTTGCAGTTCTTCTCAGTGTCCTTGAGCTTGAGGTAGTACTGTTGCGGTGCGTGCAGCATGCGCTTGGTCTCGTCATCCACAGACACCTCCATGGGATCCTGCACAGACTCCCTGCACACAGGCCAGATCTCCTTGCTGGAAGTGTAGAGGCTGAGGTGGTGGCTACAGTGATGTTTTGTGAATAAAGAATGACCCAAAATGTGAAATGTTGTAATTAGTAGTCTTCATCTTTAGAGGATTTACTTCTAGCTACAGCTCTCCAAAACTGGAAGGAGGGAAGAGAGAAAGAGACTAAGATTTTTTCTTCCCTTGGCATACTTGGGTAAAATGACACATTCCAGATACACCAAGGGCCACCTATGTTGTTAGAATAGCATGTTCTCACTCATAGGTGGGAATTGAACAATGAGAACTCATGGACACAGGAAGGGGAACATCACACTCGGGGGACTGTTGTGGGGTGGGGGGAGGGGGGAGGGACAGCATTAGGAGATATACCTAATGCTAAATGACGAGTTAATGGGTGCAGCAAAACAACATGGCACATGGATACATATGTAACAAACCTGCACATTGTGCACATGTACCCTAAAACCTAAAGTATAATAATAAAAAAATTAAAAAAAAAAGAAAATAGAAAAAAAACAAAAACTTGCCAACAAAGAAAAGCCCAAGACCAGAAGGATTCACTGGAGAATTCTATTAAACATTTAAAAAGTTAAAAAAAAAAAAAAAAGAATAGCATCTACTTAAAGCCCATCTATTGTAGGATTGAAGCTTCTACTAATGCAAGTTACTTGTGAAATGGGATAACATCTTAGGCTATCTATATAGGCTTTGGGGTCTAAATTTTCTCCCTTCATTCCGTAAGTGGTGGTTTTACAGTCTACCATTTGCCTGAGTCAATTTCAAGATGTAGCAAGACACAGTCCCTTCCTTCACAGAATGAGTATACTATCCAGTGTAAAATACTTGTGATATAACTTGATAAATGCTATGGTGGACAAGCACAGACTTCTGTAGAATCACAATCTAACTCAGGATTTGGGAAATGATGAGGTAAGGAAACCACTCAGAGAAGATCACGTCTGACTCAGTCCCCTTGTGGATTCCTACTCTTCTTCCTGACTTTGAAATGTCAGAGCACTGTGGCACCCAATCTTTGGTTCTTTTCCCCTTTCTATCCTTATAACCCAAGGCTGAATGAAGACCTATCATTTTAAAGTACATTCATGCACCACACTCGCATCTCAGCTCTGCCATCGCCCTTGGTGTGGAGCCTCAGAGTTTCACCTGCTCACGTCCTCTGTAGGTGTCTGCAGGTAACCCAAATTAAGCCTGTGCCAAGCTGACCTTTGGTTTTGTTTGTTTTTTGTTCACATTCTTGTTCCTCCTCTTGTATTCCCAAGTTCACACCATTTACAGTGCTGCTTAGGCCAAAATGCCTAGAAAACACTCTTCACTCTTTGCCCTGCTTATGTTTTAAACAGATCACTTCTCACTATGTCCATCAGCACCACCCCAATTCAGACACCCAGTCCCCAGAGTGAAATACTTTAATAGTTTTTTAAAGGTCTGCCTGTGTGATGTTGTTGCCACAGGGTTCAAGCTTTGTCCTCCAACCCCTGCAGAGCTAGTAGCAAGATTCCATCTGCACCCTCTACTCATTGGTATGGCAATGACCTTGGGAATTGCATCCCCTCAATTCACAGCCAAAGTAGGAGGGCTTGCAGGATAGTTCCTGTTGACAGGGGCTAATTTCTGAGAAGTCTCGCCAGCTCCATCCCTGCCTAACTTCTCAATTTGGTTGTGTATTTCTTTTTAATTACCTGGTAATTCTTTTTTTTGAGGCGGAGTCTTGCTCTGTCGCCCAGGCTGGAGTGCAGTGACGCGATCTCGGCTCACTGCAAGCTCCACCGCCTGGGTTCACACCATTCTTCTGCCTCAGCCTCCCGAGTAGCTGGAACTACAGGTGCCCGCCACCAGGCCCAGCTAATTTTTTGTATTTTTAGTAGAGACGGGGTTTCACCACGTTAGCCAGGATGGTCTCCATCTCCTGACCTCGTGATCCACCCGCCTCAGCCTCCCAAAGTGGCGGGATTACAGGCGTGAGCCAGGTGCCTGGCCATTAGCTGTTAATTCTTATAATAGATATAAACAATTAGCAACTGCATCCCCTCGTGGCATGTGGAAGAGAACGAGGTACCAGGGCCCTGCCTCTCTCTGCTCTCAGCAACATGGCAGAACAGGATGCAGAAAATGAGCTTTTGGATTATGAAGAGCCCCAGGCTTCTCCAGGGAGCACTCTGGTTCCCCGTAAGAAAGATGTCAAGGGATCCTACGTTTCTGTTCACAGCTCTGGTTTCTGGGACTTTCTGCTGAAACTGGAGCTCCTGAGGTCCAGCATGAGTGCATTCTCCATGCCACCGTGGGCATGGATATCCTGTGCCAGGCCAAATCTGGGATGGGCAAGACGGCGGTCTTTGTGCTGGCCACTGTGCAGCAGATCGGGCCCATCAACTGACAGGTGACAGTCCTGATCGTGTGCCACACAGGGGAGCTGGCCTTCCAGATCAGCAAGGAGTATGAATGATCACTTCTCCAAGTAGATGCCCAGTGTCAAGGTGTCCATGTTTTTCGGAGGCCTCTTCATCAAGAAGAATGAAGAATTGTTGACGAACTGTCCTCATGTCATGGTGGGGACCCCAGGTTGGATCGTAGCACTTGTGCAGAACAGGAGCCTCAACCTGAAGAATGTGAAGCACTTTGTGCTGGATGAGATGCTGGGGTGGCTGGACATGTGGCGGGACATGTGGGAGGCCTCCCACCTGATGTTCCAGCAGAAGCAGTGAATCATGCTCAGTGCCACGCTGAGCAAGGAGATCTGGCCTGTGTGCAGGGAGTCCATGCAGGATCCCATGGAGGTGTTTGTGGATGACGAGACCAAGTGCGTGCTGCACGCACTGCAGCGGTACTACCTCAAGCTCAAGGACGCTGAGAAGAACCGCAAGCTTTTTGATCTCCTGGACATGCTGGAATTTAAACAGGTGGCAATCTTCATCAAGCTGGTGCAGCCCTGCATGTCCCCGGCCCAGCTCCTCATGGAGCAGAACTTCCTGGCCACGGCCCAGGAGGAATGCCTGTCATGCTATCAGCAGTCCAAGGATTTCCAGCAGTGGATCCTGGTGGACATCAATCTGTTTGTAGTCAGTTGCAACATCCACACGGATATGGAGGCTTGGGAAGATATTTGGCGTAAACCACTGGCTGCAGACATTTTTCTTTATTTATAAAATCTTCGACGGCCTCTGTGCAAATCTGTCGATAACTTCTCTTCTACTCTTTTGTCATCATCCACGCCATGATCCCATCCACTTCACTGGAGGAATTTACTGAGGCAGCCCCAAGCCTATATCTCAGCAGGTTTGCTCAGAGTCCCCGCGTTCACTTTCAATCACTTCCTAACCATTGTAGGAATTGAGTGATTCAACGTCGTCTTAACTATGGCATGCCTGAAGACTCGGACACCTACCTCCACCCAGTGGCCTGTGCAGATTGCTTTGGCACTAAAGGCCTGGCCATCACTTTTGTGTCTGAGGAGAATGATGCCAAAGTCCTCAATGACATCCAAGACCGGTTGGAAGTGAATGTGACAGAGCTTCTGGAGGAAAGCAACATCTCCACATATGGTGAACAGAGTCCCGACCATGGGCCTCGACGGCCTGGAGTGGTCCTGCTGGCCGTGTGTGGCTTCCTGTGTGCCAGGTGGGTCTCTCTTTTGACTGTCCAAAACCTGCAGATTTGTGTAAGAATATATTGTGGGAAAAAAAACCCAGATATTTTATAGACATCTCCCCCTTCCCTTTAGGATGTGAGGTTATAAGGGAGGTGATGAAAGTTTGTTTTGATTGTGCTAAGAAAGAAGCCAATCTTTTGGTTTACTCGAATTTACAAGAATGTTATATCATTTTTCCTTTTGAAATGGGTCTTTTTAATACAATGCAGGCACTTAATCCATGTCTACCAAAATGCCAAACATCTGGATGATAATAAAAATTTAGTAAAAAACAGATATTTCCAAATAACTGGATGTTTGATCTAAAATAAATCAAACAGCCTCATTTTTTTTTGCTGCATTTTTCACACTGAAATTGGATTTACTTGTTGGACCTGACTGTCAAAGCTTTTAAAAAAAAAATGAGTAACTGAAAATTAGGACAAAGCCCTCAGAAATGCAACGGGAGTGGCTCTAGGTGATGTGAGGAAAGCTTCAAGAAACATGTTTCCAGTTTTGGGAAGCTCTCTGCCAGTCCTCCAGGCTGAGAAAACTGAGTCAGCCATGGAGGTTTGAGAGGTTTACTCACCAGTTTTCTAAGCCTCCAACAGGTGCAGGATTACTCTCCCAGTTCTTACTGGAACACACAAAATATCTCCTTTAATCAGCGAGGAGAAAGCACCTACAAAGGGGCCTCAGTGGATGCCTGGAGGCTTCAGGGAACAAAAGGGTTTTGTTGTCCTAGGGATAGCATTATCCTTTGTTGTGTGTATTAATTAATATGGAGGGAAAGGCAGGACTACATTTGTTAAAACGGTTTGTGGTAAATAAGTCAGCCGTTGTGCTGAGTGATTTACAGTGGGCAGAAAGCACAGTGGCCTATGACTAATATCCAGGGCATGGTGTGATTAGATCATAAAATTTTATCGTATGGTTATTTATTTAGATTTCTATAAATTAAACAGGCATTTGACCTGAGTGGTATACAGATTTGTAGAAGAAAAAAGAAAAAGTACTTATTTTGTAGTGTTTGATCAAGGGCACAAATTTGATGACCATCTCCGTGAAATCTGAAGCAGCACAAATTGATTTCTTGCTTGCTCAACTGCGTATCTTATTTTTTGTTTGATTTTAGGAAATGGATCAAAGCACACACAATAGTTAATTGCTAATACACTTCTTAAATAAATATACTAAATGTTGTTGTTTGTTTAATTTGCTGTTGGGGCAGCAAAGATGATAAAACTTTTTCTGATCTTGCTTCTTTACTGTTTGACATCTACCAATACATTGTGAGAAACATTGTGGTGGTAGGTAAAATGGTTTTGTACAAAAGTCAGTTTTTTTCCTTATTGTAGATAAGCATCTCTAAGAAATATGATTATTTATACATACTATATACCAGAATTAACTGCCTGAATATTCAATCTTTGGGATTTTGTTGGTATCCTGGGAGCCCTAGCCCTTATTTTCTCTGGGCGAGTTAGCTCCAGGAGGCCAGGAGATGCTATTCCCAGCACCAAGGCTTCGTGTGGGGGTATGGCTGTCTGGGAGTTCAGTATAGGTCCCCAAATCATTCCCGTCAATCACTTGACAGCAAGAGGGAGACAGCTTCACTCCTGGTTGCCTTGAAGGTATCCTAGTCTGCCCTAAAGGCAAAACCTATTCTGACACCAGCCAGGTTGACCTAAGGCAGCCATCCTCACCCCTGAAGTGCTGCCAAAAACCACGGTGCACTCAGGAGAGCTTCACACTGCACCTCCACCTCTTCTTAATAAGCATCATCATTTCATAGTTACGAGATGCCATCTATTTACCCAGAAAGATGAATCTGATGACCATTCAGACCTTGCAACTCTGGCTGCTTTGAGGAAGAGTGCCCTCAGTTTCCCTGAGCTCAAGGTGTTCTATTGTGACTGAAAGTTAGCACTGAAGGAGAAGGATGCCAGTGTAAATGTTCCCTCATGCCCCTCCACTGCCTCCCTTCTGAGTCTGCAGTCTGCAATGTCCATTATACCACTCTGTATGTATTATACCACTCTGTTTGCCTTTGCCTACCCATAGCTTAGCTCTCACTTATGAGAACATATTGGTTTTTCTCTTACTCAGTTACTTCACTTAGAATAATGGCCTACAGCTCCATCTAAGTTGCTGCAAAAGACATTTTTTTCTTTTTTATGGCTGTGTAGTATTCCATGGTGTATATGTATCATATTTTCTTTATTCAGAAGTCAATTGATGTACACTTATGTTGGTTCCATGTCTTTGCAATTGTGTACTGTGCTGTAATGAACATATGCATGCAGGTGTTCTTTTGATATAACGATGTCTTTTTCTTTGGGTAGATACTCACTAGTAAGATTGCTAGATTGAATGGTAGATCTACTTTTAGTTCTTGGAGAAGAAAAACAATTTAGCTATAATGATTCAATATAATAGCCAAAGGAAAATCATGGTCCGGGAAAACGGAATGACCCTCAGTTTCCTTTTGTCCTCTGGCCTCCCAAAGGTGTTGCTTCTTGGGAAAATACAATCGCCACAGAGAATCAAACATCTAAACTTCCAGGAAGTCAAATAGTACTTTGTTAAATAAAGGACTTTCTTGCTCTAAGTAAATGTGGTATGAAAAAGCTAACCACCTTTCTTTGGAAGGGACTTTTGGAATTGACTTTGCTTTTATTAATTTGGGCTTGGGCTTGGGTTGAGGCAGCTAAAAGTAGTTGTTACTCTCAGTGCTGTTTCTACATGAAGCTTTAGTGGAAAAAAATTATGCATGAATTAAAACAACTGCAAAGGCATTTAAGGCAGGTGGTTTAAAACACAGACCAAGTGGCTTTGCAACAAACAGATTATTTCTGTATGCACGTGCAAAATGTTTGGTCACTCCATTGCTAGAAGTACAACAGTGTAGATGAAAAACATCAGTGTATGTGGGGAATCTGAAGACCACCTTCTTTGTTGGCTGTGGCTGAAGGCAGAAATAACTATAATCACTTTTTACTGCCTAAAGATTTTATATAAGCAAACTCAAGCCATAAGCCTTGAAAGTGGGATTGTTTTCTCAGCCTTTTCTCCAACTGCCCTGGACCACTGCTTCTTATGCTTTTTTGCCAAGTTTTCATAGGTTTGGGTAGTTTGGTCTTTGCAGTTCACCAGTTGGCATTAGGGAAACACCCTTTACTTTTTAGTGTGGTCTCTGTTGATTACGATTTTGGTGGCAAGGTTGGTGGCAAGGTAGAAAATGAGCGTGTATTAACAAATAATAAAAGCACATCTCTCAAGTTCATTTGCACTCTGAAGATGAGATTGTGAAAGGTTAAGCTGTCAAGTAAATGGGAATGCACTGAGATGGCTGGACCTTGTCCAACGGTACCTGTAGCAGCTGTCAACCTAATTAAGCCAGATGTGTGTTCAATGTAAACGGACCTCCCAAGAGGAATAATAACAGATTTCAGGCTCTGGAAAGAGACAAAAGATGGGGGAGGGGATGCGTATGAGAGGTGAGGCTAAGATCTATAGAATGTTTCTGATGTCAATGTCACTCCTACCTGGAAGACTGTTAGCTCATTAGTGTCACCTTGATTGAACTTGATTGAAACAGTTCTATGGGTGGGTGAGAAAAGTGGTTTAAGTGAAGTCTGGGTACATTTTCATAGTCAATAAACTGGTATTTGCTAAACTCTTTCATCTTCAACACATACACACATGCATGCACACACACACACACACACACACAAAACCTTAGCCTGACTTTAAATCCTTAGTAATTTAAAAAATGACATTTAAGCCATGCAAACTTTGACAGCCCTTCAAGGGAGTGTGTGAGCCATGAGCCAAGAAAAGGACACCAACAGGCTTTCAGATGCTCTCAGATTACATGCGATTCACAAATCAGGATGCACGTTGGTTATACTTTCTGCAACCCTACTGACTACTTAAAACAAACATTCTGTAAACCGTAAAATGTGAGGTACAATAGTGAGTGTTATGTTAAAAAAACACTATAACTTCCAGACAATTTTTTCCATTCATGCTATAAAATGTCATATCTCCAAAACAGAAGTGTTTGAGAGGCAGACCTTTAAGCTTAGCCAGGAAAATGCTTCTCAGAAAATTTTCCTTCATGTCGCTGAATTTAGTAACTACCTTGATGAAACCAGTTCTAAGTTGCTATGTCTCTAAGAAAATTATAAGAAACAGCCAACCCCTTTTGAGAACTTGGTAGCTGCTTAATACTTTGTTTATAGAGAAACTTCATTGATTTTGATTGATTGACATTAAATACTATTTATTAAACAAACATATATTTACTCTGGGCCAGACACTGTTTTGAGTACTTTAAGAAATTAATTTATTTCATGCTTATGGCAACCCTACAAAGTAGGTACCATTAATAATCCCATTTTACAAAACAACAGAGCCAAAAAAGATTAAGTGGCTTACTGAGGTCACACAGCTACATTCCTAATGTACAGAAATGTTGATGACCTAGTAGGATCCTCTCTTGTAGGAGGGACCAGAGTAAAGAATGTGATACAGATCTTTCCGGAATAGCATAGATTCAACTGCAAATGGCAAACTTCTATCTCAGTAGATGGAGTGGAAGTTTTTCTCAAGCAAGCTTATTTGGGAACAATCAGACAAGTGAGATTAGACCCCAGTGTGACATGCAACGCTTATGTGGCCCATAAGAGAATTGACAGTCAAGGCTGACTCTTAAATCTTGCTCAAATAAAGTGAGCATTATTTAATGCATCCACCTCAACTTTGACACTTAACTGTTCTTATTTGACAGAGTTAGTGATGGAGGAAATTCACTAAATCATTCATTCATTCTAGGTGCCAGGCACTGTGTTGACTTCTAGAACCACACATAGTACAGACCTTAAGGAACACAGAACCTATATAGTGGATTGAATAGCGTCCTTCCCAAATTCATATCTACCTGGAACCTCAGAATGTGACCTTATTTGGAAATAAAGTCTTTGCAGATATAATTAATTCAGATGAGGTCGAACTGGATTAGATGGGCTTCAAATTCAATGATTTGTGTTCTTTTAAGAGGAGACATTCACAGAGACAAAGACACACAGGGAAGAAGGCCGTGAAAGCAGAAATTGGAGTGATAGATTTGCAAACCAAGGAAAGCCTTGGAACAGAGGCATTATAACCCAAAAGGCATGGAACAGATTCTCTGTCAGAGTCTCCAGATGGAAAATGACCCTGCCAACACCCTGGCTTCAGACTTTTGGCCTCCAGAACTGTGAAAGAGTAAGTTCCTGTTGCTTTAAGCCACCCTGTTTGTGGTACTTAGCTATGGCAGCCCCAAGAAACGACAGGTTTGGGTACCAGGAAATGAGGTGCTGCTGTAACAAATGCTTAAAAATATGGAAGTCGTTTTGAGACTGATTAATGGGCAGAGGCTGGAAGAATTTTGGGGACCATGGTATAGAAAACCCAGATTGCCTCAAAGAAATGATTTGTGGCAATGTGGAGTGAAAAGCAATTCTGGTGAGAATTCAGATGGCTGTGAGGAACACGGTAGAGAAAGCTTACAGCATCTGAGATAAAACATGACAGCTTGGCAGAAATATGAATGTTAAACATGCTCCTGGTGAGGTCTCAGAAGGAAATGATGAACATATTATTAGGCACAGAAGGAAAAGCCAGCCTTGTGACAGGAAATTTAGCTTGATTTAAGATCATGAACCACGGGTCCTATCTCCTTTATTATTGCTAGTTATAGAAAAGATTGTACAGCAGAAATTTTTTGAACTAAATACTATGATATAATAAAATTATACATATTATCCTTTTTCAAATTTCAATCCTTCCCCCAAATCGTAAGAGACAAATCAGTTCAATGTTTGATGTTCCACATAAATGAATTTTAAGGTATTAAATGAGAAAGAAAAGCAGAGATCTGACTTTACACAATGTTGTTTAATCTCAGAGTTTTAGAATTGGAAGAAATCTTAGAAATCACCTAGATTATTCCTGGTAGGATGTTTTTATCCCCTTGATACCATCTCTATGAAATCATCAAATATTTTTAATTGTTTATACATTTTTTACTTCCTATATTAATTTATCTGTGACAGTACAATTCCAGTTATTAAAATGTTTTTCACTCATATGTTGACCAGTTGGGATTCTTTCCTCCATAATGGCCCAGGATGTCTCTTAAGCTTGTGTGTTACAGACTTCTAAATATTAGAAAATGTGTTACTTGACAAATCTTGTCTTCATTTCAGTCTTGTGAATTATTCTTCGCAAACAGTGTTTAAGAGCCTTTCACTATCCTAGTGACACTGTGTGCAATGTTATAATTGATGTTTCCTTTAATGTATGATGTTTAAAGCAGAGTACCAAAATTGAAGTAAGTCCTGATCACAACAGAACATAGCAGGATCTGCACATCTCTTGTTCTGGCACTCTACTTCTATTAATTCATATTAAAACTACATTTTACTAAACCAGCCAGTTCACATAGTTGCATCACATTGTAGTTTAAAGCAATTGATTTCACTCAGTGATATTTACACACATTCTCAAGGTGACAAAAAAATTGTCACAATGAAAAGTTTTGGGTATTATATAAATACACATGCCAGGTAAAATATAATATGGAAAAGATTTTTCTATAATATATTGTATATGTTAATCACTGATGAAATAGAACTATTTATATACCCAAAAGTATTTTCGCACATAGACTAAAGGGCAAAAAGTTTTCTCTATAAATCTGTGAAAAAATAAACTTTTAAATATAGATTGAGAGTATGAGATTTGTATTTTTAATTAAAAATTATATATTTCATATTGATAAATACAGCATGAAATGTTTTGGGGATGTGCAAAGATTACACATCTGACTTTTATAGATGGCCAAATATTAGCTACATTAAAAAAAACAAAAAAGCTGAATTTTTTAGATTTTATAGCAATATTGGTGACTGGTGATGAGGTATTCACAGGAAGCTATTGCATTTGAGATATGCTGCATGCCCTACTAAAAGCTAATGCCCACCTCAAATACCAGAACACCTGTAACAGATAAGAGTTTTCAACTTTTGGTAGTCAATTGCCACTTACTCTTGCCTAGTGGAAACAGTGTAGAAGCTTTGGTTCTATGGAATTAAAAAAAAATGCATCAACAACAGTAATAATTGCAACAATTATACAACATTTTTATTTATCAGCGATTCCTTGAAACTTCTGCTTCCATTCATTATGGAGTAGCTTACAGAGACCAATAAGCCAACTTGAAAACAAAGAGAAAAATTTGACTAAACCATTTGTTTGAATACAGCGGAGAGCTGCCAAAGCAACTAGAAATTGAAAGATGAGGGGTTTGCAGAAAAAAAAAAAGAAACTCAGAGACTTACAAGATCATTCTAAGAGTCACCCTCCTTTGGGCATTTTTTTTTTTTTTTTATACTATAGGTTTTAGGATACATGTGCACAATGTGCAGGTTTGTTACATATGTATCCATGTGCCATGTTGATTTCCTGCACCCATTAACTCGTCATTTAGCATTAGGTATCTCTCCTAATGCTGTCCCTCCCCCCTCCCCCAACCCCACAACAGTCCCCAGAGTGTGATGTTCCCCTTCCTGTGTCCATGAGTTCTCATTGTTCAATTCCCACCTATGAGTGAGAACATGCGGTGTTTGGTTTTTTGTCCTTGCGATAGTTTACTGAGAATGATGTTTTCCAGTTTCATCCATGTCCCTACAAAGGACATGAACTCATCATTTTTTATGGCTGCATAGTATTCCATGGTGTATATGTGCCACATTTTCTTAATCCAGTCTATCGTTGTTGGACATTTGGGTTGGTTCCAACTCTTTGCTATTGTGAATAGTGCTGCAATAAATATATGTGTGCATGTGTCTTTACAGCAGCATGATTTATAGTCCTTTGGGTATATACCCAGTAATGGGATGGCTGGGTCAAATGGTATTTCTAGTTCTAGATCCCTGAGGAATTGCCACACTGACTTCCACAATGGTTGAACTAGTTTACAGTCCCACCAGTAGTGTAAAAGTGTTCCTATTTCTCCACATCCTCTCCAGCACCTGTTGTTTCCTGATTTTTTAATGATGGCCATTCTAACTGGTGTGAGATGGTATCTCACTGTGGTTTTGATTTGCATTTCTCTGATGACCAGTGATGATGAGTATTTCTTCATGTGTTTTTTGGCTGCATAAATGTCTTCTTTTGAGAAGTGTCTGTTCATGTCCTTTGCCCACTTTTTGATGGGGTTGTTTGTTTTAATTGGTCCACAAATTAGAAGCCAAGGTTTTAAGTAGAGAAATACAAATAAGAAGCAGAGAGAGACGTTCTTCGCCAGTCGTCGGGGTTTCCTGCTTCAACAGTGCTTGGACGGAACCCGGCGCTCGTCCCCCACCCCGGCCGGCTGCCCATAGCCAGCCCTCCGTCACCTCTTCACAGCGCCCTCGGACTGCCCCAAGGCCCCAGCAGCCGCTCCAGCGCTGCGCAGCCACCACCGCCACCACCACCGCCACCGCCTCTCCTTAGTCGCCGCCGTGACGACCGCGTCCACCTCGCAGGTGCGCCAGAACTACCACCAGGACTCAGAGGCCGCCATCAACTGCCAGATCAACCTGGAGCTCTACGCCTCCTACGTTTACCTGTCCATGTCTTACTACTTTGATGGCGATGATGTGGCTTTGAAGAACTTTGCCAAATACTTTCTTCACCAATCTCGTGAGGAGAGGGAACATGCTGAGAAACTGATGAAGCTGCAGAACTAAGGAGGTGGCGGAATCTTCCTTCAGGATATCAAGAAACCAGACTGTGATGACTGGGAGAGCAGGTGGAATGTGATGGAGTGTGCATTACATTTGGAAAAAAATGTGAATCAGTCACTACTGGAACTGCACAAACTGGCCACTGACAAAAATGACCCCCATTTGTGTGACTTCATTGAGACACATTACCTGAATGAGCAGGTGAGAGCCATCAAAGAATTGGGTGATCACGTGACCAACTTGCGCAAGATGAGAGCACCCGAATCTGGCTTGGCAGAGTATCTCTTTGACAAGCACATCCTGAGAGACAGTGATAATGAAAGCTAAGCCTCAGGCTAATTTCCCCATAGCCGTGGGGTGACTTCCCTGGTCACCAAGGCAGTGCATGCATGTTGGGGTTGCCTTTACCTTTTCTATATGTTGTACCAAAACATCCCCTTAAGTTCTTTGATTTGTACCATTCCTTCAAATAAAGAAATTTGGTACCCCCCCCCCAAAAAAAAGAAGCAGAGAAATCAGCCGACTATTTATCTCACAGGACTAAAGAGGAATAAGCTAAAGTTTGTGACTTCAAAACAGCTGAGATGTGAAATAAGTTATTGAGAAAAGAGAGATAAAGAATTAGGACATTTTTTTCTCCCCTAGAGGCGTTTGCTGAATTCTAAAGAGTGATAAGAAGCTCATCAGAAAGCCACTGAAAAACATAATGGAATTTTCTGGAAATATTTAGAGACAATAAACATACTCAAGAACCGTGACGGAAGAAACCTCAGGATTTCAGGTCGACCAACTGGAGGGCAGTGTCCTAGGAATGAGTGTAAACTACAAGGAGACAGAGCCTTAAACACATTCTAACCTAGCTTAAGTTAGCCTTGTCCTAATTAGATTAAGATGATATGCCTTGACTGAATCTCACTATCAGAGGACATGTGGCAACCTTTCTGGGGGAGGAGAACAATCCAGAGTCTCCCTGATTTTTCATATATAATATTTAATACTCAAGAAAAAATTAGCAAACTTCTTACCAATGATCCAGTTAATAGAAGGATGAAAAACAGATACAAAAATAACCAAGATTAGTATGCTCCATAATGTAGAATTCAGGAAATAATAATAAAAATCTTAGAATTGAAAAATGTAATAATGGAAATTAAGAAGTTAAAAGATGAGCTCACAGTAGCTAGGATGTAGTAGAAGAGGGAATTGGTGAACTGAAAAATAAATCACTGAAAAATTTCCAGACTAAAAAATGACTGGAAAATAAAAAGAAAAAAACTAAAAAAAAAAAAAAAAAAGGGATATGGCTAACAAAAATTAAAATAATTATTCTCATTAGATTTGTTTTAGACAAAATAAAAATAAGAGTCATTCACGAAAATGACAAAACATGATGGAAACATGAAAATTAAGAGGGAATGAAGAGTAAGAGAAGATGTAAACGTGAGAAACTATAAACTAATATTTACTATAAAACAATAAAAATGTAATCTGATATGATGATTTAAATATATGAACAACTAACATTAACACCAAAAATGAGGTGTTAAATGCAGCTACAAGGTTTTCTGAGTTCTAAAGAGTTGTGTGGGAAGCAAAATTATTGATATACATTTGTATATTATAAATAATATAACTAAATATAGATTAGTAAAATAACTGATGCATTGAACTATAATAAACAAAAATTATGTTTTAATCTTTGGGGAAATCACTGAAAATAGTAAAAATAATGCAAGTCAATGTTGAAAAATATTCAATGTCAATATCAATATTGAGCAATTAAACAAGAAATAATAATATATCCACAGTGGAGTACCGCTTAGCCTTTAAAACAATTGAAATCTTGTAATTTGCAACAACATGAATGAACCTGGAGGACATTATGTTAACTGAAATAAGCCAGAAAGAAAGACAAATACCACATGATATCACTTTTATGTGGAATTTTTAAAAGTTGAACTAACAGAAGCAGAGAGTAAAATGGTGGACATCGAGGGCTGGGGGCAGAAGTGTTTGGGCAGATGGTCAAAAGATACAAAATTTTAGTTCAGTTAGTGTAATAAGTTTGAGAGATTGATTGTACAACATGTTGATGATAGTTAACAACAATGTATTGTATTCTTGAAAATTACTGAGTGATTTTATGTGTTCTCACCACATACACACACAAGTATGTATGGTAATGCCTATGTTAATTAGCTCAATTTAGCCTTTCCATAATGTGTACATATTTCAAAACATGATGTGGTACATGATAAATATATGCAATTTTTATGGGTTAGTTTTAAAATAAATTTATTAATTAAAAATAAAAATACTCTAAAATAAGATAAGAAGATTAAACCAAAAAAAGATGAGAAAATACATATCAAATAGTAAAATGTGAGCTATAACTAAATATATCAGTATTACATTAAATATAAATGGCCTAAATTATCCAATTAAAAAAAGATTAACAGTCTGGATGAAAACAGTAACAACAAACAATAATAACCCCTGTATGTGGCTTACATAGCCATAAACCCTTGAATTTTAGGATACAGACCCTATATATAATGATTTGAAAGAAAAATAGAGGAATGGATAAAAATGTAACAAACACATTTTTAAAAGAATTAGTATAGTCAGTTAATATCAGGCAATATCGGTAATACAGTGAGAAAGATTGCAATTTTTATAATACTAAATAAACTCAGAAGAAATAGAAAATCTGAATATTCCATATCTGTCAAATAAATATAATCCTTTATTAAATGAAATTTTACAAGAACAGTTTATAATAACAAGAAAATCAAATTTCTAGAAATAAACCTAATGAGGAATAAATGCTGTGTTCTGCTATGTTTGTGGATTAAAAGTTTCAACATGTAAAGCTATCAGTTTGTTCTAAAATTTATCTATAAAACCAATCAAATTCTAATCTAAATTCTAGCAAGTTTTCTGTTATTTCTTTTGTAGATAATAACAAGAAATATCTTTTTTTTTGTTACAGATGACATTCTTGCTCTATCACTGAGGCTGGAGTGCAGTAGTGCAATCGTAGCTTATTGCAGACTTGAACCCCTTAGGCTCAATCAATCCTCTCATGTAGGTGAGATTATAGGCACAAGCCACCAGGCCTGGCTAAGAACTTTCAAATGTTTATAGAGTGCTGATGAAGGGTCCCAAGTAACCAAGACTAATCTTGAAGAAGAAAACAAAATTGAAGTCTTACAACACCAAGTACTAAGACTTAATATTAAACCATATGACACTTAAAAATGGATTACAGACTAATGGAATAATACATAATTTAGATATAGATGATATACACAAGGTTGATTGTTTTATGATATGCTGTGAAATAGGGGAAGAATGCAGTTTGAATAAATGTAATTATTCTCAATAAAGAGATTTTATTATTCATTATTCATAATTAAATACATGAATAAATGGGTAGAACAGCTTTAGAGAACAGAATGGTCTTGACTCCTACCATGTATACACAATCGGTACAGTATATACTGGACTATACTTAAAAGTCAGTTTCAGATAGATTTTAAATACACATGAGGAAAGTAAAAAATAAAAAACTTTGCATATAGGAAAACATTTTGTAACCATCGTGTAAGCAAAATTTTCTTAAAGAGAAAATAAAAACATTGACAATGAAGGTTGATAAACAGTTTAATAAATATAAAAATTATTTATCACAAGACATTATTAATTGAGTAAAATTACAAATCACAGAGCATGAGATTTAGCAATACACATAACGCAATGAAAGGCTTATGTCCAAGAATATATAAATAACTCCTGAAGTGCAATAAGAAAACAACTGACAATCAGAATTTGTAATATGAATACCAAGATATTTAACAGATATTTAGCATAAAAAGGAAATTTTGTCATCCAATGAACACATGAAAACATGATCTCTTCATTAATCATTAGCCTAATGCAAATAAAATCACAATGAGATAACACTTCATGCCTACTAGAATTCAAAGACAAACAACCAGGACAAAACAAAACAAGACCCAAAATACCAGAATTAGGCAAGTAAATGGAGCGATTGATATTCTCATTCACTGTTGGTAAGAGGGTAAATTACAATAACCAATGTAAACAAATGGCTGCTGATATCTATTAAAGCTAAACATTTACATACTCTATGACCTAGAATTCTACTACTATGTGTTTATCCAGTAAAATGTTCACCTGTGTGCAAAAAGTGAAAAGTAAAAATAGAGGGAAGTTCATCATAGCACTATTTGCAATATCCCCAAATGGAAAATAACCCTAAAAAGCTTTATCAACAATAGAATTAAGAAAAGAATATTGTTATATTCATATAATAGAATACTATATAGTAAGGACAATAAATACACTACAACTAAAAGCAGTAACATGGATAAATGCCAAAAGCATAATGACTGAAAGAAGCCAGGCGTGAAAGAACATATATGCTATATAATTTCTATTTATACAAACTTTAAAAATAAAATTAGTCTTCGGTATTAGAAATCACAATAGTGTTTTCTTTTGTTTGTTTGTTTTTGAGATGGAGTCTCGCTCTCTCCCCCAGGCTGGAGTGCAGTGGCGCGATCCTGGCTCACTGCAAGCTCCACCTCCTGGGTTCACACCAGTCTCCTGCCTCAGCCTCCACAGTAGCTGGGACTACAGGAGCTGGCCACAATGCCCAGCTAATCTTTTGTATTTTCAGTAGAGACGGGGTTTCACCGTGTTAGCCAGGATGGTGTCCATCTCCTGACCTCGTGATCCGCCCGCCTCAGCCTCCCAAAGTGCTGGGGTTACAGGCGTGAGCCACCACGCCCGGCCAGCTGTTGTATTTTGAAACCCTAACAGATAAAAGTGTCATCTAAAGCCGACTGAAGTACTGAAAATAAAAGCCAGTGCAAGAGAGGAGGAGAGATGAAAATATCCCTGAAACTATCATTGGAGCACTTGGACTAAGGCTACCAAATCGACCCCAGAATATAAATACAGTTAAGAAAAAAGTCAACTTGTGTAGTTCTACCAATAATAGCTTTTCCATGGCTGCCTTGTTTTAATTTTAAAGTCGTTAAGCTTCCTGGGGATGAACATTTTAAAAGATCATATATTTTTTTCCTTAAACAAGTATTAGCGCCTATTATGTAATAGTCCAATTGCCCAGTGGAGATAGGCAATATTGGCCTTGAGAAAACTGACCAAAAGGGGCAGAGGGTGGAGACTGTGAGATGAGAATTGAGTTGTTTTGCTGCTTCACTGCTTTACTAATCATGGTAGTGGTCATATTTTTTATCACATGTAGAGGAAGGTTTCTCTCCTGAGTATCAAATGGAAAGCTAAGGTTACAATGGCTGTCCAGTTGTTACTTTACTCAATGCAGCTGTTTTCTGTTATGTGATAGCAATGACCAATCATGGAAGTATTTTCAAATATGCACGTGTGTGTGTGTGTGCACGCCCGCATGTGTGTGTGTGAGTGTGTGTAAAACCTTCCATCCCAGACCCAGGGTACATGAACTTTGACTTTTAACTCTGGCAATTATTTCCTTATTGAATATTTTTGATGATTTTACCTAATGGTCTCTGAAGTTATTTTTGGAAACAATTTAAAATCAAAATAAAGAATTGCAATGAATCCCAAATAACGGTGCCAGGCAATGTGTTAAGCCTCCCCAGCTCAGTTCCACTCAAGGCAAAACAATTTTAGCTAAAATAAGAATGGCAGATTCAGAAAGAATTATGACAAAATTCAATCCTTGAGTCTCATGGAAAGATTTGATCCAGCAATTCTTTATTCCCCATATAGAAATTCTACTTCACTCATTAAAGTGAGGACTCATAGCTGGAGGCAATATGTATTTCTACAATGAAAATTATTCCCTGATTTTATGGATTGAGGAGGCCCCACTACCATTTCTTAGTAGGAAACATCTATCTCTATTTTTACTTATAGATACAGAGATATAAAGAAAACTAACCCTCATTTGTCTGAGTAACTGTTCAGTTATCTAAACACGTCGAGTTTAACATGAAACAACTTAAAATACTCATTAAATAGTGAAAAAATCAAGGTACATAGAATGCAATAACCAGTTGATATTGTGATATTGGAGAAATGCTTAAATAAATAGCTTAAGCTCAGGAGTTCTTTGGAATAAAAACCCCATGCAATGTGAAAACAGAGATGTAAGTGTTCCTTTATGTTGGCCTTAGCTCCCTCGGTATGTAATTTAATATCCTTTCTCAAAGCCCAACGATAACTATATATTTATTTAAGCTCTTACCAATGTGTATGAGTTATGATGCTGATCTCTTGAGTTGGCAACAAGATGTTTAATAAAATTATGAGATTAGAAGGAATTCTGAGAGAAGATCTTATCTCTCTCCCAGTCTTGAAATAACACTATTCCAAAAAACAAGGCAAAACAAAAAAAAAAAATCCAAAAAAATGCAAACAATGAATTATTTGACAGCTGGAATTTCGTTTGTTCATCACAGAAAACCAAGTGCTGAGAACAATATCTGTCCTCAATTAATGTTGGTAGAATAAGTGATTGCTTAAAGTCTAGATGTGCTAGAAGGAAGATTTAATTAAAGTTGGTGTGATTAAAGTCTGTATTTTTCTTGTTTTTCACTAGAATATGTGATTTTCTGCATTAATATTTTAATACTTCTTTTCATTTAATTCAAAACTTCAGAGGCTGGTTTTTGCTTTAATAATTAAATACTTAGTCCCATCATTTTTTAAATGTAGTTTTTAAAGTCTCCGAACCTCAAACTCCCTGTTCCGAGCTCTTTTTTATAATTCTAGACTTAATGTAAATGAAGTAATGAAAAAAAAATTTGTGTAACCATCCTGATCCTCTCCCATCCAAGGACAAATATACAAAGTAAAGGCACCAATTTTTTTTCTTTTTTGCTTCATGGTCAGTGCTAAATCCCAGAGTGGTTAGTTTTTCTGAGAACTCCAATTTCCATGAAGAATAGATTATCTTTTTTGTGTTTCAACAGGAAGAAGTTTTGTGATTTACCTGTCTTCAGTAAGCTGGATAATTTTCCTTATTTATTCTCATAGAAGTTTAGTTTGTTAACTATTTTAACCATTTTCTCTGTTTTCTTGTTAGTTTTCTAGAGGTTTTCTCAAATTACAGAAGACAAAATGAGATGCAGCCACCAACTCATTTGATAAATAATGACTGTGAGAATTGTGCCCTGATTTTTTGTGCTATACAATATATTGTTTTATATGTCTTTTTACACATGCTTTAAAAATTATAGTTGCATACTACCTATGAGTGTCCTTGAAAAGCCATAACACTTAAGGGGTCATTTCTTACTAGAGTGCTTCAAGGATTTAGCAAATCTCCAAAGATCACTATAAAAGGATGTAAGATTTTTACACTGCTAGACTGGTGTCTAGAGGTAAGCATGTTGGCAGACATTAGTCATCTCCTTGCATTTTGTTTGTCCCAATTGGATTGCTGTAGCAGTTAGGTGCTCAATAAACTATTTTTAGTTCCTTTATGAGGTCAGCACTCTTACTGTATATTCCTGCAGTTTGATTTTTGTTCTTTGTAGATCTTTAGTCCTCTGTTTCTGTCTTCTAATTTTCAAGTATAATGTCACTAATTTTCAAGTATAATTAGTGATCTTCTTCAGTAAGTGCTGTTCTTGCACTCATTGCATTTCATTGTGAAGGTCTTTTAGGGAAATTTAACTAAAAGCTCCCAAAAAACCATCTGCAACAACGCTTGTACTGAAATTGCTTTTAACCAGAATTGTTAATGACTTCTTTGACATTACATGCAGAAGACTCTTTTTTTGAAAAAAAATTCAATTAAGAAATGGTTTACATAAGTGAAAACGAAGACCTTACGTTTACAGCTAACTGAATGTTGTGAATACATCCTAATCAAGACATAGAACATTTTATCAACCACAGAAATTTCCCTGGTACCCCTTTTTAGTTCAATCATCTGCCCCTTGATGCAAGCATTGTTCTGCTTCTAATTGCCATAGATTATTTTTGTCTGTTTTTGACATGAATAAATCTTACAGTATGTACACGTTTGTACCTGGATTCTTTCACACATCCTGATGTTTGTGAAGTTCAACTATGTTGTTCCTTGTCTCAGTTGTGCTCCTTCCCTTTTCTTTCTGTCCTTTTTACCTTTTTATTGCTGAGTATTCATTAATATAAAAATACTAGAATTTACTTCACCTTCAAGGAGGGGATGCATGACTCCCTGCACCTAAGTGTGAGCTGTACTGAGCGCCTTCCTTCCAAAAAGCACAATATGGAAAGGGCAAAAAAAAAAAAAAAAAAAAGTAACTGCAGTAAAGAAACCTGAGAAATGCCACCTCAGCCAAGTGACCAAGGTCAATATCAACAGTGATGGATCAAGTTCATAGGATATATATTCTCGATATAATGTGATCAACACAGCTCTTTCTTCCCCAAAACCATAACACCAGTCTATGCATGAGAAAATAATCAGATGAACCTCAATTAAGGGACACTCTACAAATTACATGGCTGATACTCCTCAAAACTCTCAAGGTCATCAACAACAAGGAAAGAATGAGAAACTGTTAAGAGTCAAGAGAAGCCTAAGGAGACATGATGTCTAAATGTAATGCAGTATCCTGGATGGGAAAAAGGAGATTAAGTAAAAATAAGATCTGAGTAAACCATGACCTTTGGTTAATAACAGTGTATTAGTTTGTTACCAGACGGAAGTCTTGTGTGCAAGTTATCCAGGTTCTTGGCATATTTAACAAAGAAATTGAACAAAACACACAAAACAACAGAAGATTAAGGCATAGATTTATTGAAGCAAAAGTACACTCCACAGACTGGGAGCAGGCCCAAGCAAGTGGCTCAAGAGCCCTGGCTGTAATGTTCCTTGGGTTTTTAATTGAAATTTAAAAACATGGTAAAACCCCTAAGTACCCTTTAGAGGCCTCTGATAAGTTACACCCTATACAAATGAAGGATTTTGCCCAGGACCAATCAGAGGCATCCTGCCTGTGATGTATATGAAAATGAAGGTTCCAGAATGGACCAATTACAAACATTCTCATTCACTAGGTAGGGGAGGGGAGGTTTGGGGAGAGAGGGGCATTTGGCCCCTTATATTACGTGGTCATGGAGAGGTGGGGTTTTCCTCTTAGTTGATTTCCAAGAAGGCAGCCATGGGTTGGCCTTAGGTTTCCTGTTTCTAGACCCTATTCTTCTGCCTCAAGTTTGGTTCCTTGATTGTAACACCTGCCATACCAATGTAAGATGATAACAGGGAAAGCTGGGTATTGGGTATATGGGAATTTTCTTTACTATCTTTTCAGTTTTTCTGTAAATCCAAAACTATTCTAAAAATCAATTTGAAAACAATAAACAAAAAGGTGCACGAAAAATATAACAATTTGATTACTCATTTTTTTTCTGAAATTTGAGGCTATTTCCAGGTTTTATCTATTATGAATAAAGTTACTATAAATGTTATTATACATGTCTTTCTTGGAAGATTTGCATTTATTTCTCTTGGGGGAATAACTAGGAATAGAACTTTTAAGTCATAGGGTAGATGTACATTTAACCTTGTAAGAAACTGTCAGTTTCTTAAGAAGGTTTTACCATTTTACATAATCATCACCATATATCAGAATTCAGTTATTTCAACATCTGGTACTGTGAGTCTTCAATAGTTGTGAAATGGAAATTATTGTGGCTCTGATTTTCATTTCCTAGATGACAAATGTTAATTGCCTTTTCAGTTGTTTACTGTGTATTCCTCTTTTTTTGGTATCTGGTAAAATCTTTTGCCCATTTTAAAATTATTTTTAAAATAATTATTATTGTCACTATTATTGAGTTCGATGGGTTTTAAAATATATTCCGGATACAAGTCCTGTTTCAAATATAGAAATTTCAAGTATTTTGCACTGCCTTCTAACTGTCTATCTGTACCTTTTGATGGGCACTTTTAATTCTGAATAAGTCTAATTTATCAATATTTTCTTTACGGCTAGTTAATTTTATTTTTTTCTAATAAATCTCTTTATAACAATATATTACCTTTTGACTTCTTTCTTAGCTGCCTGATAACTTTAAATTTTATATGTAAGTATATGACCAAGATTGAGTTAATTTTTAGATATGATATAAAGTATAGGTTAAGGTAGATTTTCTTTATAGGGATCTGCTACTATTCTAGAACCATTTGTTGAAAAGACTATCATTTTCTCCATTAAATCGCTTTGTTTCCTTTGTTGAAAACAAATGGACCATAAATATGTGCGTGTAGGGGCGGGGAAGAAGTATTTCTAGACTTTCCATTCTTTTTCACTGATCATTTTGCCTAGCCTTATGCCCATATCACTGTTAATTACTGTAGCTTTAGAGCAAGTCTTGAAATCAAACAGTAAAAGCCAATTATTAAATTGCTTTGGCTATTTTTATTTCTTTTTAGTTCCTTGTATATTTTAGAGTCAACCTGTTAACTTCAACAACAAAAAAAATGACTGCTAGGATTTTGATTGGGACTACATTAAGTCTGTGGATTAATTTAGAAAGAAGTGACATCTTAACAAGTTTATATATTATAAAACATGAACACAGTATAGTCACCGTTCAGTTATATCTTCTTTGATTTCCCTCAGTATGTCTCCTATAGGTACAGTCTTGCACATTTAAATATGTTATTCTTAAGAATTTAATTTTTAATGCTTTATGTTACTATGAATGGTATTCTTTTTTAATTTCATTTTTAAATTTTTGTTGCTCATATATAAAAATATAATTGGTCTTTGCATATTGATTGCATCCTGTGTGCCTGGTAAATTTACCTTTATTGTAGTAGTTTTATTTTTTCTATTTTTTTTTGATATTGCTTTGGATTCTCTATGTACTTAATTATGTTATGCCTCCAGCTTTGTTCTTTTTGCTTAAGATTGTCTTGTGTATGTGGGCTCTTTTTTGGTTCCATATGAAATTTAAAGTAGTTTTTTTCCAATTCTGTGAAGAAAGCAATTTCAACAAAAGCCAAAATAGACAAATGGGATCTAATTAAACTAAAGAGCTTCTGCATGACAAAAGAAACTCTCATCCGAGTGAACAGGCAAACTTCAGAATGGGAGGAAATTTTTGCAATCTATCCATCTGACAAAGGGCTAATATCCAGAATCTACAAAGAACTTAAACAAATTTACAAGAAAAAAATAACCCCATCAAAAAATGAGGAAAGGATATGAACAGACACTTCTCAAAAGAAGATATTTATGTGGCAAACAAACATGAAAAAAAGCTCATCATCACTGGTCATTAGAGAAATGCAAATCAAAACCACAACAAGATACCATCTCACACCAGTTAGAATAGCGATCATTAAAAAGTCAGGAAATAACAGATGCTGGAGAGGATGTGGAGAGATAGGAACGCTTTTACACTGTTGGTGGGAGTGTAAATTAGTTCAACCATTGTGTAAGACAGTGTGGTGATTCCTCAAGGATCTAAAACTAGAAATACTATTTGACCCAGCAATCTCTTTACTGGCTATATACCCAAAAGATTATGAATCATTCTACTGTAAAGACCCATGCACACCTATGTTTATTGTGGCACTGTTCACAATAGCAAAGACTTGGAACCAACCCAAATGCCCATCAATGATAGACTGGATAAACAAAATGTGGCATGTATACACCATGGAATACTATGCAGCTATAGAAAAGGATGAGTTCATGTCCTTTGCAGAGACATAGATGAAGCTGGAAATCATCATTCTCAGCAAACTAACACAGGAACAGAAAACCAAACACCACATGTTCTCACTTATAAGTGGGAGTTGAACAATGAGAACACATGGACACGGGTTTGGGAGGCCAAGGCGGGCAGATCATGAGGTCAGGAGATGGAGACCATCCTGGCTAACATGGTGAAACCCTGTCTCTACTAAAAAAAAAAAAAAAAAAACACACACAAAAATTAGCCGGGCGTGGTGGAGGGGGTCTGTAGTTCCAGCTACCCGGGATGCTGAGGCAGGAGAATGGCATGAACCCGGGAGGCAGAGCTTGCAGTGAGCCGAGAGCACGCCACTGCACTCCAGCCTGGGTGACAGAGCAAGACTCCATCTTAAAAAAAAAAAAAAAAAAGAACACATGGACACGGGGGTGGGGGCAGGGCATCACACACCTGGGCCTGTCAGGGGCTGGGGGAGGGATAGCATTAGGAGAAATACCTAATGTAGATGACGGGTTGATGGGTGCAGCCAACCACATGGCATGTGTATAACTATGTAACAAACCTGCACGTTCTGCACATGTACCTCAGAACTTAAAGTATAATAATAAAAAAATTATTTTTTTCTTTTTATTCCTGTTGCTTTATTTCATGTGTTTATATCCCCCTCGTCACTGACCTAGGAAATCGCATGCTTTCTTTTTCACTTAAAATTTCTTCTCATTGTCATCAAAATGATTTTCTAAATCCTCTGAAAAATAAATCCTTGATTATTGTAGTTTACTGATTTCTTTTTATAATAAAACTGAATTTGTGGATTTTTTTTTTTTTTGAGACAGAGTCTCCCTCTGTCGCCCAGGCTGGAGTGCAGTGGGGCGATCTTGGCTCACTGCAAGCTCTGCCTCCCAGGTTCACACCATTCTCCTGCCTCAGCCTCCCGAGTAGCTGGGACTACAGGCGCCTGCCACCATGCCTGGCTAATTTTGTTTGTGTATTTTTAGGAGAGACAGGGTTTCACCATGTTAGCCAGGATGGTCTTGATCTCCTGACCTCATGATCCGCCAGCCTTGGCCTCCCAAAGTGCTGGGATTACACGCGTGAGCCACTGGCCTGACCAAATTTTTGGAAATTTTAAAAAACCCAAATTCTCTAATTCTACAAGCTTCTTATTGGAGCAAAGTGGAATGTCCCTATATCTGAGGTTAAAAAAAATAAATAGCTAGTGCAGGTAGTATTCTTTCCAGCAGACACTATATTTTTCTGTTGGGATGAAGTTAACCTTTGATAAAGTCTAGCTGGATTTTTAGATTCCACTGGGGAAAAAAATAACAAAGTACATGATAACCAAGAGAGAAAAAAAGTCAATGAACAACTCAACGAAGCAAAGTCAAGGCCAATCTCAACGAATCATCAGTGAGGCTCTATGGAAACACTTGAACTGACTTAGTAACTGTGTAATCAGCTGAACTACAGGAAACACCAACAGTCCTTGTCCACAGAAATCCAATCTGAAAGGTCTGCCTTTAAGAAGGAAATGCAGCCAAAAGTTCATACAATCTAAAAAACAAATTCTTTGGAATAACCCATTTTATTTTTTCTTTCATGATGAAATTAATGGAACATAATTATAGTCATTTGCTAAACAGGTTAAACTAGGCTTCAAAAATCTTCATGAGAAAATATGGCTGTGTTTGAAGATAAATTCTACATCTAACCATCTGTCAGCATATAACAAGTATAACAAGCCAGTATCCTATGAGGAAATTAATAGGAAAAGCATAGCAAGTCTGTGAATAGGCATTTTTCATTCTTTAATGAAATACTGCACACTTGCACCTCAGTTCTGAGGACCAGGTCAAGCCATGCCTCCATGGAAATATCAAAAACAAAATGAGAAAAACAGACGAAACATCCAAATTTATCCAAACAAACTTGAACCAATTGTTGTACTATCTTATTAAAAGCAATCTGCAAGCCCATGACTGATCAACTAGGACACACCTTGGAAAGATATCTTTCAGAGATTCTCCTTGACTGATCCTCTTTCATTTCCCTTGCTTTACTGATGTCACGTTAACCAACACAGTTCCGAACCCACATGCCTATATGCTGTCCTCCCTGAAATTTGATGTAAGTGTAAATATATAAATATCTTTAAATGATAACAATTTTTATTTTTGACATCATAGACTCCAAATTCTATAGCCATAGAGTAAGAATGGGAAGGGTTGTTTCATCTTCATTCTATTGCTTTTAAGTAATTAAAAGTCTATTAAACAGTTTATTTTGTTCACTTTATTCCTTATCTGTTGGTGATATGCAGAGATAATATTACTTTAATAAAATTATATACAGGAAGTTGAATATAGACTAAAATATTCAACTTTAGATTTTTTTAAATTAAGTTTTGAATTAACACATTTGGAAACTCTGTCTCTGAACAGTATGTGTAGGCAAAATTACCTTACCCCTTGTAGGTGACAATCCACTGCTTTTTAATATTTACATAAAATATTTTTAATGTGAGTTTTAGGATGTTTTAGTTTTTAAGATACAATTTCTCACATAAAATAAAAATATATATCAAAATAATTTTTGATGAGAGGCATCACTGCTTTGTTCTGAACTCAAAATGCTGTGAGAACGGACATGTTCAGTACTGTTTTACCCTATCCTTTCTTATGAAATTGCTCTACCTGATATTAACTTGAAGTAGTATTGTGTCCAGAGTTGTTCCTTCTGGTGGGTTCCTGGTCTGACTTCGAGAATAGAGCTGCAGACCTTCCCGGTGAGTATTACAACTTTGTTTTTTGAGACAGAGTCTCGCTTTGTCGTCCAGGCTAGAGTGCAGTGGCATGATCCCGACTCACTGCAAGCTCCGCCTCCCGGGTTCACGCCATTCTCCTGCCTCAGCCTTCTAGTAGCTGGGACTACAGGCACCTACCACCATGCCTAGCTAATTTTTTTGTATTTTTAGTACAAACGGGGTTTCACCCTGTTAGCCAGGATGGTCTCCATCTCCTGGCCTCGTGATCTGCCTGCCTTAGCCTACCAAAGTCCTGGGATTACAGGTGTGCACCACTGTGCCCCGCCCAGTGTTACAGCTCTTAAAGATAGCATGGACCCAAAGAGCGAACAGCAGCAGCAAGATTGTGAAGAGTGAAAGAACAAAGCTTCCACAGACTTCAGTGGAATCTGACCGGGCTGCTGTTGCTGGCTGGAGGTGGCCAGCTTTTATTCCCTTATTTGTCCCAGCCCATGTCCTGCTGATTGGTCCATTTTACAAAGTGCTAATTGGTCCATTTTACAGAGTGTTGACTGGTCCATTTTACAGAGTGCAGATTGGTCCATTTTACAGAGCGCTGATTGGTGCATTTTACAAACCTCTAGCTAGCTGCAGAGCACCGATTGGTGCATTTTACAAACCTTTTGTAGAAAAGTTCTCCAAGTCCCCACTAGACCCAGGATGTCTGGCTGGCTTCACCTCTCAGTACTACACTTAAACCCAGGCAAGAGAGACTTGCCCTGGGCCCTGAGTTTTAGAGAGGTCCCTGTTCTGGTCTCCTTTCACCAAGCACCTCTCTCCAGGCCAAGAAAGCCATGGGGCTAAGGACATGCTAATTGGTGCCTGCATGCTCCTTTTAGACCAAGGTTATCTGGGATCCTGGACCTTCCAGCATCTATGTGGCCTCTTCCTGTGTTCATTGTTCACTCCTCCTGAGGGCAGACTGTGCAGCTGGTATGTGAACCCTTAGGCCTCAGGGATAACTAGAAGGTGGATTTGCAGAGGTCGAATATGGCTGGAATTTAGATGTTTAGACCAGTGTATCCAAAAGTGCAGGAAAGAGATCCCTTGGAGGGTGAGGTGATGCAGAGGGAGGTTAGAGAAGGACAGGAGCTGCTCCATGTTCCAGCTTAGACTTTTCGAGAGCCTGATACTGCTGAATTTAAACCCATGATTCCAAGTTGTTGTTATAAAGCTATTTATTAGAGTGGAATGATAAAAGTTTGTTAGGTTGTTTTATAATTTTAAAATATTTAGACACCTAGCATGTGGGTCTCCATCTGAACCCTTACTTTGTATTTCACAAATATTAGGGTCCAGTGACTTTGAAAAATATATTTCCTCCACAATACTCTTTCCTTTCATCTCATCTAAATTCAATTTTTTTCATAGCCTATTTTAAGTTCTTATGAGACCTGCTTGGCTTTATATTTTAGATTCTTTTATTTCTTGTGAACCATTGTGTTATCTGCTATCTGCACAAACTGCATGGTATACTTCCAATATTATTAGGATTTTTAAAAATCATTGTATTTGATAGCCCCTGCAGTAGTTTATTGTCAGAGACCATATTGTAACATCCTTTCTCTCTTCCCTCTGGTAACGTCACGAGCAAAGGCATTCAGATTGTGAGCACAACCTGACTCCAGTGGAGGTCTCAATACAAATTATTGCTTACTATTAGCTTTTCAGTTATTGTCTTACTGAAATATTTTAAATGTCTACTATAACCCAAAACAAATACAATGTAAATTGTATTATGTAAGCTAATAGGTTTGTGGATTATTATTTATTCTATCACCTGCTGACAGATTCAATTTTTTCTTTCACAGAAACTGAGGGTTGGAAAGACTGTGCATGTATGCATTTGATGGTGATGGTGACAGCGATGGTGGTGGTGGTAATGGATGGTTCGGTGGTGATGTGGGGTGTGGTGGTGGTGGTTATGGTGGTGATGATGCCAGTGGTCACAATAGTTGTCATGGTGGTGGCAGTAATGGTGGTGGTTGTGATGGTGATGGTGAAGGTGGTAGTGGTGTTAGTGTTGGTGGTTGTGGTTGCCAAGGTAGATGGTAGTGGTGATGATAGTAGTTGTGGTTAAGATGGTGGTGATTAGCAGTTGTGCTGGTTGTGAAGGTAGTGTGATGAAGGTGATTGTGGTAGTGGTGACGGGGATAGTGAAGGTGGTGGGTGTGTTGATGGTGATAATGATGGTGGTGATGATGGTGGTGGTAGTGGTAATGGTGGTGGTGAAGGTGGTGGTGGTGGTGGTGGTGGTGGTGAGGGTAGTGTTTGTGGTGGTGGTGGTGATGGTGGTGGTAATACTGGTGATGATAGTGGTGATGCTGTTGGTAGTGGTAATGGTGATGGTAGGCAATGGTGATGTGCTTGATAGTAATGGTGGTGGTGGTGGCATAGTGTGTGTTTTAAACTGGGAGCAGTATTTTATCTTCCCCCCATCCCATACCCACCTCTACTTCCTTGGTCATGTATATTCTGCTACCATGCCTGGTCTTCTCACTTAGATTATAATATTGTGGCATTTAAGAGATTTATTTTAAACTATTTGAATTCTAATGCCTAGAATGTTATTTTATTTCTAAGAGATACTTACTGAACATGTGTTCTTGATACTGATTCTGGAGTGAGTGTTTCTTCAGTGCCCAAAGCCCAGAGTTCGGGGCAGGGTGGAAAATGCGCATTTAAGGTTGGGCAAGTTGGGAGTGAAGCATGAGATTCACCATCTGAAATAGGAGGTGTCCAGTGGCATTGGAATTTTGGTGGAGTTTATTCAGACTTTATAAAAAGTTATTGTACTTTACTATATGCCACTTGCTGTTATACATGTTTGAGGTAACATTTGTGTATAAACAGACAAGGTACCCAGATCTCCTAAGGCTCACATGTTACCATGAGAAGGCAGAACATTAACAGTAAACAGTGGGTATGTAAAATGGTGACATGTTATAGAACAATAAACAAACACATCAAGATAAGGAGAAGGGATGTGAGCATAGGTAGGGGTTGGGGTTGAAATGTTAAGTGGAACTAATGGAATATATATATATATACACACACACACATACATACATACATAATACATATAAAGGGGAGTTTACTATGTATTAACTCACATGATCACAAGGTCCCACAACAGGCCATCTGCAGGCTGAGGAACCAGGAGAGCCAGTCTGAGCTGCAAAACTGAAGAACTTGGAGGCTGATGTTCGAGGGCAGGAAGCATCCGGTACGGGAGAAAGATGTAGGCTGGGAAGTTAGGCCAGTCTCTGTTTTCACATTTTTCTGCCTGCTTATAGTCTAGCTTTGCTGGGAGCTGATTAGACTGTGGCCACCCAGTTTAAGGGTGGGTCTGCCTTCCCCAGCCCAATGACTCAAATGTTAATATCCTTTGGCAACACCCTCACAGACACACCCAAGATCAATACTTTGTATCCTTCAATCCAATCAAGTTGACACTCAGTATTAACCATCACAACAAGCAAAAATAAAAGTAAAATAAAATAACAAAATGAGCACAATTAATTATAAGTATAAATAAAGGAAATATGCTTAGTAAAATAAAGTTAAGACCCTAAGAAACTAGAACATTTCAGCTGTTAAAATAACCACCATTATATTATTATCCAACATAAAGTTAATAAAAGTACTATCTTTCTCTCCAGATTAAGGTTGAGGTGGGGATAGAGATCTGGAGATTGGTGGTAATAAATAGAGACTTTATTCTACAAGAAGGAAGGAAGGTGTTTACTCAATGCAAGATGAAGTTCAGAGTGGGTGGTAGGAATATAAAGATACTAAACCTGATAGAAAATGTTCTAAGCCAGAGTTTAAGGGTTTGAAATTTGGTACATTTTCTTTTTTTTTTTTTTTCCTTAAAAAGGCTTTTTTTTTTTTTTTTCCTTAAAGAGGGCTATGGAAAGCAGGGAGAATAAACGTCAGAAGAGAAAGCTTAAGTGTGCACCAAATATCTGCTTTGTGCTAATGTTGTATTACTACTCCAAGACATACCAAAGCCTGCATAAATTATCCTGGCAGCCAATGCTCCTGCAATTACATCGGGAAAAAAATGACTTATGCTCAAATTGATACTTAACACATGAGCATCAAATGAGGAGTCCCCACCACCAGAAATATGTGCTAGAGGGGAGCTGGGGAAGGTGTTGTGATGAGGGGATGAACCAGGGACAACAGTAGGATTTAAATAGCGTCTCCAAGACAGGATAGGGACTTTTAAATATATTTTTATGATTAGAAAAGTAACATGCTTTTATTATTTAAAAATACATTGGGAAATAAAGAAAAAGTGAAATAAGGAAAGAATAGTCAATTGTCCTATCAGAAAGATTGGAATTTTTAAAAGTCAAAGTGAAGCTGTTACTATTACCATTTAATAGTAGGTCAAAATATTTCCTTAATATTATCCACCGCAGCGAATGTGGTATTTCGGCTGAATAGATCATTTGATGGAATGCAGACACAACAATGGCAACCACATCTGCTTTTTTTTTTTTTTTTTTTTTTTTAGATAGAGTCTCACACTGTCGCCTGGGCTGGAGTGCAGTGGTGTGATCTTGGCTCACTGCAACCTCCGCCTCCAGGGTTCACGTGATTCTCTTGCCTCAGCCTCCCTAGTAGCTGGGATTACAGGTGCACACTGCCAGACCTGGCTAATTTTTTGTATTTTTAGTAGAGATGGGGTTTCACTATGTTTGCCAGACTGGTCTCAAACTCCTGATCTCATGATCTGCCTGCCTTGGCCTCCCAAAGTGCTGGGATTACAGGCATGAGCCACTGCACCTGGCCCACATCCACTTTTAAGCAAACTGTCGCCTGTTGCTTTCTGCAGTATTGACCTACCCTTTGTTATGCCAGAGAAGAGCTTTATTTGGTTTCCTGGCCCTCTGTTCTTCCATGGGTTGTCACAAATAGACACTGCATTTGTAAGCACCATCTTTTTGCATCTGGATTTCTGATTAGCCAAAAGATGTGTAAAAATGTATGGAAGCACATCTGAAGAAGCAAAGGAACGCTTTTTATTTTTCCAACCATCAGTGTGATTTATGATCCCTAAACTGTTTCCCGATCCCTTATTTGAAAGTTGGCCACAGCAAAAATGGAAGAGATGCAGATCTAAGGATCTGGAGTACTTGGAAAATGCGTATCAGTGGATCAAATGCTTGGCACAGGCTTTGCTGTCAGCACCTCAGGTGCATAATGCATTTCAAATTTTAAAATGACTACTTTGATTTTGAGGTAATTCACACTCAACCGTTTCTTTAGATAGGTCTGAGTAATAGCTATACAATAAGAAAGATATTACCTGGAATAGCTTACAACACACTTTTCAAAATTTTCCCACTAAAATTAATAGAAATATAATTTTTCTATGGGTACAATAAATGAAAACTTGAAAAAAGTTTTTAATGATCTTCTCCATCGCAGGTGCCAATATGACAAGTGAAACCATAAATCCCAATAGCACGTCATGGTTTTTTAAAAACAGGCAGGCAAAAACTGAGTGCTTCTTGTCAACTTTTTCTGAAATGTAACATGTTTTTAACACTGCTTATGAGACATCTAGTGTCTGAGCATTCTACAAGAAATGAAAATGCCTTGAAAATGCCTCTCCAAATTCCAGTTTGAAAATGTTTCTCCAATAACAAAACGTCAGCTCCAAAATCCGCAAAGCAAGCCCGGCTCTTCATAGAAACCTTCCTTTCCGTCGCGATCCCCAGGAATGGGCCCACTCTTGCAGTTCTGGACCATCACAGATCGCGTCTTGAGATCCACAGCTTCTTCTTGTGGTTATATCATTCAAAGAAGGACGTCTACGGGTCTCTTAAGATATGCTGAGTGTTATACTTAGGGAAACTAGGAAATCCACCAAGAGATTTAAAGAAAACAATAAAAAACAAGTAAACTAGATAAACTGAGACATCAACTCATATCCCTAGTATATTACCCTAGTAATAAAGCCAATCCTATTATTCCCCCTCTGTATTAACTTCCGTATATTTGCTCTTAAGCTAGCCATTCCATGTCTTACTAACATTTCAGCCTGGTCATCCCAAGTCTGTTTCTTTACTGAATATGTCTATATGTTAAGAAATCTTTCCAGAACCTATCTTTTTCTCAGATTTCGTAGGTAAGACCAGAATATACGGGTGAGAATTAAGTAACTGAATACAGAAAACAACTGACTGAAGGAGAATCGTTAAATAATCTATCAACACACAAAAATGTCCTCACCGCTTTCCAGACCTCCTGAAACACACACACACACACACACACACACACACACACACACACACACACACACACACACACACACACACACACACACACACACACACACACACACACTCTCTCTCTCTCTCTCTCTTATATTGATAGTAGGTACATGATTTTATTTTATTTTATTTTTTTGAGATGGAGTCTCTCCCTGTTGCCCAGGCTGGAGTGCAGTGGCCTGATAGCCGCTCACTGCAAGCTCTGCCTCCTGGGTTCACGCCATTCTCCTGCCTCAGCCTCCCGAGTAGCTGGGACTACAGGCGCCCACCACCACGCCCGGCTAATTTTGTTTTGTATTTTTAGTAGAGACGGGGTTTCACTGTGTTGGCCAGGATGGTCTTGATCTCCTGACCTCGTGATCTGCCCGCCTCAGCCTCCCAAAGTGCTGGGATTACAGGTGTGAGCCACCACACCTCACCAGTAGGTACATGATTTTAGATGTGTCAATATCTTCAACCTGCTTCAGAAACCAAGAGATGGCCTGACATCTCCAACAACCTCTCTAAAATAAATGGCCAATTAAAAAGCCTTGATATGCATTAAGATTATCTAAGAAGTTGGCTATTCTGAAAATAGAATTTTAGCAAAGATGTTTCACAATATTTTTCACAAGAGCAGAGACTGATGGCCTGACATTGGTGGGCTCATTGCAAGATGCGTTGCACACAATGTTTCCAAGGCACACACTGCCCGCCAACGGTGCGACCCTGGCAGGACTGTGAAGGCGTCAGAGAAAAGCTGCCCTTGAGCCTCAGTGAAAAAGATCTCACCAGGTACTGTGAATGACTGATGTATCGGGAAAATTCAAGGTTTTGATTTTCAGATTAACATTAAAGACATACCTCACTGCTTCAGGATTCCTTGGAGGCTTTCAGAAGCCACTGACTGCAGAAGCAGATATTTTCCACCCGAGATACAAAATAAGATTAATTTCTGATTCACACACTTTTCTATCTCTTCGCTCTACCACTAATCTGGCCACCTTTAGAGCACTAATATGATCATTCTTTTTTATCACACATATATACACATAAATTTTTAAAAATATAAATGAATATATATTTATAATATAATGAAATATAAATATATTATATAAAAATATTTATGTTATATAAGTATATATAAATATATACAATGTAAATATCTATATATTATATAAACATATAATTATATAAATATTAATATATTTATAAATTAATTATACATTCATAAATTATATAAATATATTTATACAATAATATATACTTATATAATAATATATAAATATATATTTATATTTTATTTCTATGGTTTTCTTCTTTGACGTGAGGAAACCCAAAGCTCTGAACATTTTTCTAAGCCTATAGGGAAAAATGGGTTCTTAAATATTGTTTGTTGGGTCTGAGACCCCACCCCCAAAGGTGTTCTTTCAAATCCTGCACAGAATAGATTCCCTTTTTATATTGCCATCTAATACCTAAATTTCCTTCACATTACTACTACCAACCTTCAGTCTTCTAAGATATGAACCTTAATTCGTGTTATCAAAATGATTCTGCTGAGGTCATTACGTCCTATCAACAAGGATGGTCAATCCTGAGAACACTAATATTGGGGCTACCCTGACCACTTGGCTGAATTTGTTTTCTTCAGAGACACTTTATTTAAAATTGACTCAAAAAATTTGTCTTCAGCTGGGCACTGCGTCATACGCCTGTAATCCCAGCACTTTGGGAGGCCAAGGCGGGTGGATCACGAGGTCAGGAGTTTGAGACCAGGCTGACCAAGATGGTGGAAGCCTGTGAGGCAGGAGAATTGCTGGAACTGGGAGTGGGAGGTTGCAGTGGGCCAAGATAGTGCCACTGCACTCCTGCCTGGGCGACAGAGTGAGACTTTGTCTCAAAAAAAAAAAATTTTGTTTTCATAAAGGGACACAAAACAGGCTTCTTCCTATTGCAGTAAACAATACTTTCATTCCTAATGCAGTCCGTGTATCACCAGATCATTCTTTCCTATATTGACAACAGATTGACAACCGCCCATCACACATAGAAGCATTCCGTGTGTTCAAGATAATTGTTAGGGGTATGCAAATATTTAAAGTTATCACACCTCCAGTTGATAATATTTCCATTGAAAAATTACCCAGAAACTTTTTAAGTGAGGTCTATACAAGTCTATTTATAAAATTTCCAGAAGTGACAACTGTGATAAATCTATATGCATGCTGTGGTCAACAGCAATTGTCACGTTAGAAATACTGAAATGGAAAGTTAGTCCAAAATCTTTCCTTGACTCCAATAAAAGCCTAAAAATCCAAAAACCACTGTTCTTACAGATAATCACAAAGCACTTGTTTTCCCCTTAACTAGCCAAGAGGAAATCCATGTTATAGGGAACACTTTTCATTACATCTACATACTGCAGGACAAATAAGCTCATGATGAAACTAAGAAAAAAGAATGTCACCTGGTTCTCTAAAACAGATTCAGCTGGATTCACTGGGTTTTATAATCTCGACCCCTGGCTTCAAAACTTGTTTCAAGGATTAAGAGTTGTTTGTTTTTTGTTTTCCCTGATAACTGCTTTTGTTGCAATCAGTTGAAGTGTGCTGTACAGACTCTAAAGTGCTACTAGGCAGCTACTGTCATGTCTGATGATCCCACAAATCTCCTGAAGCAGGAGAAATTAATCCAAGTCCAACCATAGACTGTGTTCTCTAAACAACTTCCTGCTCAGAAAAATATCAGGCATGGTGAAAATCCAAAGGGACTGATTAAGACCTGTGGCCTAATTTGTTTTCTTTTGGCCAAATCAAGTGGACTGAGGAAGAGAAAAGCAGCCCCTGGCATCCAGGAGCTGGCCTGGCATGCACAGCTGGGCAATGGTGTCCCTCAGTTGAACATAAACCACTTCAACTTCAGGTCAGGCTACTATGATCACGGCAGATAAGTCAAAAGCAAGACCACTTTGTAATCATGTCTGAATCCAGCTAGACAGAGTGACCCAACATCCCCCTAGCCTGGCCACTAGGAGTGACTACTACTTTTTACCAATTAAAGATTCAACCTTTGGATGGTTTTCTCTCTCAGTTAAAATTTACTAAGATATCTAATCATGGGTCTCCATTTCCTGACAACATCCAATCTAGAGGAAATCCCCAACTCTTCACCGTCTCCCCCAAATCATCAAACAAGTCCAAGTCCCACAGTCAAATCATTCTGACACCTGCCCATGTTGTGTGTTCCCCCTCACAGCAACTGGTATAAAACCAACTTGTTAACCAGGGGTGTGTCCTTGGTGGGTTCTGGATACAGAGAACACTCCCTCTCTTACTCAAGTTTCTTCAGAAGGAAGAAATTTTGTCTGACATTCCCGGGATTCTGAGTTCAGATGGGACAGGGTCTCTTGGAGGACAGAAACCACCTGGAACAGGTGGTCACATGGAAACTTAAGCTCCTTTCTACAGAGAGAAACGCCCCTCAAGGATGTCTCATTTCTTTTTTTTCTTTTTTTGAGACGGAGTCTCACTCTGTCGCCCAGGCTGGAATGCAGTGGTGTGATCTTGGCTCACTGCAAGCTCCGCCTCCCACCCCACGCCCAGCTAATTTTTTGTATTTTTAGTATAGACGGGGCTTCACCGTGTTAGCCAGATTGCTCTCGATCTTCTAACCTCGTGATCCGCCTGCCTTGGCCTCCCAAAGTGCTGGGATTACAGGCGTGAGCCATCGCGCCCGGCCAAGGATGTCTCATTTCTTACTCTCATTTTTTTCCACTGATCCCTGCCTGCATTAAGAAGAATCCACAGTGTTCCTGGACTAGTTCTGAACTAGTGCTAAGGCAAAGTGTGAAGAAGTTAGGAAAGTAGTTCAGAGAATTGGCTACAGAGTATTGGAAATCCACAAGATGACCAAGGCAAGAGGTCGGAGAAGATGGGATGAACATTCTAAGAAGGATTCTTAGGCCGGCGTGGTGGCTCACGCCTGTAATCCCAGCACTTTGGGAGGCCGAGGCGGGTGGATCACAAGGTCAGCAGATCGAGACCATCCTGGCTAACACAGTGAAACCCCGTCTCTACTATAAATATGAAAAATTAGCTGGGCGTGGTGGCAGGCGCCTGTAGTCCCAGCTACTCAGGAGACTGAGGCAAGAGAGTGGCGTGAACCCGTGAGGCAGAGCTTGCGGTGAGCCAAGATCATGCCACTGCACTCCAGCCTGGGCGACAGAGCAAGACTCTGTCTCAAAAAAAAAAAAAACAAAAAAACAAAAAAAAGGACTCTTGAAGCTGCTCTGCAGATCTGTGGCTCCTGTGGGAAGGAAGCAGATATGGAGCTTCTCCTACTTTGTCTCCAGGAGAATCTTGGGTTAGATCAACGTTGCTTTGGTGTAATTCTACACTTTTTAGACAAACTCTCAGTAAATCTACGGCCATATTTGTAGTCAAAAGAAGTAACTTCTGCATTGGTTCTTTGGCATATTAGTCAGGGAAAGGCACATCTGAGAAAAATCAAATAACAAATGCTTGTTTTGTAAAAGATAACGCATGTGGGGCAAGCATTGGAGCCCATATGGCACTCCTCCTGCAGCTGTCTGTGGCCACATGGACACGCCAGTCATGCTGGTCTTCTGTAGTTCCATGGCCATGAAGGTTCACATGGGACAGATGTCCCTCATTACATCTCTAATGTCATCTGATTTCAATATATTGTTGTTACTTTTGGTTTCCATAGAATAATACCACTTTTTTAGAATAACAGTATCTAAATGAAAAAAACAATTGTGATTTTGCTGGGGCATGTGTCCCACAGACAATATGACAGAGTACCAAGTCTGGGCTGAGGAAGAGTGTTGCAGGAAATAGGGTAGGCTAGCAGCCTGAAGCCACCTCACTGTAGATCTTTGCTAGTGCTCTGATAGGGAAGCTTGGGTCTAAGCTAAGCTCTGGGAGCAACACAACCAGGCAAAATGGAGACATCTTTCTGTGTAGGCAGCATTTAGAAAGTACGAATAGCAGTACCATGAGTACTTGGTGTATCTATCCCAGATGTGCAGAGGGAGAGGAAAGGAGAGAATGTTGAAAAATGGCAAATATTTTTAAGTTTTCCTGCTTTCTCAAGTGAGAGCTATGGATATGCTATCCAAATGGCACCCAGCGTCCCAGAGGTGGGTGTGGTGAAAGTCAAAAAGCGACATCCTTATTTGGAAGCACTGAGCTGGATGGAGTTAAGAGGAGCCATTTTCTTTCATTTGTTCATTTGACACTATATATATAGCACATATATATGTACATATATACGTGTGTGTACATATGTGTGTGTGTGGGGGGAGAGAGACAGAGAAAGAGAGAGGTGGCGGGTAGAGAGAGTGACTGAGGGAAAAAGCTTGTCAGTCACACATTGGAGAAACAAAAATAATAACAATTTTGAATTTTTTAAATTTTTGTGTAAGTGATTTTTAAATTAAATGTGTAAAAAAATGAATTTTGATGACGTGACCATGTGTAGCACTTGATTTATGACTCTGAGTGTTATATTGTACACTAATTGGATGAATACTTGTTTAAACTCACCCCTTGACCACACTGTGCATCACAAGTTCACTCACAGTGATAAAGGTGAAAGAAAAGATGAACAGGCCGGGCGCTGGGGCTCAAGCCTGTAATCCCAGCACTTTGGGAGGCCGAGGCGGGCGGATCACAAGGTCAGGAGATGGAGACCATCCTGGCTAACACGGTGAAACCCCATCTCTACTAAAAATACAAAAAATTAGCCGGGCGTGGTGGCGGGCGCCTGTGGTCCCATCTACTCCTGAGGCTGAGGCAGGAGAATGGCGTGAACCCGGGAGGCGGAGCTTGCAGTGAGCAGAGATCGCGCCACTGGGTCACTCCAGCCTGGGCGACAGAGCGAGACTCCGTCTCCAAAAAAAACAAAGATGAACAATGTTGATGACTCTAACATCTGGAACTTTTAAATTGCCATTATGATTTTCATTAGATTTTAATAAAATTAGACTTCTGTTTTTAAAAAGGAAACATCTGTAGTCTTGGCACCCCTAGATATCTAAATTCTAATCACATCTATTTCGCAAAATAGAAAGTATATGTTGATATGTTCAGTGGAGTCTCAAAGACCAGATATATTTCTTTAAGCTTTTACACTTTATACCATGTTACTTTTTTTTGAAAATTTTATTAAAAAATATAAAATTATGACTTGATGAGAAAGTTTTCCTTTCTTTCGTGGAATTTGTTATCTGAAGGGTCATGGAAGACTCCAAAACAAAGTGATAATAATTTATCTATTTAATTTTTCTCCTGCAGAATCAGTTAATAAAAATTCACTAATTCTTGTTTATTTTTTTCTTTCCAAATGAGGTAGGAGCGTTATGATAAACAAGTGCAGTTGAACTTGATTTTCTTTCATGACAATAGTTTGGGGTAAGAAGCCCTGGAAAGGGAGCTTGTGGGGAGTTCCTGGTTGGTCCGTCTGTCACAACTAGAGGCTGCCGAGAGTGGGGTTAAGTGACCAGGTGACAGGCTAATCTCAACAATCCTCCTGTTTCCTGTTTGGAAGCATGAGGATCAGGTCTTAGGAGAAATACTATAGGAACGAAGAGAGAAGCGAATCATATTGTTTTATACCTATTGACCCAGAACCAGGGGAAATGAATCTTGCTACACTTCCTAGAGAAAAGTTTGCCAGTCTGTCAGCAAAGCTCTAGGTAATGTGATCCCTGACCTGGGCTTTTATATGAAAGTGTTGATTGAAAAGCTTACTCCTTGTTAGTTTTGGGGTTTTCTAGGAAGACAGGGCCTTGAAGTCTCTCTGAAAGATTAACTGAACAAAAAGAAAGAAAGAAAAAATGAGAAAAGGACCTAATAGCCAGAGAGAAGGTAATTACTTGATTTTATAGGAGTCTAATATAACCTGTGTATTGTCTCTAAAAATAAGAATTCTGTATTCAAATGCCATCTACTTCTTTCCTCTGCATTGAAACTCTGTTCAGGAAAAGGTTTATCAAGCAGAATTATGAAAACTGCCTGTTTTGCTTTCTCACACTATTACCTAGAGATCTCCCCTATTTAAGGGAGAAGAATAGGACTCATGTTATATAGCAAGCAATAACAAAATAAATTGTAATAAAATGAGTGGAGACAAGAGACATATCTTAGGTCTCTCTTATCTCCATGAGGCCGGGTGAGTAATCTTAGCTCAAGAAAGTCTTGAAACAAAAGGGGCCTCTGGGGGCAGCTACCTGTGGCTCGTGTCTCCACGATGAGTCTGTGAGATGGAAGCAAGGGTAGGAACGCTCAGCATATTTTACATGCTCCTTCCTTTTCTCTCTGTCTCCATTCAGTGTCCTATAGTGGGGTTTCTAAAACTTGTTTTCACCATGCAATTTGCTGGAGGTAAATCACAAAGCCAGTCTTGTTCTATTTCCTTTCCTGACTGAGAAATTAGAAAACCAGCATTGTTGTGGTCTTAAAAAGGGTTTGGGATCACTCAGTATTTAAATAAGTTAATGAGTCAAGTGTACCATCTCAAACATTCTGTAATCAGTTCTAGAAAATTTCAGGAATCTTCTGGTAAACTTCAATATTAATATCATTAATCTGCTTTAAAATCTAAAAGAACTAGTGTTCATTCCTGTGAAATAAGATTGAGCTTATAAGCCTGAAATGTGTGCACATACACGTGTACACACACACACACACACATTTCTATGGAATTTCTATGAGTAGGAGAGAAATTTGGGTTATTTCCCTTAGATAATAAATTAGCAGAATTTGTAACAGAATGGCTGTGATACTTTTATGGTATTTTCCTACTAAAAATATTTCTAAAGTTGCTAAACCAGGCTTCCAATAAAAATATGCACCCTGTTTGGTTACTTTTATTGATGTTTAGAACTGCTGGAAAACTGACAGCAGCATGCCTGTGATTTCTTTGAATGCGTATGTTAAAAGTAAACTAAAGATCTCAATAAATATGCATACCATTCTCTATAGACAAATATTTATATCTGTTTTTCAGCATCCTCAGGTGGGAATAAAATCACCTCATACATATAAATCTGATTTAGTAATTTACTTCTTACAAATTCAAAGAAACTCCTGGGAATACAAGCCTTTGAAATATCAATGTTCAAAGTGTTTTTAGGTAGGCTGAATTCTGGACGTCAGTTAGACTTCTGTTATTCAGAGGCATTCGCTCAATGGAAATCACTTAAACAGCCTCAGAATCTTGGCCATTTTTGGGCATGTAATGTGCTTTAGAATAAATCATCCTATTTTCCTGATGCATTCATTATCTTTAATTTTTTTTTAATTAATCTTTTTTTTTTTTTTTAACAGAGATGAGATCTTGCTCTGTGGCCCAGGCTGGAGGGCAGTGGTATAATCATAGCTCATTGTAGCTTTGAATTCCTGGGTTCCCACCTCAGTCTCTCAAGTTGCTGGGACTGCAGGTGCACTCCACTGTGCCCTTCATCTTTTATTTACAATAAAAGACATGCATGAGTAAAAGGCTCACCGTTGACCCATGAACAGTACGAGGATTAGGGGCTCTGGCCTTAAGCAGTCAAAAATCCACATATAACTTGTGGCTCCCAAAAGTTTAACTACTAATAGCTTACTGCTGGCCTTACTGATAACATACACAGTTGATTAACACATATTTTTTGTGTTATATGTATTATACACTGTATTCTTACAATGACATAAGCTAGAGAAAAGAAAATGTTATTAAGAAAATCGTAAGGAAGAGGAACTATATGTACTCTTCATTATGTGGAAGTGGATCATTGTAAAGGTCTTCATCCTTGTCATCTTAACCTGGAGTAGGCTGAGGAGGAGGAGGAGGAAGAGGAAAGGTTGGTCTTGCTATCTCAGAGATGGCAGAAACAGAAGAAAATTCACATATAAGTCACCAGTTCAGTTCAAACTTGTGTCGTTCAAGTTTCAACTGCATTTCTAAAAATCAAGAGGATGCTTGTACAGAAGTCATCTGTAAAATCAGGCACACTGTTTCTTAAAGTTCTATTAGTCTTTTTCTCTCATTGATTAAGCCCCAGCAATATATTCCATTCCTCACCCCCAACCCCACATAGCACCTTCACCACCTCTCTACAAAACCTCTAGTGGTAGACAAGGTTCTAGAAAATACAAATTTTCCAAAATATATTTTAATCTCCAGTGCAGGTCTTTTCCTCCTATATTTCTGCTGTTATTAACAACATGACATTTTAAGGGCTCTTAAGGTAATAATTTAAGGTGACAGCTAAAGCCTTTGTAGGAAAATATTTTTATTTTGGAAATCCTTTCTCATGAACGCTGAAACAAACACTTTAAAAGAGAGAGGTGAAAACAAAGGTTGGAACACGTTTCTGTGTAAATATTCTGCCACCTACAAGCATATGGACCAACTGATTCTCTGCCAAACATTTGTTTACTTTTGGGGAGGGAAAGCTACAGCATCGAGGATGTCTGGAGCAGGCTCTGCACTGTCATTATGCTCTCACTGAGGGATCAAACATGACATAGCAAATCCCAATATTTATTTGTTTCATCTCTAGGATATCCTGAGGTGCAGGCTACTATATAGCAATGAAGTAACCACATTCCTTCAAAGCCCTTTGGAAGAGAACAGGCTTCTAAGCCCATGTAGACACTGTCCACTCAGAGTATGTGATACAAAGGAGGGAAAAACTGTTGAAGGCTGGACCATCATCAATATTCCAAGTGTAATCTTACGTCCGTCTGTGAAGTCATTTTGTCTAATAATGAAATAAAGTATATCTAGATTGTTTTATTCTTTGTGATGAATAGTGTATACCAGTTGCCATTTAGTCTTTTTTGGCTTCAGAGACATGTATAAAGGAGAAACTGTTCCCAGGTTATCAATTGTTTTAACCGCAAACAAGAAAACATTCTAATGTGGAATACCAAAACACTGTAATGTGGAAATAACACAAGAGTCAACATTCTGTAATTGGAAATATTAATCTGTGTGAAGGAAATAACTAAATTAATGTCAAACAACAATCCCGAAGACAAAGCTGATGCCCCAGACTCAGTTTCAGTTGGGATTAAATAGATATTATTTCAGTGTTTATTAAAAAATGAGACACAAACTTAAATGTATATAAGTTTCTTTAACTATACAAGTCTAATGTAGGTACTAAACAAAGTTAAAAATATTTTAAAATAGCTAAAAAATAAGCAAATTTGCATACAGAAAATAAATTTATGAGACATTTTTACATTTAGTTACTGACCATTTGTATATCTTCTCTTGAGAAATACATTTTCAGTTTTTGTCCGTATTATCTAAACTATCTAAAGTGAGTTTTAAATTAATACTCACCTGGAAGTAAAAGTAAAGTGTGTTAAAAAAAAAAAAAAAAAGGGAAAAACCGGCCGGGCATGGTGGCTCACGCAGCACTTCGGGAGGCCGAGGCAGGCAGATCACGAGGTCAGGAGATCGAGACCATCCTGGCTAACACGGTGAAACCGCGTCTCTACTAAAAATACAAAAAATTAGCTGGGCGTGGTGGCGGGCGCCGGTAGTCCCAGCTGCTGGGGAGGCTGAGGCAGGAGAATGGCATGAACCCAGGAGGCGGAGCTTGCAGTGAGCCACGCCACTGGGTCACTCCAGCCTGGGCGACAGAGCAAGACTCTGTCTCAAAAAGAAAGAGAGTAGTTTTTTTTTTTTTTTTTTTTGGTGGCTCAGGCTGTAATCTCAGCAGTTTGGGAGGCCAAGGCGGGCAGATCACGAGGTCAGGAGATCGAGACCTTCCTGGCTAACACGGTGAAACCCCGTCTCTACTAAAAAATACAAAATATTAGCCGGGTGTTATGGCAGGCACCTGTAGTCCCAGCTACTCGGGAAGCTGAGGCAGGAGAATGGCGTGAACCTGGGAGGCGGAGCTTGCAGTGAGCTGAGATCGCGCCACTGCACTCCAGCCTGGGCGACAGAGTGAGACTCCATCTCAAAAAAAAAAAAAAAAAAGAATAAAAGGAAAAAGAAAAGAAAGGGAAAAAACCCCATGGTCTGATATACAGAGTAGATTTGAAATAAGAACATTCCATCTTTGGGTTCATATATGTGTAGGTAGTGAACAGTGGTGCCACAGAATTGGAACGTTTTGCCTTCTGGGAAATCTCTGTGATTTATTTATTTTTGCCTGGAGTAGAAAGTCCAGTTGCTTGTCACTTGAGGAAACTCTTAGAAATAGAGGAATTTGTTCAGCTTGCCTTTTGGAGACAATGCAGGCACAGAAGACAGAAAGGAGCTTTAATGCTAACATATCTAGAAAGAGAAATACTAGGGAAATTAAAAGTGAATTCTTCTATAAAGAAGAAGGTTCTGAAAAAAGTTTTTTAAGTTATCATGATTTAAGTAAAATATTTCCAGTTTTTCTTACTCATATAACTGAGAATTAGGACAACTTAGACAAGCGATTTAAAATTCACATAAATACATGCTTCTTTCGGATTTTATTCAACTCAAAGCTTTGGAAATTTTCTGCAAATACTCATATTTTTTTTTTCCGATAGTACTGTTCTTTTTGTTTTTACTTCATGGGTGTATAATTTCCACAAAATAAGATGCCTAGATTTTAAATGCTCAGTGAGATTTAACAATTGATTGCCCATGTGACCACCACCCAAAACAAGATGTTCAACATTTTCAATGCTTAAGAGCTGACCTCAGGCTCCTTTCAAGTGCACCCCAGTGGCAACCGCTGTTATGATTTCTAAGATTAGTGATGAGCTTTTGCCTGCTCTTGAAGTTGATATAAACTGCATCATGCAGTCATAGATTCTACTGTGTTTGCCCTCTTTCACTCAGTATGATGTTTTTCAGATTAATCCATGTTGTTGCATGTATCAGTAGTAGTTTTTCCTTTATTTTGCTATTATTTCACTGTAAGAATGTACCACAATTTGTTTATTCTCCATTCGCCATTCATGAATTTTTGGTATCATGAATAAGGTTGCTATGTACGTGTTGAATAAGTATTTTTATGAGTATATGTTTTCATTGCTTTTAGGTAAATGCCAAAGAAAAAAGGAATTTCTGGGTCAAAGGTGAAAGTATGTTTAACTGTACAAGAAACTGCCAAACACGTCTTCAACGTTGATAATTCCTCCCACCATCAATGCAGGAGTGCTCAAGTTGCTTCACATCTGCCACCCCTTGGCCATTCTAGTTGGAGTGAAACTGCATCTCTGTGGTTTGATTTCATATTTCCCTGATGACTAAAGATGTTGGGTACTTTTGCCTACTGGGCATTTGTAAGTGTCTTCACTTTTGAAGTGTCTTTTTAGATTTTTGCCCATATTTTGTGAAATTTATCCCTACATGTTTTGATTTTTAAAATGCTTTTAAATTTTATTTTAAAATTTCAATTTATATTTTTAAATATACATTTTCAGTTTTTATTACTATGTGGAAATAGAATGAATCTGTGTATATCAACCGTTTAGTTCTGTGACCCTGATAAATGTATTTATTAGTTTTTTCCCCTTTTTTGGAATATCTCATAAAGTTTTTCTATGTCTACCAATCACACCTTTAAAGAAGTATAGTTTTACTTCTTCTTTTCCAATTTGGATGCTTTTTTGCTTCATGCCTTATGCCCCTGACTGGGCTTCCAGAACAATGCTGAATGGAAGCGTTGAGAACAAACATACTTGTTGCAACCATAGAAGAAAAGCACTAAATGATGTACTATTTCCAAATAGGGTCACACTCACGAGGACTGGGGACTATGACTCCAATGTTTTTCTGAGGAACGCAGTTCAACCCACTACAGTCCATCCTCTGCCCCCTCCCCAAATTCACATTCTTTCAATATACAAATTATATTCACCCCATTTCAACATCCCCCAAAATCTTAACCTGTGCTAGCATCAACTCTAAGTCCAAAATATCATCTAAATATCATTAACTCAAAAAGTCCTAAATCTTATCATTTAAATTATTTAAGTCAAATATGGATAAGACTTTGGGTCTTTCATTTGTAAGATAATTCCAAGAATTAATCTGAACTGTCCCAATAATTTCACTTTAATGTGGCAGAGAGCAATTCTTTGGACTTAGACCTGTGCCACAAACTATATGGGGACTTTTAAGCTTTGGTTTTAGGCAAATATTAACTTTCAGGAAGACTTTGGGTATGATTCATTTTTGAGTGAAGTTTCTCCCTAGCTGTGGACTTATGACACCAGAGAAAAAGTTCTCTGCTTCTAAAATGCAGTGGTGGGACAGGCGTAGGATAGATATTCTCAGGCCTACCCTGGGGCACACATTTCTGTCCTCTGGGACAACTTCACTGCCTCTGGCCTCTGCCTCGGTGTTTTCAGAGTCACTCCTCCCTTTTTCTTAAAAGACAACATGCGTTCATAGATGAGTAACTCTATAGGCCATTTTTCTGCCTATGAAATCCCTGAATATGACAATTGTCCTTTCTTTTATCCCATTTCTATTCCCTTCAGTCAAAGTGGCAGGTTTTTATTTTATTATTATTATTATTTTTTGTATAACATTATTAAAACCCTTGTGTGTTTCACGTATGTCAAGGGAATCCACACCAGCAGACAAGGGAATTGTCCACTGGTTCTTCCCGGATAATGAATCACTATTCCTGGCTGCTGCCATGATGGTGGATTGGATCCTTTAGCAGACATGCCTCACCTCCCCCCTAGAAGGTTGTCCTGCCATATCCTTGATGTTGTCTCCAGAGCATCCTTCAGCATCTTTTGTAATATGGATAGGATGAGAATTTTCCAAATCATTAAGTGCTGCTTCCCTTTTTGTTAATGGTTCCTTCTTTAATTTATCTCTTTCTTCTCACAATTTATTATAAGCAGCAAGGAGAAACAGACCACGCCTTATATACTTTGCTTGGAAACCTCCTCCACTAAGTAGCCAAGTTTGTCACTTACAAGAGTTTCTTTCTTCACAATAGTAATGCAGCTATTCAGCCACATTATCTACAACTTTATAATGAGGATTGCATTTCCACTACTATCCAATAATATGTTCATTGTTTCTTTTTGAGACCTTACCAGAAGCATTATGAATGTTGCTATTTCTACCAACATTATGTTTGTAAAGATACAGGTACCACTAAGACTACAGAAGCCTTCCCTACACTTGCAATCTCTTTTGGACTCCTCATCCAAATTGTCTTTGCTGTCCATATTTCTACCAACAACTTCGTCTAGGCAATCTAGGCTTTTTCTTTTACATGCCTCAGAATGCTTACAACCTCCATCCATAGCCCAATTCCAAAGTCACTCCCATATTTTCAGGTATGTGTTACTTAGCACTCTACATCCTGATATCAAAATCGGTAATAACTTTCTGGGGGCTCCATTACAAAGTGCCACAAACTGACTGGCTAAAACAGAAATTTATTCTGTTACACTTCTGGAGCCTAGATGTCAGAAATCAGGATGTTAGCAGGACCAAGCTCTGCCTGAAAAGCACAACCCCTCCTTGCCTCTTCTAGCTTCTTGTGGTTGCCCAGCAATCTTTGGCATTTCCTGGCTTATAGCTGCATCCCTCAGACCTCTGCCTCCGTCTCCAAAGGTCTTCTCTCTGTGTGTGTTTCTGTGTACAGATTTCCCTCTCCTTTATCCATTAAACACACCACTCATTGGATCTGGGCCTACCCTAATGAAGCATGATCTCAACTTCATTACATTTTCAATAACTTTATTTCCAAATGAAGTCACATTCATAGGCACTGGGGTTTAGAACTTGATATCTTTTTTTGTTGTTGTTGGGGCCAATGGTGGGGAGCAATTCAAACCACTAGAGCACCCATAACTCCTTTTCCATGTAGCCTGATCACTTCAGCTGTTGTTTTTTGGCAGAAGGGTGACTGATCTGTGGTTAATTATATTTCCCATAATGTTCATTACATATAGACATTCTCAACAGCATTGAGAGAGGTGACAGGAAGACATAGGAGAGCACATGTCTTGAAAACTGCAGCAACATGACTTGTCTCTGGTTCCCCATCTCCTCTAGCCTGTACTGTCTTATGACTATCATGCTGTGTGCATGAACAGGCCGAACAGGCACCTTTGTTCACAAGTCATGTGCTAGTGCTGAAGAAAGGAAATGGGAGTTGAGAAGTTTGGATAATTTCAATAATTAATCTGAACTGTCCCAGTAATTTCACTTTGATGTGGCAGAGAGCAATTCCATGGACTTAGAGAGACCTGTGCCACAAACTGTATGGGGTTGTTTAAGCTTTGGTTTTAGGCAAATATTAACTTTCAGGAAGCCTCAGCCCTATGGTGGTGATTTAGAAGAGATAATTTCCAGGAATAGCCAATCGTAGAATAAGATCAACAGAAGAAGGTAATACAATCATGGAAAAGAGAAGAGGTAGCCCAACTTCATCAGGATAAATTAAAACTGTGTAAAAGAAAACTCACAAACTTCAAAACGATGATGGAGATGCTAGTTAAACTGTTTCATGACCAAGAAATTAAAAATGGGAAAAAACAAACATTGATTCAATAAAGGCAGTAGGATAACTCAGACACTAAAACCTGATAACAACAACAACAACAACAACAACAACAACAACAAATGCACACATTCACACTTATGATAACAGTAATAATAGGTGGCATTCATTGAGCATTACTCTGTGCCAGGTACTATCTAAAGCCCTTTACTTATATTTACTTATTTCATTATCACATCAGTCATTGGAATATGTGCGATGACTTTCTCAATTTTAAATGTGAAGGAAATAAATCACAGAGATGGTAAAAATCTTCAAGGTTGGAGCCATAAAGAAAGAGAAACCCGATTCAGACTGAAGAAGTCTGGCTTCAGAGTCCCTGTTCTCACGCCATATTGCCTCTCTCAAGTACAGGCTAGTTCATTAATAAAACCACATGTAAAAACCGTAAGTTAAATAGTAGTCAATAAATTTTGCATAGTATTGAAAGATTATTAGACTAGCCTATATTAATTGATGTGTATATTAGGGTATAGACTTAGCTGTTTTAAGAAAGAAACACTAGACTACAATTGCTTAAACATTTATGTATAAATGTATAAATTTGTGTATACCTGTATATATAATATGTTTATATTTTACATTAAATTTATTTAAATTATGCATACATATATAAGTATTTGTGCATATATATATATACATATGCATCTCCCTTACCTGAGTCTCTTGTCTCAGGAAGACAGTGGTCCTGACTGATAAACTACTCTGCTTCTTGAGTGAGTCCAGGCTTTCAATCAGGTAAGTGGACTCTACTGAATTCAACAACTAGCTTCCATCTCTTGGTCCAAGGTGGCTATTCCAATTGTTGCTATTTCCCAACATGCCAGAAGGAAAAAGTCTAGAGGAAGTTGGTAGAGAGCCTAGAAAAAGGAGTTACCTTTAAGGAAGTAAGCCACGTGTTGCTGACATCACTTGTGCACACATTCCATTGGCCAGAAATTAACTGCATGGCCTAATTTCAACAAGAGTTGGGAAGTAGCCTCTTTTGAGGTAGTTGTGTGTTCAGCTAAAACTTGAGGAACTTTATTTCACAAGTTTAAAATAGACAATAAATATCACAGTAAGACTTTCAGAATCTACCAGTATCCCTAACGATGTTTAATAAGGACACTGAAAATTGAGTGTACAATCTGATAAAGACACTTAATAAGCAAGGAAGAAGAGGATATACTTGCTTAACCTTATATAGAACACCTAAAACGTCAGGCTTATATTAAATGATAAGACATGAGAGTTTGGAATTAAAAGAAAAATTTCTTTACTATCATAGATAATAAAAACAGAAAGAAAAGGTAGGGATAAATGGGTAATTATTTTCATCTATTCGGACTCAAGAAGCAATTAAAATCTGTCAAAACAAATCAGAATGGTTTTGTTTATAAATTAAATACTATAGTATCTAATTATTAATAACAAACACTTAGAAAATTAAGGAACTAGATCAAGTTTCTCTGGCAATGAGGAATCCATTTAACAGAAAGCTTACAACTAGATTAAAAAATGTACATACCATCCCTCTAACGGACACAAAAGAAAACGTGAATAAAGATACATATTATAAATCCTTCCACAAATAATTTAACAAAATTCCAGTGAAAATTCCAAATCATTTGGAAATACTGGCTGATTTCAAAGTTCACCTGGAATAATAAATGCTGAAAAACTGTATGTAGGGATTTAATATAGTACATAAATTAGCAAATCAGGAGGAAAATGTAGCATGCTTATTAAATGATATTGAGGCAATTGATGAACTATTTAAAACGTTTACAAATTAAAGCTTCTATCTTACTAAATAAAATTTCATATAAATTTTATGTGAGAAAATGTTAAAAAATTATTTCCACGTTTTTGCAATTGGGAAAATCTTTAATGAGCATGCTATAAAGGTAAAACCCCCAGGAAAATATTGTGTATGTTATGTATTTAATGTATATTTTAACCTTCTGTGTCTGTAAGTTTACCATAGCAAAATTCAAAAAGAAAAATATACATGACTAAGGGTTAATCACTACGTATATAAAAAGCCCTTATTAGTAAGTTGGAAAATGTTCAATACCCAGTAGAAAACTGAGAAAAGAAAATAAATAAGCAATTTGAAGAATAAGACTAAATAATTTCTTTTTTTTTTTTTTTTTTTTGAGACAGAGTCTCGCTCTGTCCCCCAGGCTGGAGTACAGTGACGCGATCTTGGCTCACTGCAAGCTCCACCTCCTGGGTTCATGCCATTCTCCTGCCTCAGCCTCCACAGTAGCTGGGACTACAGGCGCCCGCCACCACGCCTGGCTAATTTTTTGCATTTTTAGTAGAGACAGGGTTTCACTGCGTTAGCCAGGATGGTCTCGATCTCCTGACCTCGTGATCCGCTCGCCTCGGCCTCCCAAAGTGCTGGGATTACAGGCGTGAGCCACCGTGCCCAGCCAAGACTAAATAATTTCAATTTTTTTAAAATGTTAAGGTTTTCTTACGTAATTTCCAAAGCTAAAATGTGACACTTTAAGGGGCTGGCAAGGTGCAAAAGAAAATGGCACTTATTTATAACAGTTCTTACTGATTACTACTCACTACAAACTTTGTGGAGGGTGCGTTTGTAATGCTGAGCTAATACTTTCAGAGCATTAGACATTTCCATACTTTTGGATGTAGTTTTTTTCTAGGAATTTATTTTTAAATAGCATCAAGCTTTAAATATACTGTTAATGACTTTGTTTATTCTACATAAATAATTTGTCAGTACAGAAATCTCTATATTTGGTATTTAAAAAAAATAAATCGGCCGGGTGCAGTGGCTCACGCCTGTAATCCCAGCACTTTGGGAGGCCGAGGCAGGCCGATCACGAGGTCCAGAGATCGAGACCATCCTGGCTAACACGGTGAAACTCCGTCTCTACTAAAAGTACAAAATTTAGGCGTGGTGGCGGGCGCCTGTAGTCCCGGTACTCAGGAGGCTGAGGCAGGAGAATGGTGTGAACCCAGGAGGCGGAGCTTGCAGTGAGCCGAGATGGTGCCACTGCACTCCAGCCTGGGTGACAGAGTGAGCCTCCTTCTCAAAAATAAATAAATAAATAAATAAATAAAAATAAATAAATAAATAAAAATAAATAAATAAATCCTGGAGCCAGGTGCTGTGGCTTATGCCTGTAATCCTAGCATTTTGGGATACCAAGGCAGGAGGATCGTTTGAGACCAGCCTGGGCAGCATGGTGAAACCTCGTCTCCACAAAAAATAAAAATGAAATTAGCCAGGCATGGTGGCGCATGCCTGTGGTCCCAGCTACTTGGCGGAGGCTGAGATGGGAGAATCGCTTGAGGCCCAGAGGTTGAGGCTGCAGTAAGCCAAGGTCATGACACTGCACTCCAGCCTGGGTGTCAGAGTAAAGTCCCTTCTCTAAAAACGAAAAATTAAAATTAAAAAATAATGATGGCATACTCACAAATTAGCATACTGATAGTCAATTAAAATAGTGAATAAAACTATTACGAAGTAACAAAAATGCTCCCTATATTTTTTTGATTTAAAATTGTGTGCCGTGGATATAAACAATACATGTCTATAAATTAATACTTGATCAATGCTTTGTTTTGGCTTCTTTATCTACAGCAAACGTGTTTGGTTTTGAAATGTGGAAAGCATTTTTTTTGGAAAACTCTACGTAAGAGAAAAACTAAAATAATGCATACTTTGTTCATTTTAAATAGAAAAAAATTTCCACGTAGTTTGGAACCTATTGAATCTATTAATAACTGGTCCGTCAGTTGAACTTTTCCATGAAGCTTGTCTAAAATAGCAGAAGAGAATTCATACACACATCAATAACCTTTGTTGTGTCTATTAAACTACTCCTCCTCACCTTTCCAGAAATTTCTATCGCCTTGCTTTGCTCTTTCCACAAAATCTCGAATGGAAGCCAGCTATTCCTAGACATTACCTAAAGGTCCCCCTGCCACTTCCACATGCCCCTGTGCTGAGTCCATGTGTTCCTATGGAATGAGAACCACTCCAGGTCCGACAGTCTCCTCCTTGGCTGTCCCTCAGCAGCAAAGACACTGATGTCACTGTAATTTAAGTGCTTATAATTAAACTGTATATTTAGCACCTCATTAAATTAAAAAAAAAGTAGAGAAGTTCAAGCCTCCTTTGGTGCTATCCTAAAAGGATCAGCATCAATCAAGATGCAAGTGTAGGTTTATGCGCACAGCCACAAAGGGCAGTGGCTTTACTTTTATTAATAAAAGTGTAAATTAGATTCAACAGATCCAGCTGGGTCAGATAACAAGCCTTGAGGACTATGTCTGGAATGCTGAACCGGACGTGTTTTGCTGACTTCCCTCTGGCTCCAGGCGACACATGCTACCATCAGTAGTGTGTAGGGCTTCCCCTGAGGCTAAAAAGTCAAGGCGACTAAGATGCTACAGGGCTGACACCACTGCTTTCTGCTTCTCTTCGTGACATCTCTCTTTCCCCTAGACTCCAGATCTTTCTATCCAGCTTGTTCCTTTCAAGAACTAGGCTGATGAATCATGCACTTTGAAGCATTATAGACTAAAGGTGCTCCCACTTGTAGGTCTATGCACATTTTTGACAAATATCATAGGAAAAGGTCAATGTTTTCCTTCAAGGAAGGGTTGTTAGTATTGGGCTTTCTGGCCTCAGTGCATTTGTATCAAAGTAGTTGGCCAGGCAGTTCAGAGAACCCACAAACAGTCATCTACTACAAACAAGAATATGACTCCAAGACTATAAGCTGATGGCTGCTAGCTTTAATATATTTTTTGTCATTAGGTAATTCTTTGCGAGATGGGCTTTGTGAAGCCATATCTAGGAGTGCTATTATGTACTGAGGGACACTTGGGGGGATGTCAGGCTCATCTGTGACCCTTTTCTGGCCTCAGATTCCTCAGTTCTTGAATAGAATAAAGATAATACTACCTTGCAAAGCTAGCAGGAGGATAAAGTGAGATCATGTATGTAAAAACCCTTAGGAAAATCTTGAAGCACACACACAGAAATGTAAAGGCGTGCCCACTGCATTTCTGCGTTCCTGGAAAGTAAAGCCACTTTCTCCATCTTCTATCTATAACCATATGAGGTAAGCACTGTTAGGGTCCCTGTCTGACAGACAGGGAAAATTGGGCACAGAGAAATGAAGTCAGTTAGCTGCCCAGCATCTCAGAATTCGAAAGTGGTCAGGCCAGGATTTAGGCGTGCTTGGCTTTGTTCACGACAGAACTCCAAACACAGTGGCTGGGGGAGGCCAGAAACTCATGATTTCCTTATGAAATAAATGAATGCATAAACAGAAGACGGGGCACATGCACGAGCTCTCCTTCATACATACTCTGCAGCAAAAAGAGAAATGGGGCTTGCAAATCTTGCTGAAGAGCCAGGGGAATTTCTGGGTGAAGAGTTTATAGCTTCAGTTTAAGAGGGGCAGTCAGTGGTTTTAATTTTGCTATTTTAACGTGATACCCTACAAGACACATCCTCAATTGCCTGACATCAGATAATATAAATTTTCAATCTCTCTTTCAGTATTGCACAGTGAAAGGCAATTAATTGTAGCCAGCAGTGTAAAATGTGTTCTCCATTGGGATAAAGGATAGTGTAATAGGCTTTTTCTCTGCAGTAAGAGTATTGTACCATAAGAGTATAATCCAAAAAAGCTTTTTAATACTTACAAACACATAAAGGGAATGACCTTTAAATTGCGGAACTAATTAAAACACCTTGGGTTCTCCTTCCCTCCCTCAGCAACTATATTTATATGAGAGGAAGAAAACTGATTTGATAGCATTGTATAAAAACAGTCGAACAATTGCAGATAAAATTTGAATGGTATAAAGATGGCTTTATGAATATTCTTATTAGTGGCATTTGCCTCAGAAATTTGTAGGCATTTATTTTTAAAAGTAAATTTTCCACACACAATGTAATTAGAAAAAATGGTCTCATTTTAACTCACTTAAAGAAAATTTTACAAAGAGCACATGTACTACCCAGGGCTGGGGTAGTGGAGAGGCCCTTTGAATCTGTAAAGTGTATATGCCTGGGAAAATGAGACATGGTAATAAAAGCAAGTGCTTGACTTGTCAGATAAAATTTATTGTATGAAAGTATCTAACTCAAAGTCTCTCTACTCCAAATTCCTGGTGGATTGCCAAAAGTGGGCCTGAAGTATGGTATTAGGAAATCAAAAATATGTAGGTCAGTAGGAGCCAATAGGCCCTTATGGGCATCTCTTCTTCAAAGGAAGATATTTTTCTAAAATGTAAAGGATTGTTTCAAAGGGATCATGTAGACATCTGCAATAATTCCTTTACATGGCATCATTATTACGTGTTTTGAATTCCAGAATGGATTCAGGGTGACTGAAAAAAATGATGAAAAACTCCAAGGACAGAGAACATAGAGTACAAATACCTTTGCCCTTTAGTCTCCCGTGACCAGCTACACTTGGATACTCTGCACCAGTCCCAGCTCCTGTTGCATGGTAACCTACAGGCAGCAGAGTTCAGCCCGCCTCTAAGGCAGGGAGACCTAGAGAGCCCAGGAGCTGTGGGACAGGACTGAGTGATTATTTACGGAGAAGGCCGCCTTGGGCGACATCTGCGATTGCACCGCCTCTCATCTAATCAGGGATGGCTCAAAAATAATGAAATCAAACACTCACAAGGCAGCAGATGACCTGCTAGAGTCTGCTCAAGTCTGAATGATGCTAAGATTAATGGCACCATTATCAGGAGCTCGCACAACACTATTAAAACGTCTCATCAGCTGTTTTCATAGCTACGAGCTGTCATTTTTGTAATGGAAACAAAAATGTCCCACATCTCAAGATAGATTTCTCTGTGGAAATAGCACTGTGTATTCCAAAAGGCTTACTCTTAATCTTTGTGATCATTATTGTGATGGGGTATTGAACAGAACCAGTTCTACCTAGGAGTCAAGAGGAAATACAAAATTCTATGTATAGGAGAGGGCGGGCTCCTTCCTTCGCAGAGCATAAACAAACAAACAAAATGCAGAGTAAAAAATCATTAATTCTATCTCCACCTCTACTTTAGAGTGGTTGGATGAACACATGTCCATAACTCTAATGCTCAATTTCTTCATTTGTAAAAGTCATTAATTCTGTATTCTGAGCAATTTTGGAGCAATATGATTGAGGCACTAATGAGTGTTTCTAAATAATGTTGAAGTTATTGCATTTAGTTATAATATAAACATCCCAAGTGTTGTGATTATATAGGTGTGTGTATGTTCACACACACACATATATGTGTATGTATATGTATGTGTATATATGCATATATATGTATTTGTATATGTATGTGTATATGTATGTATACATATGCATACACATATATATGTAGTTAAGTGTCTGGGAAAGTTCTGGGGTTCGAGAGAGACTGAAAGAAGTTCATGGGAAAAGTAGAATTGGTGTATAGCAACCTCCTTCTTGTCATACACTTGTGATCTGTGTTTATTATTTTCTATAGGCAGTGTTGGAATATACGGTGATTGAAACTATTAGAGAAAATAAAGTGAGCTCCAGGTCTAGATATTTTAATGTGCAAAATTAGACAAATAAGAGAAACAGAGCAAGTCTTACCGCTGTTGTTTTGGGCGTGAGAGCAACTTTCTCGTAGGACCTTATGGGCTCCCTGCATGGTTAAGTGCAGTGTGGCTAAAACATCGGCAGAAGCTGGGAGCTGAGGAGTCCTTCGCTGACTCAGCCACAGCCACCAGGACACACAGTGTCTGGTAGTCAGACTAAGACAGCCATCAAATAAATGCCATTTTAAATTGGGCAAAGGAATGATGTGCAGAGAGTGTTTGGTCTTTTTTGTAGGACCTGTTTTTTGTGTGTAATGCTCTGTGACCGCTACCAGGTCTGAGATTTCTGTCTGTGCAGCACATGGCCATGTGTCACTTTGGACACGCTGCACTGGAAATTTCTCTCTCCTCTGTTTGTCTTCTTTGTACTTCCCTTCTTCTGGTAAGTCCATCAACTATGTTATAACACCTAACACTAAATGAAGAAAAAGGGATTGGCCTAAGTTGTCCCCGATGTCCTTGCCCTCCCTTTTTTTTTTTCCTTTACTTAAAATAAATTAAAAATGCCTCCTGACCAACCTGGACTGATGAACTGGTTTTGGGACCCCACCCTCACCCGCTTCCATAACAATCTGTGCAGATTTCCACTTCTGTGCTCTTTATTTTTGTATTTGACTCCGATTTCTACACTGGACTGACAGGTCTCAGATTATCAGGGCAATGTCTCACACATCTTTGTATTTCCAGCAAAATCTTTGTTTTCTCTGCTATAGGAAACACAATAAATATCCGTTAAATAATCTGAAGAAATAAAAGCAAAGCTATTAACAATTTAAGAGGTAGTTGTTCATTGGTAGGAAAGTTCTTTATATGGATGAGATGTATAATAAAATACAGGCTGGGCGTGGTGGCTCACACCTGTAATCCCAGCACTTTGGGAGGCCGAGGCCGGTCGATCATCTGATGTCAGGATTTCGAGACCAGCCTGGCCAATATGGAGAAACTCTGTTTCTATTAAAAATACAAAAATTAGCTGGCTGGGGTGGTGGGTTCCTATAGTCCCAGCTACTTGGGAGGCTGAGGCAGGAGAATCACTTGAACCTGGGAGGTGGAGGTTGCAGTGAGCCAAGATTGAGCCACTGCACTCCAGCCTGGGTGACAGAGTGAGACTCTGTCTCAAACAAAAAACAAACAAACAAACAAACAAAAAAACCAGATCTCAGCAGGAATTATAAGTAGGAGACTATAATTCACTCAGATTTTCAGAAGTAGATGGACAGCTGAAGTGAAAGGAAGTTGCAGAAGCCTAGATGGAAGGGCTCAGTTCACAAAGCATCCTCTGAGACTCTGCCTCCTGTGTCTTCTCTAGAACAGGCTTCCGACTCTCATTCTTTACATTGCTCTGTCTTCTGTCACACACCTAATTTTTAGTGCCCACAAGGCTCTGTTCATCATCTTCACTCCATCCCCCGTTTCTCAGCCTTAGCCCAAATCTGACTGCCCAGGAGAAAGTGTGGTGCCCTCATTAGGACTAATGGCCAATCTGCATTCTCTCTTTAGACCTGGGACAGAAGTCTTCCAGAATTGTGCTGAGATGCGTGCACACCGAGTGGTGTGTGTGTGTCATGATGGTGGATGGAGGAGGCAGGGAACCCACTAGATGCCTGAGCATGGAATCCAGGCTTCATGCCTCCCAGACAGCCCCTTGACCTGCACATCCTGGGCTGCTCTGCAGCACCTTGGGTCTCAGCCAGCCAGATAGCATATTTCACACCATCCTTACCCTCTCTGACCTTCATCCACCCTCCCTACAGCCACACCAGTCCATGTTCAGAGTTCACACCCTTCTTACACAGTTGCTCCTGCCCATAGCAAAATGAAAGACAATTGAGAAGTTATGCTTCTGACCAAACAATTGCCATGAACAATGCCTAGTAAGATATGTCATTGCTGTGTCTTTTTCCCATGGAAAAGTTCCTTACCCCCAAAAGTAAAGGACTATTTAAAACTAGCACTTACTGGGTGCATAGTATATGCCAGACATGCTTGGAGCTTTAAATGCATTATCTCATATAATCTACACAGTCAGCCTTTCAAAGGCAAGAAAATGGAAACTGAAGGAGGTTGTGTAAACCTTCCCAGGGACACATCTATAATGAGAATTCCAAACCCAGCTCTTTCAGGCCCAAAGCTTGTGATTTTTTGCAATGAGTAAAAACATTTTCTCTTTACCACATATTTTAGAGACTTTCTTCCTATGATATATGAAATACTTGTCTGATTGATGAAAATTCCACTTAGTGATGTGTATTTCTTTGACCTATATGTAATCAGTAAAAGTTTAATATTGATAATAATATTGAACAACTTACAAACTTTTTTAAAGTGATTAAAAATCAGACTCTATTTATAAGAATATCTTATGGTCCAAATAGCTTTAGTAAATAATTCACTTTGAATTTTTCCCCAAATCCTCATAACTTAAAATATTTTAATATTATATCTGCCCAGAGGTTCACAATTTCAATATGAACAATGTCAAAATTGGAAAGTTAATACATTTTGGGTGGGGAGAATAAATTATGCCAGAAGACATAGCCAATATTCATTTATCTAGTTCAGTCAGGTCAAGTATCCTGTTTCTTTGCACAAATGCTTACCAAAGTAGCAGCAATAATTCTTTTTCTTGCAATTTTAGTAATGTTACTATCATAGTAGCAAACAGGCCTTGAGCAGTTGCTGTTTTCCAAATACTCTCTTGTGATGGGTTTTGGACATAATGTTTCGGTTTGGTTTGTGGACTCAGACTGATGGCCAAATCCAAGGTCTTCAGCCTGCTGGCTATGAGACCCTGGAAAAGTCACATAATTTCTCTGTCCCTCGAGGTCTTCATTTATCCCATCCGGCTACTGTGTGGATAAAGCAAAGCACTTACAACAGTGATACACTACAGTTGCTCAATATATATCAATACCTGTTTTTTCAAACACAAAAGCTAGATGTTTTTTGGTAATTAATGATTTATATGTTCATTCTTGTTATGAATTTGGGCCATATAGTTATACAAAATTTAAAATACACTGCCAAAATCCAAAATCAGTTTTATTTACTAATGATTAGTAATAAAAGCATAATGTGTTTCCTATCCACGAGCTTATTTGCTTAAAATGTAAAAGGTGATTTGTTAATTATACTTTCTTGCTGTGTGTGTGTGTGTACAAAAGTTATGAAACTATTTGGTTGGTCTCTTAGGTGAAATGTGAGTATGCCACAGAAATTTAGTTCCAACCTAGGAACGTGTTTAATGTGCTGAGATCACAGTTTGGCCTGTTTATTCCTTGTGACCAGGAGGGAGCTCTCCACCTCTCTCCACCACAGAGAGCGGAGCAGGGAGTGGCTCTTTGTCAGAGGCCAGCTTGTGCAGTGGAGCTGGGGCTGCTGGTGACTTACCCAGGCCACCCACGGCCAGAACAGCACACTGGGAGTGAATGTAACTTAAGAACCTGGAATAAGCCAAGTAGCATTAAAAACACTTAGCTTAAGGGACTTGCTGAATGATTCCATCCTATGGTTTATTCCCAGGGCTTCCTTGAATCTTGAAACTATGCAGCCAAAGCTGGAGTACGGGCAAGGGTGGGTGTGGAGGGAGTGTTACTAGGACCCTGGCCGGAGATACAGTTACAGGGATCACACTTCCCCCTGTGGCAGCAGGCTGTTACGCGCCCAGGGTCCACGGTTGTGCCTGGGGGAATAGTTGGGCTGTGAAAAGAGTGTGAAGTTCAGACAGTTCAACCACCTGCATATCGAGGGGAAATAGTCACATATATCTTCTGGGCTTGTTGGTCACAGTGACTATTTTTTAAAATAAATCAGTGGGAATGCCAACTAAGGAGGGATGAATCATTATTAAGCGCATTGTGCTCTCTTTAACCAAAATTGAGCTCAGGCCATGAATCTGAAATCTGAAACGTTTAAGTGTATGTTACATGTATTGCCAGATTCTTTTTTTATTTTTATAAAGTTAAGGTATACAACATGATGTTTTGACATAGGAAGAAAAATACTGTATGATCTTACTTTTATGAAGAATCTTAAAAAAAAGTCAAATACACAGAAACAGTGTAGAAAGGTGGTTACCAGGAGTGGGGAGGGGGAGGAAATGGAAGACGTATGTAGGTCAAAGAGTACAAGCTTGCAGTTACAGAGGATAAGTTAGCCTAGAGAGCTAATGGAGAGCGGGAGGACTAGAGTTAACCCTATTGCTTTGTATACTGAAAATTTGCCAGGTTCTTTCAATGTTCTAAGAAAAAATGTTTTCTCTGTGATCATGGGGTAAAAATGAATTTTAGGAAATAATTTTGGCTAATGCTTTTTGAACCTGAAGTTTTTTGATTTACTCCTCTGATTCATTTTCAAGGTATTGCATCACTATTATTTTGGAGAAAATATTCTCATACCATGAAGAGGAGATTTGGATAGGAAATCAGCACTGATATCCAGAGATAGATGCTATTGTGAGCAACTGAATGGATCCAAGCACTCATTCCTGGGCATATTTTATTCTGGACTAAATCAGAAAAAGAGGTTTATTTGTGTACTTCAGTGAACACATACTATGTTTTAGGGAACTGCTAATCTTTTGTTAAAATTCATGGTCTTCTGGGATTACTTGGTTATTCATTACAGGTATCAAAGCAGAAACTAAATTCCGCTATATTGTGAAGCTTGGCCCATTCAATTGGAAAAATCTTAATGATCAAGAGACCATGTGTTTTTACTCAGATATGTTTTATGACATAGCTGTAAAATCTTGTCTCAAATAGACCTACCACAGCCTCGCATTGTTTCACAGACAGTAATAGGACTCACTTCTAAAATGCCTTTGTATTAAGTCGAAAATACTGATGAAAACTAGAGAGCTTCACACAGGAATTATTTATGACTTTTTTATTACTAACACAAGATCTTAAAAAACACTGTGTGTTAGCTTGAAGTGTTAGCTTCAAGTCTGTAGAAATTGTAGCAATGGGTGTGTGACAGCCGTGGGCTGTTCAGAGACGGCTGCCTGGGTCACTATTAACAACTGTGCTTAAAGGTTTCTTCTTGGCACAAGCAAGTTCCGGAAGGATTAAAGTGTGATATGTTGGCTATCAATCTAGAAAAAAAATATTTTCCACAATATTTGAAGGGGAAAACGGACTAAATTGTGTTTTTGACTCAGACTGTCTTCCACAGAAAAAAAAAGAAAGGCATACCTTGAAAGTTGGAGAACTCTTGTCTGAAGGAGAAGTTCTGTTAACTAAGACCAACTAAACATACTAATCAAATGAAGGATTAACAGGTAATCAAACTGCATATGACATTTAACAAGTGTGATATAATCTTGTAACACTTTGCCTCAGCTTCCCAATCAATTCTCCATATTTATTTTTTTCGAGGGATCCTCAAAAATTTTCCTCAAGGGAACAGACTGGAAAGACTGATTCACAGGTGGTGGTCTTTAACAGCTGACTTTAATTTTTTACTTTTGTTTCATGTCAGACACACTTCCATCTCTAGTCCGAAACTCTCAGTTGTCACTGGGAAAATGTCACAAAGACATTTTTAAGAATATGGTACCACCTTCACTTTTACCCTCTTCAGATACCAAAGACATACTGTAAAAATAATTGTATGGACATAACATTTACTCAAAGCATGTAATGCATACCAACTCTGTGCCCGGTCACTGTCCTAGGGCTGCTTATATTCTGACATTTTTCATATGCCAACTACACAATCTCATGAGTTATCAATATTTGAAACGATGTTGACAATGAGGGCTGCGTCTTAGACATCTAGGAATCTTTTACTATTCATAGCAAGTTAGCTGCATCTTGTGTACAATGAATGTTGAATTAAGAGTTAATTGAGTGATGGGAAGCAAAAACAGACAAAAAGTCTTTCCTTAAGAGAGATATCATGCAAAGTCAAATCAATTATATTTTTGAAACTCACTATTGAGGTGTGAACATCATACCCTAAATTGACTCCTACAGTTACATCCGGACTGTATCTCATAAAATAAAGTTATTATATGGGATACGACCTGTTATGGTTGAATTGTCCCCCCCGCCCAACAAATTCATATGCCAAAGTCCTAACCCTCGGTACATCACAATGGGACTGAATTTGGAGACAGGGTCTTCAAAGAGCTAACTAAGGTAAAATGAAGTCATTCCAGTGAGCCCTAATCTAATCTAACTGATGACCTTATACAAAGAGGAAATGAGGACTCAGGCACATAGAAGGGGAAGATCATGTGAAGACACAGGGAGAAGATGACCATCTTAAGCATTTTGTATATAAGCTAAGGAAAGAGACTCTAGAAGAAACAAACCCTGCTGACACCTTGACCTTGGACTTCTAGCCTCCAGAACTGTGAGACAATAAATTTCTACTGTGTAATCTGCCTAGTCTGTGGTACTTCATTACGGCGGCCCTAGCAAACTATCTACTAATACTAAACTCCATTTCCTTTTTTTTTTTGAAATCTACATAAAAATATTATAAAACCAACATATGTATTTCTTTGCCTTTTTTTTTTGTTGGCTATCATCTCTGTATACGTATATGCATCTGTGTGCATGGATGATGTTAAACTTTATGTAATGCCTACCTGTGTCTGTGTTATGAGGAATATCTGAGGCTAATGTGTTGAGCTCTAAACCTCTCTTGTGGAGATCTGTCTGTGAACATCACTGTGATGAGCTACACTCCCAGGAGTGGCAGAGAGCCCACGCATGCTGGATAACCATGAAGAAAGGCATTATCCAAGTGCAATAGGCATAGAGCATGCTTTGCAGAATGCAGAGTTCTATTTTGTGGTCAGCTAGTCTTCCAAGCATAGACATAGCTTTCCTGAGGATAAGCTAACTTCGGTGGAGTGGTTGAAATGGATAAATTGGGCTTGGCAATGTGAAACTCTTTGAATTCGCTAGCAATCATCCAGAAAGCTTTGTTGGCGACATTATGCACCGCCCTGAAATGCACAAAAACTTGGCTGAGACAGAAAAACCTTAAAACAAATGCTATGCAGCAAAGATACTGGTTTCAGCCACAGTTAAGCTCTTTTCTCTTCTATATGAGACCATTGCACCATGCTTCTGATATGGAAGGGAAATGCTGGGAAGGGAAGGGCGTGGTGCCTTTAAATGATAGGGAACAGGGGAAGTGCTGGGTAGAGGAAGGCTATGGTCCCTGGCTAGGGCTCCACCCTCACGGACTTAGGTGAGGACAGGCATTTTTGTTTCATTTCCCAAGACCACCCTTGCCTGCCACGGCCCCATCCTGGGCCTATAAAACCCCCTGAGACCCTAGCAGGCAGACACACAAGCTGCTGGACGTGGAGAGGAGCAGATAGGCAATGGAACACATGGGTGGCTGGACGTCGAGAGGAATACAGTGACAGGCACCTGCATGCTGGCAGGCCACCCATTTGCAGAACAACAACGTGGAGTTTGGTTGGGGCAGTCAGAGGGGAGCCCGGGCTGCTGAGCTGCCGGGATCCAGGGGAAAACCTTCCCACTCCATCCCCTTTTGGCTTCAGCCATCTGTTATCTCCACTCAGTAAAACCTTGTGCTCATTCTCCAAGCCCATGGTGTGATCCGACTTCTGGTACACCAAGGCAAGAACCCTGGGATACACAAAGCCCTCTGTCCTTGCGATAAGGCAGGGGTTTAATTGAGCTAACATGAGCTGTGTATACCCAGCTAAACTAAAAGAGTACCCTGTAACACATGCCCACTGGGGCTTCAGGAGCTGTAAACATTCACCCCTAGACGCTGCCCTGGGGTTGGAGCCCCACAGCCTGCCCGTCTGTATGCTCCCCTAGAGGTCTGAGCAGCGGGGCACTGAAGAAGCAAACCACTCCTACTCCCCCATAGCAAGCCCTGCCACAGGGACAAAGGAACTTTTCCCGTTTCAACTGGGGACCTCGCCTGAGATCCTGGAAGGTGAGTGTGAACGAATGCGAAACTGTCGGGTCTGCCTCTCTTCCGAAATCCTGCCACCTCTCTGTTTCCTGCAGGTACGAGGCTCTGCTTCCCTTGACAGTTTTAAAAACTCTACCCTGAGCTTGCAGTGAGCCGAGATCGCGCCACTGCACTCCAGCCTGGGCGACAGAGCAAGACTCCGTCTAAAAAAAAACACACACACACAAAAACCAAAACCAAAAAAAAAAACCAAAACAAAAACCATCCACCCTTATCAGGCCGGTCAAGACCTCCCAGACTTTGGGGGACAAGGGAACTTTTCCTGTTTCACGTCCATGGATGGGCATAGGGTAGAGATGGAGGCTGTGTGACTCCAAGGTGTTCCGACTGGGTGACTTACTTGTGGTGCCAGTAATTGTCTGATTCCTGCCTTTCTTACACAAAAAAAGTCATTGAAAATATTGCAGCAAGTTTCCTACAGTGTATCACGGTTTGCATCTCCGCCGTCTTCCTCACTCGTTATCTCTAAGAGAGTCTTGGAAAACGGTGTACAGCTGTAGATAATCTCCAGATTAATTTACCAATGTGGAGAAACAGCAGTGAGACCTGCCACGCAAGAAAGTCAATATTGGTAGAGTTAGTGTAGAGGTTAAATTGGAATGAATACAACTCAGCCATGGCTTAATTTAGATTTTCATGCTCTGAAAAAAGCATGTTACTAAAATCCTTTTACTACCTAGACATTCTTCTCTGAATGAGAGTTGCTGTCGTTGACTACAAATACAATCCAGGACTTGCCAGTTCCTTCACCACTGTCGATTTTCTTTCATTCATGACTAGTCATCTAGAATGTTCCAGGGCCTCTCAAGCCACGTGGATCCAGTGACTTGGGCTATGACTGACATTTGGCTCCTTATTCCCCAGTGGCTCCCTGTAGTTCCTTCTATGAATTCTGAGTTCCTCCTCCGTTTTTCATGCCCGTGCATGGAAGTCCCTTTAGACAACTGCTTACTCTCCTCTCCACCCTGCTTCCCATTTGGTGTTCACTATGGTGCCATGTATCTCACCATAGTCATCCCTTCCCCTTGCTTTTAGGAACCCTAAACACTTTACCCAAGAGTCTTTCCCCTTCTTTATTTCCTTTGGTCCTTGTTATGACTTGCCCCCAATGAGATCCTCCCAGTCCCAGCACCCTTCCCTTGCTTAGGTGCAAGTGCTGTACTTCACTGTTGGATGTGTTTCTGCTGGTCCACGTCTGTCGTCACCATCTCGCTGCACCTTGTAGTTAAGAGTTGGCTTTGAAACAGTCAGACATGGGTTTGAAGCCCAGCACCACAACTCCGAGCGCTGTGCACCTTGGAGAGTTGCTCCAACACCCTCAGCTTCTTTATGGGTAACGTGGAAGAAATGACCATCCCAAAGAATAGATTCAGGGGCCCAGGGGCACAGGGCCCTGAACTTGGAAGGACTCCACACTTAAAATTAAAGGCTCTGTGATTCTCATCTTGAAATTTTAATAAATTTAACTTTCATATTTGCATTCTGTGGAGTCCATTGGGACAACTGAGTGTGGGGAGTGGGCACGACCTGGGGCCTCAGCTCACACAGGTTTTTTCCTTGGCTTCCTTCATCTCCCCAGGACTGGTTTCCAGCTATCTGCCTGCCCACCTCCCCGACACCCTCCATGGTCAACCCAGGGCATGCTGGGCCTCCCCTTTCCTGGTCTGCACAGGGCCCCAGGGACCCCTGCTGCAGCTACACCCATGGCAGCTGGCAGTGCCATTGTCCATTCAGCAGGACACTCAGTGGGGGTGGTCCAGGTGCCCGCCCCAGCATACACTGGCGTGGATGTTGCCACACTCTTAGGGGCTGGCCGTCCACCATGCTTGGGGCTGCATGTCCCTGGGAAGGGGGCATGCATGTGCATGAATCTGGTGCCAGGGAGGGGTGGGGCACCAGCTGGGGGCCCGCCCCGGACACCTGTGAGGATCTGCACTTACCCAGTGAGTGCCCTGTGCATAAGTGTGTGCAATATCGAAATAGCAAGCGGAAAACACCAGGAATGGTTGCGGGGACATGGAAGGGCTAAGGCTTTGTGCTTCAGTACAATTAAATAAGGCAGTTTTCTTGCATTTTTTTTTTTTTTTAGCAAGGGATCCCACATTTTGGCCCATAAATTATGGAGCAGGTCTTGTGTAGAATTAGTTTGGGAATTAAATCAAATAACTCATGCTAAGCATGTGGAAAAAATTCTATGAAAGGCCATTTGTGTTTTTATGAATGAATGTGTAAACTCTCCAACTATACTGTGATTTCCTTGAAAGTCAGGGTTATGATGCCTACCAATATTCCTGCTTCCTACTTGTCTAGGCCAGAGCTGTTGTGCTACAGTTATAGTAAAAGTAAAAAAGGCTTTGTCAGAAGCTGTTAAACTAAAGCCACTGGGGGGATTTCATGAGAGCTCAGGGCTGCCTGAAATAGCAAAATTGTGTGTGATTCTGCAGACACATTTCTCCTCCACAATCTATACATTTTATATTCTTAGAGGGGCTTATCACTTCGAGAAGATTAAGGATCACTGCATTTAAGCGTTCAGAAAGAACACATGCCAGATCATTGGAACCAGAGACAGCGGTCACTCGAGCACGTCATGTCTCTCCATGCTTGGGAAGAGTTGAGGAGTAGAGCTTCCCAAGCAGGTGCCTTTAATTATCCAGAAACACAAGACTGGGATGAAGTTTAGTTCATCATTTCCTAGATACTCAAATAATTCCCATTTTATAAAAATATATTATTTTGCTCTTAATCTTTTTTATCTGAAATTCCTTTGTCCGACATCCTATGTAAAACACATATTCCAGCATTCATTTTCCTGTGGATGGGTCTAGAGCAGAAAACGGGGTTATATACCAGGTGTTATCAACCTTCTCTCCAATTAGATAGCAACACTCTTGAGAAGCTAGAAGGAGAGACCTGTGACCATGATCCACAATTGTAAGTATCATTAACATTGAAATGAGCATTTTGACAACCGTGTCCACATTTTTTGACTTTTGCTAAAAATAACACAGATTTTTATGTGGTAAAAAAAAAAAACAAGGTAGTATCATTTAAGAAACATGGCTATTGTAATTACACCATCACGAACCATAAATGAATCATAAACTAACCACATTTGATGTGCCTAGTAAAATGTCAAAGTTTCTTTTTAAAAAGTTTGTACAGTATTGCAATCCAGAAGTTCTGTGACTATTGAGGCAAGATGGTGGAATCATGTAAAAGAAACAAGTTTGGTACATGTTTAATTTTGATAAAAAATATTGTTATTATTATTTTCCATCATGTTGCAAGAAGTGGACCCGTAATTTATCAATGGCCATGCCTTATTTCCTGCGTTGTTAACAGTTCTGTTACATTTCTGATCACTGCAAGAATTGTGTTAGTCTCTGGGACATTTGGAAATTATGTGGGAAGTTGATGTTTGCTCTCATTTACTGTGCTTTCTATACTATGCCTATTCTGCAGAGAAATCAAGTACTTTTTTAGTCCTCAAGTAGATGAAGACCTAAGACAAGAGTCTGAAAAGTAGAATGATAAATGAAGCTCAGTGGTTCATTCCAGCCTGTACTTCTTTGCTCACTTAGTAGCCTTTGCATAGAAGTCTTGAGAAAATTCCTGGATATCACCTCTAAGTTCAGATTCTAATCCAAGATTTCATATGTGTTTGGTTCTCTCCAAATCATCTTGTGACCCTGAGTCATTTGGAGAGAAGCAAACACATATAAAATGAGAAGCAAGCTACCCAACCAAAGAAATTCAAAAATAGAATTGATGAAGAGCAACAGTGTTTTGCTTTGAAAAAGACATACAACCAAAGACAGTCATAGAATTTCTGAAAACTTTGCAGAATTAGAGATAAGTCCTTTTCATTGATATTGCTAGATATTTTATGAAAGAGAATTATAACTTGGTCCTAACATATATTTTTAACTTTGTGTTTTGAAATAAATTTAGATTTATGGAAATATTGCATATACCCTCACTCAGCTTCCCCTAACATTAACATCTTATATAACCACAGTACAATTATCAAAACTAAGATGTTACCATTGGTACCAAATTATCTAATAAACTACAGATTTTATTAGATTTTGCTTGTTTTTCCACTGATGTCCTTTTTTCTGTTCCAGAGTCCTATGCAGGAACTCATATCAAATTTAGTTGTCATGTCTCCTTCATCTCCTTTGGAGAATAAGGTTATCCCTTATCTTCCATAACCTTGATACTCAAGGTGTACTTGAGGATGTCCTCAAATTTGTCTTTGTCTATATTTTTTCATTACTACATTAAAGTTATGCATTTTAGGGGAACAAGATCACAGAAGTGGTGTGTGTTTCTTGGTGCATCGTATCAGGGCCAGATGATGCCTGAAAGTTTTATTAGCAGTGACACTAACTTGATCACTTAGTTGAAGCGAAGTCTGTGGGTTTTTTCCATTATACGAGTACTCTTTTCCAGTACTCTTTTCCACTTGTAACTAATTAATAAATATCTTGGGGGAGATATTTTATGACTATACAGCTATTCTGTTTCTGCTTAAATTGCGACTCATGTTCTTCTTGAAGAATCTTTCCTGCAACAGTTATTACTGTGTTGTTCTAATGTTGATTGTGTGTTTTCAGCATTCCTTCTTCTTTTATTAACTGGAATTCTATAAAGCAGAGCTCTCTTTTTCTCTATTTATTAGTTTATTCAGTCTATTGCTTATAACAGTATTTCAAATATATGGATATTCATTTTATTCTATGGGCTGTAATTCAGTATTGTATTTATTTTGTTGCTTCTGTGCCTTCTTAAGATGCCCCCATTCTCTCTTGAGCACTATCTCACTTTCTGGCACCGCAAGATGCTCCAGGTCTATCTTGCATTCTCCATGCCCACATTTTGAAATCAACCACTTCTTCAAGGAGCCCTGACAGATATTAAAATGATAATTCACACTTAGTTTGGAAACCCCTTGATGATAGTAGGTAACAGTGATTGACAATCCTCTGTGTGCTACTTGACATAAATACCAAATTTCTTTTCAGCCTCAAAACATTAGAAACAACCCTCTGTAGTAAATGTGATTATTGCCATTTTTCTGACGAGAAAATAGCTAAGTAAAAGGACAAGTAATTGCTCAAGATCTTACACTCCTGAAGGAAGGAGCCGGATTGACCTAGAACTGTTTTAAGCTTCAACACTTGATTCCCCTCACCTCACCTGAATCAAAGCAAAATATTGCACACTCCTTATTATGGTTTTGTTGGACAGCCAAAATTCACTATGGTGAGAGGCAGTTACAGTAAAATCGTTTTGCAGAAACTGACGTGTCAGCCCTCTTTTATGAAAAAAAAAAATCTGAAATTTTGACCGAAACACGTCCTATGTTCATCTGGGATGAAAAGCTGTAACGACTGAGTTTGAGTTTGAAATTATAAAACAATCCAAAGGAAATATACTTAAGTCACAAGAGAAATATTTCTAGTGACAAAATGTACCCAAACACAGATCGCAAATCAGAGAGATATTTTTATACTGAAGTTAGGGAGAAGCAAAGCAGGAGGAAGTGAGACATTTTCTTTTCCCATTCTGTGCTACCATTTTTGAAAACTCCAAGTTTCATCAGTTAGCCTACATCTGATGAAGATTGGTAAATTCATGCAAGAAGGAATGTTCCTTGGACTACCGTAAGTTTTTCTTACCCATTTTACTTTGATTGGGTAACAGTTGACAGTTTATAATAGAATAACAGGCTATGGTAACACGGAAAAAAACATAAAATTTAACATTTATGTATTTCCAACTCCTGGTCACATGTCAGAAGGATTTAAAAAGGATTAAGTGAGAAATTTATAGCTTTGTACAACCACATTAACAGCAATAATATTAAAGCTTTCAAAAGGATGAAAAATGGAAAAATTATGTCAGGTTCTTTAAGTATATAGTCTGCCACAATGAAGAACCACCTTGAATACATGTGTGCATATGCATAATCAATTTCTGGGAAAAGGGAGACTGAAATGACATTAGGAGACAAGTCTGCTTTCCCACTATTTGAGGAAGGAAAGACAACTGCTCATAATGTGTCAAACCAAAAACAGGATTTTCATGTGTATAACTTCACATCTAAGTTTCATTTCTGAGTTAAATGTGATTTTGATAAACTCCACATCTTTCCACCATTTTCTTGCATGATTTTGAAACCACCAGCCAAAATAAAAATAGTAGGAAACTGACAGTTGTTGAATAATTATTGGGTACATTCCTGCTTCCTGATAGCATATATGGAATTGTGAAAAAATGTATATATGGATAAACAAGGTGAAGTTCCTCCCTTTAAAGCACCTTATAGGAGAGAGAAAATGGAAGCGATAGATTACATACATATCTTACTATGTAGAAGAGCCATGCACATATACATTGTGCGCATATATTTGTGCATATAAAAGTTAATACATGCCGGGCGCAGTGGCTCATGCTTGTAATCCTAGCACTTTGGGAGGTCGAGGGGGGCGGATCACGAGGTCAGGAGATCGAGACCACAGTGAAACCCCGTCTCTACTAAAAATACAAAAAAAATTAGCCGGGCGTGGTGGCGGGCGCCTGTAGTCCCAGCTACTGGGAGAGGCTGAGGCAGGAGAATGGCGTGAACCCAGGAGGCGGAGCTTGCAGTGAGCCGAGATCGCGCCACCGCACTCCAGCCTGGGCGATAGAGCGAGACTCCATCTCAAAAAAAAAAAAAAAAAAGTTAATACATAGTGAATGTATGTGTCTGCATGTATATATAAATTTATATATGCATACTTATATATTTTATGTACACTAATTAGTTTTGATAGATACTTAATATTTATATATCATTTACACATAACATAATAGTATAAAAATATACTTATATTACTATATAAATACATATATGGACTTATGGATACAAATATTATATATATATATGATTACGTTTATGTGAAAGCTAATTGACAGCCAACATCTAGATGCAGAATTCCTTAATAAGCAATGATGTTTTCATCCAATACTAAAAAACTAATACTCCATCTCTATGTATCTACCAAAAAGAAAAAGAAATAACTGGCAATTTAGGTGTAATTAGACGAAATGTTAATTAATATCTCTGGCTTTCCTGACAGAAATGTCGCATATGTTCCCCCTGCTGCGCAGAGCAGAAGTCTGCAGACCTGTTATTGCAAAGAAAGAGGAGGCCATCCACACCCGAAACCAGCTGGGGGACAAGGGCTGGACAACTGTGTGGCAGGAGAAATAAAAGAGTATTTCAGGGACAGAAATTTGAGAAGAACCTTTTTTAGTCTAAAAATACCTTGAAAAGTTGTAGTCCCAGCGTGACAAGGGAACAGAGTGAGGTGTCGAGGCCCCAGGACAGTAACTAGGGGTGGGTGGTACAAGAGGTTTTTGAAGTGGGAATGAGCCTAGAAAGAGAGGAGGGGAAGCGGCAGAGAAGAGAGTGGCTGAGCTCCCATGGCAGCTGGCAGCTTGTGTTGGGGAGAAATGGTCAAGGGACAATGAAATTTAAGCTGTCAGATATAGCAATGTAATCAATCATTTGCTTCTTTCACTGTAAAGTCTACTTGATATCAGCCTTACGTTGGCAGTAACAAGGATGTGAGTTGTAGACTAGGGGAACTCAAGCAACAGGGATTCACAGAAATCTTGACGAACATGGAAACAATGCGACAGAGCTTTGAGCCAGTTTTAGCTAAATCTGAAGAGTTTTTAATAAAGCATTTTTTCTTCTAGACCTAGTCCACTAGAAAGTTACTATGTGGGAGACTAGGAAAGATGGCCGAATAAGAACAGCTCCGGTGTGCACATCCAAAGCGAGATCAACCCAGAAGGTGGGTGATTTCTGCATTTCCAACTGAGCCTCTACTGGTGATACCCAGGCAAACAGCGTCTGGAGCGGACCTCCAGCAAACTCGAGGAGACGTGCAGCAGAGAGGCCTGTTAGAAAGAAAACTAGCAAACAGAAATCAACATGAACAAAATGGACGTGCATACAAAAACCCCAACTGAAAGTCACCAGCATTAAGGACCAAAGGTAGATAAATCCACGAAGATGAGGAAACACCAGCACAAAAACACTGAAAATTCCAAAAACCAGAACATCTCTTCTCTTCCAAAGGATCACAACTCCTCACCAGCAAGGGAACAAAACTGGATAGAGAATGAGTTTCATGAATTGACAGAAGTAGGCTTCAGAAGGTGGGTAATAACAAACTGCTACGAGCTAAAAATGAGCATGTTCTAACCCAATGCAAGGAAGCTAAGAACCTTGAAAAAAGGTTAGAAGAATGCTAACTAGAATAAGTTTAGACAAGAACATAAAGGGCCTGATGGAGCTGAAAAACACAGCATGAGAACCTCGTGAAGCACACACAAGTATCAATAGCTGAATTGATCAAGCGGAAGCAAGGATATCAGAGATTGAAGATCAACTTAATGAAATAAAGTGAAAAGACAAGATCAGAGAAAAAAGAATGAAAAAAATAAATAAATGAACAAAGTCTCCAAGAAATATGGAACTATGTGAAAAAACCAAACCTACGTTTGATTGGTGTACTTGAAAGTGACGGGGAGAATAAAACAAAGTGGAAAAATATTCTTCAGGATATTATCCAGGAGAACTTCACCAACCTAGCAAGACAAGCTAACATTCAAATTCGGGAAATACAGGAACACCACAAAGATACTCCTTGAGAAGAGCAACCCCACGACACGTAATCATCAGATTCAGCAAGGTTGAAATGAAGGAAAAAATGTTAAGGGCAGCCAGAGAGAAAGGTCGGGTTACCCACAAAGGGGAGCCTCTCAGACTAACAGTAGATCTCTCTTCAGAAACCCTACAAGCCAGAAGAGAGTGGGGGCCAACATTCAACATTCTTAAAGAATTTTCAACCCAGAATTGCATATGCAGCCAAACTAAGCTTCATAAGCGAAGGAGAAATAAAATCCTTTACAGACAAGCAAATGCTGAGAGATTTTGTCACCACCAGGCCTGCCTTATAAGAGCTCCTGAAAGAAGCACTAAATATGGAAAGAAAAAACCGGTACCAGCCACTGCAAAAACGTACCAAATTGTAAAGACTATTGACACTGTGGAGAAACTGCATCAACTAATGGGCAAAATAACCAGCTAGCATCCTAATGACAGGATCAAATTCACAAATAACAATATTAACCTTACATGTAAATGGGCTAAATGCCCCAATTAAAAGACACAGACTGGCAAATTGGATAAAGAGTCAAGATCAATTGGTGTACTGTATTCAGTAGAACCATCTTATGTTTAAAGACACACATAGGCTCAAAATAAAGGGATGGAGGAATAAGCAAATGGAAAGCAAAAAAAAAAAAAAAAAAAAAAATCAGGGGTTGCAATCCTAGTCTCTGATAAAGAAGACTTTAAACCAACAAAGATCTATAAGACAAAGAAGGACATTACATAATGGTAAAGGTATCAATGCAACAAGAAGAGCTAGTTATCCTAAAAATATATGCACCCAATACAGGAGCACCTGTCTAAGTCAAGCTCTTAGACACCTTAGCTCTTGTCTAAGGCAAGCTCTTAGACACCTACAAAGAGACTTAGACTCCCACACAATAATAATGGAAGACTTTAACACCCCACCGTCAATATTAGACAGATCAATGAGACAGAAAATTAACAAGGATATTCAGAACTTGAACTCAGCTCTGGACCAAACAGATCTAATAGACATCTACAGAACTCTCCACCACAAATCAACAGAATATACATTCTTCTCAGCACCACACCACACTTTTTCTAAAATTGACCACATAATTGGAAGTGAAACACTCCTCAGCAAATGCAAAAGAACAGAAATCAGAACAAATGGTCCTGAGACCACAGTGGAATCAAATTAGGACTCAGGTTTAAGAAACTCACTAAAAACCACACAATTACATGGAAACTGAACAATCTGCTCCTGAATGACTACTGGGTAAATAATGAAATTAAGGCAGAAATAAAATAAGTTCTTTGAAACCAATTCAGATACAATGTACCAGAATCTCTGGGACACAGCCAAAGCAGTGTTTAGAGGGAAATTAACAGCACTAAATGCCCACAAGAGAAAGCAGGAAAGATCTAAAATGGACACCCTAACATCACAACTAAAAGAACTGGAGAAGCAAGAGCAAACAAATTCAAAAGCTAGCAGAAGGCAAGAAATAACTAAGATCAGGGCAGAACTGAAGGAGACAGAGACACAAAAAACCCTGCAAAAAATCAATGAATACAGGAGCTGGTTTTTTGAAAAGATCAACAAAATAGATAGACCACTAGCCAGACTAAAAAAGAAGAAAAGAGAGAAGAATCAAATAGACACAATAGAAAATGATAAAGGGGATATGATATCACCAGTGATCCCACAGAAATACAAACTACCATCAGAGACTACTATAAACACCTCTACGCAAATAAACTAGAAAATCTAGAAGAAGTGGATAAACTCCTGGACACATACACCCTCCCAAGACTAAACCAGGAAGAAGTCGAATCCCGGAATAGACGAATAATAAGTTCTGAAATTGAGGCAGTAATTAATAGCCTACCAATCAAAAAAACCCCAGGACCAGACAGATTCACAGTCTAATTCTACCAGAGGTACAAAGAGGAGCTGGTACCATTCTTTCTGAAACGATTTCAAACAACAGAAAAAGAGGGGCTCCTCCCTAACTCATTTTATGAAGCCAGCATAGCATTATCCTCATATGAAAACCTGGCAGAGACACAACAAAAAAAGATTTCAGGCCAATATTCCTGATGACAATTGATGCGAAAATCCTCAATAAAATACTGGCAAACCAAGTCCAGCAGCACTTCAAAAAGCTTATCCGTCACGATCAAGTCAGCTTCATCCCTGGAATGCAAGGCTGGTTCAGTATATGAATATCAATAAACAAAATCCATCACATAAACAGAACCAAAGACAAAAACCACATGATTATCTCAATAGATGCAGAAAAGACCTTCGATAAAATTCAACATTCCTTCATACTAAAAACTCTCAATAAACTAGGTATTGATGGAACGTATCTCAAAATAATAAGAGCTATTTATGACAAACCCACAGCCAATATCATACTGAATGGGGAAAAGCTGGAAGCATTCCTTTTGAAAACTGACACAAGACAAGGATGCCCTCTCTCACCACTCCTATTCAACACAGTATTGGAAGTTCTGGCCAGGGCAATCAGGCAAGAGAAAGAAATAAAGGGTATTTAAATAGGAAGAAAGGAAGTCAAATTGTGTCTGTTTGCAGATAACATGATTGTATATTTAGAAAACCCCATCGTCTCAGCCCAAAATTTTCTCCTTAAGCTGATAAGCAACTTCAGCAAAGTCTCAGGATACAAAATCAAAGTGCAAAAATCACAAGCATTCCTATACACCAGTAATAGAGAACCAAATCATGAGTGAACTCTCATTCACAATTGCTGCAAAGAGAATAAAATACATAGGAATACAACTTACAAGGAATGTGAAGGACCTCTTCAAGGAGAACTACAAACCACTGCTCAAGGAAGTAAGAGAGGATACAACCAAATGGAAAAACACTCCATGCTCATAGATAGGAAGAATCAATATTGAGAAGAATATTGGCCATATTTCCCAAAGTAATTTACAGATTCAATGCTATCCCCCTCAAACTACCATTGACTTTCTTCACAGAATTAGTTTTAGAATTAGAAAAAACTACTTTAAATTTCATGTGAAACCAAAAAAGAGCCCACATAGCCAAGACAAGCCTAGGCAAAAAGAGCAAGGCTGCAGGCATCATGCTACCTGACTTCAAACTGTACTACAAGGTTACAGTAACCAAAACAGTATGGTACTGGTACCAAAACAGACATATAGACCAATGGAACAGAACAGAGCCCTCAGAAATAAGACCACACATCCACAACCATCTGACCTTTGACAAACCTGACAAAAACAGGCAATGGGGAAAGGATTCCTTATTTAATAAATGATGCTGGGAAAACTGGCTAGCTGTATGCAGAAAACTGAAACTGGACCCTTTCCTTACACCATATACAAAAATTAACTCAAGATGGATTGAAGACTTAAATGTAAGAACTAAAACCATAAAAATCCTAGAAGAAAAACTAGGCAATACCATTTAGGGCATAGGCATGGGCAAAGACTTCATGTCTAATATACCAAAAGCAATGGCAACAAAAGCCAAAATTGACAAATGGGATCTAAGTAAACTAAAGAGCTTCTGCACAGCAAAAGAAACTATCATCAGAAAGAACAGGCAACCTACAGAATGGGAGAAAATTTTTGCAATCTATCCATCTGACAAAAGGCTAATATCCAGAATCTACAAAGAATGTAAACAAATTTACAAGAAAAAACAAACAACCCCATCAAAAAGTGGGTGAAGGATATGAACAGACACTTCCTGGAAGAAGACATTTATGTGGCCAACAAACTTATGAAAAAAAGTTCATCATCACTGATCGTTAGAGAAATGCAAATCAAAACCACAATGAGATACCATCTCATGCTAGTTAGAATGGCGATCATTAAAAAGTCAGGAAACAACATCCTGGAGAGGATGTGGAGAAATAGGAACACTTTTACACTGTTGGAGGGAGTGTACATTAGTTCAACCATTGTGGAAGACAGTGTGGCTATTCCTCAAGGATCTAGAACCAGAAATACAATTTGACCCAGCAATCCCATTGCTGGGTATATACCCAAAGGATTATAAATCATTCTACAATAAAGACACATGCTCATGTATATTTATTACAGCACTATTCACAATAGAAAAGTCTTGGAACCAACCCAGATGCCCATTAATGATAGACTGGATAAAGAAAATGTGGCACATATACACCATGGAATACTATGCAGCCATTAAAAAGGATGAGTTCATGTTCTTTGCAGGAACATGGATGAAGGTAGAAACCATCATTCTCAGGAAACTAACACAGGAACAGAAAACCAAACACTGCATGTTCTCACTCATAAGTGGGAGTTGAGCAATGAGAATACATGGACACAGGGAGGGAACCATCACACACAGGGGCCTGTCAGGGGGTTGGGGGCTAGGGGAGGGATAGCATTAGGTGAAATACCTAATGTGGATGACAGGTTGATGGGTGCAGCAAACCACTGTGGCACATGTATACCTATGTAACAAACCTGCACGTTCTGCACATGTATCTCAGAACTTAAAGTATAATTTAAAAAATATTACTATGTGAATGTTTCACAATTCTTTCATAGTCCTTAAGTCTTCAGATGGCTACTATTCAACTGTGTAGATTTAGGAGAAAGTGGCATATACATCATGGCATGGGGGAGGAATAACTTAATGTTAATTTAAGAGTTCACAGTAATTAACATTTCTACATATTACAGCTGAATTGCCTGTTATTTCTTTTTCAGTTTGGTTGACCCCACTCACAATGATCAATGGCATAAATTTTACTTTAGTAAACCTCATTATCACTGAGTGACCTGTTGTGCCCTATGACAGGTATTAAGTATGAAACTGAGAATGAGGAATGGTATGTGACTTCACAGAATTATAATGAAGTGTGGAAATAGTAGATACCACTGTAGAAGTAGAGGATGGAGGCTGTGTGGTATATGAGTTGAGAATGTAGACTTCAGAGACAAAAGGACCCATCATTCTTTACTTTGTGAGCTTGGACTAATTACTTGTATGTTCAAAAGTTCAGTTTCTACCTCTGTAAAAAGAAAGATAATGCTATTTACTATCTGAGGAAAATAAAACTGAAAATGAGCCAAAGTCAAATAACTTGTTTAATAATGAAGGAAGGCTTTTTCAAAAAAAGTTACTCACAAAAGAAGATTGTAAAAATATTTCTAGCAAGTCACCTTTTAGTAAGAAACTATCGAATCACACCAAAGAAGGAGGAAGGTGAGCATTTGGAAAGAATCATCAATATGCCTTTTTTAAAAAAGAAAAAAATAAGAGCACTCCAAATGTACTGTTTTTCTCTCAAAAGATGAGGCATTAATCATGCTAAATATTTGACAACTAGGGAGCAGGATTAAGAAAAACAACATGAAGTAGAAGTATTACGAACAAACATAAACTTCTGGAAAAGTCCTAACTGATTGATTGTTGGTCTTAACTCTTTACTTCCTTCATGAATTTACTTACACATTCAAGGATATGTTGATCGCTTGAGTAGGTGTTTATGAGAATATGGAGCTATAAAATATGATCAGATAATTTAGACAGAAGTATTCACATTTTGGATGTGTTTATTACATGTTTATAATCAAAAAGAAGAAAAATCCCTATTCTGTTTTTTTGAGACGGAGTCTCTCTATGTCTCCCAGGCTGGAGTGCATTGGCATGATCTTGGCTCACTGCAAGCTCCGCCTCCTGGGTCCACGCCATTCTCTTGCCTCAGTCTCCCAAGTAGCTGGGACTATAGGCACCCGCCACCACGCCCGGCTAATTTTTTCTATTTTTTAGTAGAGACAGGGTTTCACCATGTTAGCCAGGATGGTCTCGATCTCCTGACCTTGTGATCTGCCCGCCTCGGCCTCCCAAAGTGCTGGGATTACAGGCATGAGCCACTGCACCCGGCCCGAAAAATCCCTATTCTTAACATATTCATTATAGCAATATGGACAAGTGGAAGTAACTGAAAATTAGAAGTATCCCAACAGTAATGATGCAGGCAGGTAGGTGAGCCCCAAAGTTGGGGCTTAGCTTGGGAGGGTTCTTGGCTTCACCCAGGAAAGAATTCAAGGGCAAGCTGGTGGTAAGAGAAAGCAACTTTTATTGAACCAGTACTGCTCCTTGCAGTACTGGCAGTATGCCCAGATATAGCAGCATATAGGCTGTTGGCAGCTGTACTTATACCCACTTTTAATTATATGTTAATAAAGAAGCGCGGTATTCAGAACTTTCTGGAAAGAGGGTTGGGAGTACCAGGAACCATATAAGGTAACTTTCTAGCCATTGCCATGGCCTGTTGCCGTGGCATTTGTAAACTGTCATGGTGCTGGTGGGTGTGTCTTTATGCTAATGAGCAGTGAGGGCACCTAAAGGTGACTTTCATAGCCATCTGCTGGTTTTAGCCCGCTTGTTTGCTGCATCCTGTTTTGATCAGAGCCTGCTTTGATCAACAGGGCCACGACCAGAAAACAAGTCCTGCCAGCCCCCTACCTCAGTAATACAACAGTTAAGGAAGATATAGCTCAGCAACCTAATGGAAAGTTATGCAGTCACAAGAATTGTTATTCAATCAACCTTTGAGCCAATCATTTAATGAACACCTATTATGAGTCAAACAGTGTGCTTGGAACTAAGTATCTAATAAAGATGGAGATAGAAGTCGACTTTGCTCCAAAGAGTTTAAAGTCTACTTTCAGACATAAATGGATATTAAATAAATAATTACACTCAAAAATATTTATTTTATGTTCTAGGAAGTGCTATTAAGGAAATAAGCAGGATACCATGGAGGATAAAAGTAAAAAAGGGGCAATAGGGCTTACATAGTGCCAATTAATGAAGGCTTTTCTGAAGAATGGTCAGGAATTAGCACAGGAGAGGTGTAACAGGGGGCTGCATTGTGGGAAAAGGGGAGGTGGCTGAAGAATTGAGTTTATGTGGAGACATACAAATGTATATCTATGCTGTGATTTCATTTGTGGATGAAAGAAAAACCAACATTAACTGAATGTGAATCTATGCTAGGCACCATGGTAAGTGCTTTGCATTTATTATCTTATTTAACTCTCAAACAATGCGGTGATGCATGTTTTTACTAAATAGGTTAGCTAACTTGCTCAAAGTTACACAACCAGGATTCAACCTAAGATCATCTGAATGAAAGCCTTTGGTCTTATTCACTATGCTATGGCAGTATACAAGTTAGAATAAGACTATGAAGATAATTTTGTTTATTGGGGAAGCAGGATTGCAGAGTGTATTCTTTAATGTTGATCGCTCTCAAAGGTGTTATAATATTTTGGCCGGAAATAACAGTTTTTGTTAATTAACATTTCCACTTTTCTATATTAAAGAGAAACGTTGAAATAGTCTTCCCCTCCAACACAAAAATGTTTTCTTTCTAAAAATAGGATTTAATTTCTTATAAAACACTTAAGTGTTTAATTTTATCAAGGTAATAATACACATAGATTCAAAAAGTACCAGCCAGGTGATAATTAGTAACACAACTGTCCAAGAATAAATAATTCACACCAATGAAATTGTGTGGACTGATTTTCAAAGTTAGAAATAAAAATATCTGCCAGGCGTGGTGGCTCACGCCTGTAATCTCAGCACTTTGGGAGGCCAAGGTGGGTGGATCACTTGAGGTCAAGAGTTCAAGATCAGCCTGGCTAACATGGTGAAACCCCGTCTCTACTAAAAATACAAAGAAAATTAGCTGGGCATCATGGTACACACTTGTAATCCCAGCTACTTAGGAGGCTGAGGTGGGAGAATTGCTTGAACCTGGGAGGTGGAGGTTGCAGTGAGCCGAGATCACGCCATTGCATTCTAGCCTGGATGACAGAGCGAAACTCTGTCTCAAAAATAAAAATAAAAATAAATAAATAAATAAATAAATAAATAAAAAAGAATTATAATGGTCCTTTGCCCATTCTCCCAATTTTGTTTCTACTTGCCTATAGTTTAGTTGTTCTAATGTCATTTACCTCCAATTTCCAAATGAAATGTTTGGACAGCCGTTTCTTGATTTTTAACCTTTAGATGGTATCTATCACTTTCCTTTTATTGAGGTTGAGAAATCATCTATTTTGTAAAATCTTTGCTACCTATAAACTCACATAGAGTACCCCTCATTCTTCCAATATACTTATATCACCCTTTGAAATTAAATCAATACTTAGGGTTTACATTCCTATGACTATGCAAATATTCCTTACAGTTAAGCAGCATATTACATTATAGTTACACCTCCTTTATTGAACAACTTTTAATTGTGTAACAACAATGACAAAAACAAAACCCATTTTTGTCATCTTACACAGAATACAAAATGATACTTTTAAAAAAATGTTGTATAAGTAATACAGTAGCCTCCAGGGTACCTACTATTAATTTTCTAAAAGTTAGTTTTAGATGTTCCTTCACTTATGAAAACATCCAGTTGTTAGAACTTTCATTTGTATATTTCTATTAAAGATATGATTTAAGTAACATTAATGCTCTTCCAGTCTCAATCTATTCTGAATTGAACTTTGTCTCAGATTTGTCTCTATTTGATATTTCTTGTTTTTCTACAAAAATGTGTTGATCAAATTTCAATCTCATGTTTAATAAAGTTCCCAAGTAATTCATCATTGCCTTATTTTATCATCTAAAACCACTTGAAAGTTTTCTCTACAAAAAACACCAGTAAGTTGAGACAAAGAAAAAAAACAAAAAATTAAAAAGTAAATTTTAAAACTGAATCAGAACAGCAGAGCAGCATGTTCAGTATTTATCCCAATTGGTGACTGAGCTGAGTGTGAACAGACCTAGGTGGAGAAGCAAAGACCCTGCAACATCTGCAACCAATCCCATAAAAAGCGAAATGACAGGGACATTTAGTGATGGGATTGTTTCTTTGCCAACATTTTACTTAGAAAGATCTTTCAAGATTCTACTTAGAAATAAAAACAGCACAATGAGTATACCATTTCTGTGAGATGTAACACCCGGGTACTCTAAGTTATGTGAAGAATGTATTTAAGTATCTGCTTGAAATCTGGGACCATTATCAAACTATCCAGAGCTACCGACGCTGTTGCTTGATCTCTTCTTTCAGCCTTTTCCACCCACGAAAATTCTTTGCATTACTTGTGCATTGAATTTGCTAGTATCGAATGTCCATCAAGATAGTAATTTATGAAGTGAAAAAGCCTCTGCTCTAGACTTGATTTCTCCTTGCATGTATTCATTTTATTCTGGGTCTCAGGCCCTGCCTCTTTGTACTTCTCTCCTAGTCTCCCACACTTTGTCTTTAGGTCACTTGTGGAGATTGTGGAGAGTCATAAGAGTAGTGTGCTCAACAAGGACTTTGACCATAAAAACAATTAGGCAGGAAATTCAATATTTGAAATAAATCTCTTTGTTCCCTGCCCTTTAGATGTGATTGTGATGAGTTTTTAGTACATATTCTATTGTTCATGTGTCTAAATAATATAACATGTGCAGGACTAGTTTTCCCTTACATTTTTCTTCATAATGGCAAAATTGGACTCACAGTAAACATTTCTGAGAAGTAGAAAACCAGCATTTTGTTTACAGGACATTAACAAAATAAGATAGAGACAAAATAATGTTTGATATGTGGAATTAAAGCAATAGGTTTCAGTACTGACAGAAACCTGACCTGAATTTTTCTAGTTACAAATGTGACCCTTTCCAGCTGATTTCTAAAATCACAATTTAAATTAAATATATATATAAATATATATAAATATATGTAAATATATATAAATATGTAAATATATAAATATATAAATATATGTAAATATATAAATATATAAAATATAAATATATAAATATATACATAAATAAATATATAAATATATATAAATATATATATATTTAAGTTGATTATATTATCTATGACTCAACGTGTAAGTTTGGAAGTACTCTAGGTACTTTATCTACCTATACAATTCAGATAATTCCAGCCCTTTCTCTTTCTTCCTGTTGAAAGTTTTATGAAGATTAAAGTTCTGAAAAATATGAAGTCCCAAATTGTCCTGATTATCATCATCTGGGCACACTTAGAAGAGACTGTTCTTTGTCGTTGTCTTGTTTCTCAACACCTGTGCATCGCCAGGCAGTTTGGTGAGTTCCCTGTGCTCAGATGTGCTTAGTTGTGTCAAGCCCACCAACCATCTTGTCGCTAGAACAACTGTTCACTTCTCACCACCACAGCTCATTAAGTAGCAACCCTCATGTTCAAATGTATTTTGATCACGTCTAATGGGAATGTTTTAGTAATAACACACACTCTCTGGTATTTTTAAACTACATATTATATATTTGAATTATTTTACCCTGTGTATCCAACAAAAGGGTATGCATATTTATATGTATGGTACTTAATAGCATGCCTTATATAAATGAAACTGCATTTGAACACAAATTCAAGTCTCTTTAGTTAGGAAGAGAGGAAGTGGCCAAATAAATAGCTAAAGTGAGTAGATTTCAGATGCTCTTACCACAAAACAAACAAAAACTATGTGAGAAGAAGGATGTGTTAATTTGCTTGACTATAGTGGTCATTTACATATATATATATCTCAAAATATTACATTGTAGACCTTAAAGATTTACAGTAAAAAATAGCAGTTATTTTAAGGTTTGGAAAAGCCTGAAAAGGGAATAGGGATGGAGGGATCATGAGGGAAAGGAGGAATCCAAAATCATGGCTAGACCAGAAGCTTCAGTGGGAAGTCAGCCCAAGCGATACTTTTTTATGGAGATGCCTATTTTCAATCTCTTGGAATACTTGTAGGTGTGTACATAAATGTGTATGTGTATATGCATTTGTGTGTGAAGAGACAAATACGTTAACCTTTAATATATTAATATTATTGTCAAATCACAAAGAGCTACTAAATGAAATAATAGCTCTTTACTTAAAAAAGGAATCAGCAATAGTTTTTTTTTCACTTAGTTATATTGAATTTCACATGATAATGTTTAACTATGTATGGAAGAAAATCATCCTATATTTGACATACTTCAGTGTTTCCTTCTGTAAGATGTAAACTTAACATGTATTTTCCAGTGTCTGATGACTGAACATTCCCCTACTAGGGCTGGAGTAGAAGGAGCCACTTGTGTAGGGTGTGCAATTTAAAGAAATATAAAAAAAGTCAGCAATCAAGATTTTCCCTTTTGCCTTAGTCTCCAATATGACTGTGCATGGGACTGTTTCTAATTCTATCTTTAAGTAAATTTTGATATTTTCTTCATTGTAAAATTTTTTCATTAATATTTATTTTTTAAAAAGTATTATTTTAAAATATAATTTATCTTGATTACTAAGTTTTTGGTCCCTCTTAAATTTTGAGCTCCTGGAAATGTTTTACTTGTCTAACATTAATTCCAACCCCTTCCTAAAAAGACAAATGTCTTTTTAATAAAATGCAGCAACATCTCAGTTAACTCAAATAATAGAAAAATAGTTTGTTCTGATGACATATTTATTTTTAACTGCATGTTCATCTGCTGAAATAGTAAAATTGCCTGTAAGAAAGGGGATTTATGATTACCCTCCCATACAATTGCTAAAGGGATTTTTATCCATAGAACACTTGTTCATTTGTGCAAAGTTTTATGAGTTGATCTCTCAGCCTTGTACTTAAAAAAATATTTTCCTAACCACAAAATTGTAATCTAGTAACCAGATGTTAACTACAATGTCAGTGCTTTTGAAATATGCTACACTTAAAAAAATGGAGAGGACTTCCTGTTCCAGCCCAACACTTAGAGAGCTTGGAAATTGTCACTCTCATCCTTACGACAAGGAAAAAACTAAACAAATGAAAATCAATGACTTTTTTTTTTGCACCCAACAGAGAATTGAGGTTGTAGGGCAAACTGCCACCCTAAAATCTAGAGAGACAGACAAATTTGGAGAAATATAGCTGAGATCATTTTACCTGGAACAGAAGTCACTGGAGGTGTAATCTGGTAGACACACTTAAGTGGAGATGCTGAGTTTAGACAGGATTGATAATGAATAACTGCTGGAGGCTACAGTCCACTTACATTCATATTTCATGGATTTTTATATGAAAACAATGCCAGCAGGTTCTCATAATAGTATTCAAGAAAAATCACCTTGTGTCTTTAGCATGAGAAGATAAAAATAATTATTTTGAAATATGCCCAGTGTGTTCTCCATGACAAAAGCCCACTCTCAAGTGAAAAAAAAGAGTTCACCAGAGCCTAATCTCATGTAGGTAGAAGAGTAATCCTCCAACTCCAGCCCACTCCAACCTTTCTGTCTCATCTAGGAAGGGGAGAAAAAAATAGTCAGAAATACTTGTGAAAATCACAGCAGAGGGACCTAAAGAGACTGAGATAACATTATAAGAATATAGAATGCTTCTCCTTTGCCACTTCTTACCACCACATTAACAGGGCTTTTTATAATAAAAGTGGATAAAGCTGTCAGACTCTATGTAAGAAGGAGTCTCTAGGGAAATGTAAATACAGCAGGGGAGATAACCCATGGACACCAGAGGAATATTAGCTTCAGATACCTATGGCCACAGGAAACAATAAATATAACCTAACCTATAGCCACATAAACATAAAATATCTCACTAAAGGCCTATTTATCTCAGTGTTTTTTTTTTTTTTGCTCAATACACTATACAGAGTTTTCTACAAAAAATTACAAAGCATGCTTAAAAAATTACAAAGCATGCTTAAAAAATTACAAGTCTGCAGATGCCAAAGCAAGCATCAGAACTGGACTTGGAAAAGATTTTGGAATTTTCAGACAAGGATTTAAAAATAACTGTAATTAATATGCTAATAGTTCTAATGGAGAGAGTAGATTACATGCAATAACAGATTGGTAATGTAAGCACAGAGATGAAAACTCTAACAAAGAATGAAAATAAAATGCTAGAACTTAAAACCACAGTCATAGAAATAAAAAATGCCTTTGATGGACTCAGTAAGCTGAACTTGGCCGAAAGAATCAGTGAATGTGAAGCAATACCATTAGAAACTTTCCAAGCTAAAATGTAAATAGAAAAAAGAATGAAAACACAGAACCTAATATCCAAGATCTGTGAAACATTTTTAAAAGATAAGACATACATGTAATTGCAATTCTAAAAGAAGAAAAAATAAGCAGAAGTAATATCTGAAACAATAATTGTTGGCTGAGAATTTTCTAAAATTGATGTGTGTATATATACACATTAGTGTGTAT
>NW_026652279.1:98097671-98204436 GCF_009828535.3 Hylobates moloch
AATCAAATATTTTTATAAATACCTGAAACCTCCGAGAAACATTCGAATAAATGTTTCCATTTTGAAAAAATATTTGATTACAAAAGCAGAAAAAAGATGGTTCTAAAATGCAACCCAATAAGATGCAACGTAACAACTGTAAAACACTTAAATATTTAACACGAACATAAATTGCAAGGTGCTTGGATCAAGCTGGTATATCTCCTCTTCTTAAGCAGATTAATTTTCGTATGATATTTCTCAATTCAAAACTATAGTTTCCGTGCATCGAAAGCACAAGATATGGGTTAAACCTGGAAGGAACTTACTGAGTTCTTGCCAAATAGCAGATAAACTGGTAAAAGTAAATTATAGTGGACCTAATCTCCAAGTTGTCACAGCTGGTATGGTATTCCTTGAGCTGTATTCATGTTCGAACCTGGCATAAGTCTTTAGACAGCTATAAATTAAGCTTTCAAAGTAACTCTTGAACTTTTGTACTTTGACATCATTAAAACTATTCTGAATGTCATTCTTCCAAGATAGAAGGAAGATATTGAATTAAAAAAATTACTTTATGCTGGGACTTTTTTTTTTTTTTTTTTGAGACAGAGTCTCACTCTGTCGCCGAGGTTGGAGTGTAGTGGCGCAATCCTGGCTCACTGCAAGCTCTGCCTCCCGGAGACAGAAGCTCATGCCATTCTCCTGCCTCAGCCTCAGCCTCAGCCTCCAGAGTAGCTGGGACTACAGGCGTCCGCCACCACGTCTGGCTAATTTTTTGTATTTTTTATAGAGATGGGGTTTCACCGTGTTAGCCAGGAAGGTCTCGATCTCCTGACCTCGTGATCTGCCCGTCTCGGCCTCCCAAAGTGCTGTGATTACAGGTGTGAGCCACCACGCCCAGCCTGTGCTGGGATTTCCTTTGAAGGAGGAAAGCAACAATTATCCTACATTTTACTAAACACAGGCACTTATTTATTTTAAAAATACTCCTAACTAAAACTATGCAAGTTGGCCACAGTGAAACCTAAATAACATGCAGGACTTGCCTTGCATATTCAAATAATGCTGTAGGCCTATCGTCATACTGATGACTGGGGGCCAGAAACCAGTGGAGCAGGCCGCTAGCAAATTATTTAAAGTCTTCAGAAAAAAAAAATGCTACAATTTATAACAACCTACAGATAATACATCTGATACATTTGCAAACTTGAACATCTTAAAACTTTTAAACACATGTTTGAACAGTGGACTAAAGGAAATGTAATGTTTCATTTTCTGAAAACACCAGATGCTTTGTAGTTTATTATTTAGAGGTCTTTGTGATATGTAGTGAACATCAGCAAAACATGATCTGTTTAGCCCCAAATGTAGGAACTGGGAAATGGTAGTTCTCACTGTTCATTAGCCATTTAAATCAGTAGGGCAAGGGGCGAAAAGAGGATTCTGAGGATGCCCAGTAACACACATGCCCTGGGTTAATGACACGTGTTTCACTGCAAAGCCAAATTATATTTACTGTGGTAAAAGTGTATCTCAGACAGAATTTGAGTTCACCAGAGTTCAGAACTGTTTTCCAGATGCTGCCTTTCCTACCCTGCAGCCAAACACCCAGCACACTTCTTTGCTTATTTGATGAATATGTATTGCACACTGTTTAGCAGGAATGTGTGGAATTAGAGATAGTACCCATCTCCCAGGTTCAGTTTCTTAGGCACTATGACAAAGTTCCAAAACGTGAGTGCGTAAAATCAAATTTAGAAAAAATGGCTAAGATAGGAAATTTTATGTTAGCTGTACTTTATCACAATTTTTAAAAATCAAAGTTATATGTTCAAAGGCACCATGTTGGGTGGTATAAAGTAGTAGCTAACATTGTTCTTCCCATCTGCATTAGCATACATCCATCACACATAGGGTAAAGTGCATTATGTTTTATCAATTACTGCACCTCTACTGGCTTCATGTGTCTTCATTCTCAAAGCAGGGTTTTGTGTGAGAGCTGATTTCTAAAATCCTTTCTAGCTGTGTCTATCCTTCTTTGAGTCACAGATAAAATATTTTTCCAAGACAATGTGGGCCATGTTTTTTCAGGGAGAAGGTTTATTTTTTGTATGTTCAATTTGTTCACAACCTAGACATTGGTTATTATTCACTGATATTCTTTAAAAATCCTATCCTTAAACAAATTTAGACCTTTTGTAGATTTTGAAGACCAGTCTTGCTCAAAATAGCTTGATGTTACCAACTAGTAGTCAATAGCTTTGTTGAGGCACAATTGCCATATTTGTATATAAAATTTCAATTGCCCAATGAAAAAAATTTTAATGCATTATTCTTTAATATCATTGTATATAAAAACATTAAGAGTGCTAGTATTAGTGGGCAACATAGGTCACATGAGCGATATAAGGACATCTTTAGGTGTGTCAAAATCAAAAAACATTTATTCATAGTTGGATACTCATTGGAATCAAGGCCAATGGCTTAGTGTTAAACACAGTTAAAGACTATATAAGAAGTCTGGGCGCGGTGGCTCACGCTTGTAATCCCAGCACTTTGGGAGGCCGAGGCGGGCGGATCACGAGGTCAGGAGCTCTAGACCACGGTGAAACCCGGTCTCTACCAAAAATACAAAAAATTAGCTGGGCGCCTGTAGTCCCAGCTACTTGGAGAGGCTGAGGCTGGAGAATGGCATGAACCCGGGAGGCGGAGCTTGCAGTGAGCCAAGATTGCGCCACTGCACTCCAGCCTGGGAGACAAAGCGAGACTCTGTCTCAAAAAAAAAAAAAAAGACTATACAAGAACATCTACAAATTTATTGCTGAATATCATATCTAAAATTTAAGATGCTAAAGTAGAGATTTTTCTAATATATTTTAGTTCTCTCGGAGTAGAGACCCCTTTTTGACTTTGAAGTCTTTAGTTCAAATTTTTCCCATCTCGTTTGAGATGTGTTTTTAGGAATATATTATTCAACAAAGTCCAGCACTTATTGAATTGGCAACCAGAATAATATCTCTCAGATTAAAAGACATATAAAATATGGTGGTATTTTAGGTCAGGTGCAGTGGCTCACGCCTGTAATCCCAGCATTTTGGGAGGTCGAGGCGGGTGGGTCACCTGAGGTCAGGAGTTCAAGACCAGCCTGACCAACATGATGAAACCCCATCTCTACTAAAAATACAAAAAATTAGCTGGGCGTGGTGGTGTGTGCCTGTAGTGTCAGCTACTCGGGAGGCTGCGACAGGAGAACTGCTTGAACCTGGGAGGCGGAGGTTGGAGTGAGCCAAGACTGCACTCCAGCCTGCGCTGCAGGGACAGACTCCATCTCAAAAAAAAAATTATAGTATTTTATACTTCTGTCTGATGTCTTTCCATTATAGTTTTCCACTTACCAGTTAAAGATGTGTTTATCCCACATAGTAGATATGCACTTGTGGCTTGTTCAAGTATTAGCTGTAAAAATAGCCCTATTCTCATATGACTTTTGAAGTAATAGAATAGGAAATTCAATCAGCACCAATAAATGTCTGCAAATACAACTACAAACATATATGAGGATGGGAAGAAGTATGCTATAGAATTGGGAGGATGAGGAGTTTTTTTGAGAAGACGGATCTACACATTTCAGTGGAGCAGAAGAATGCTGGGAAAGTGAGTGGATTAGGTAAAGACTTGGAGACTTAGATGGGATGATAAAAATCAAGTTTCATTAAAGTAGGATGCTCAACTGGGAGTATAAAGAGTGGACTTGCAGTGAAATGCTGAAGACCGCTGTTAACAAAATTACATATGATGAGGAAGATGAAAGATGACAGAGACATGAATAGGGACATTATTAAGTAACAATTGGAAAAGAACTTTAGCAGTGCTAAATTCTGTCAAATCTTCTTTCTCTTTCTCTTTCACAGACTATTTACTTTGGCCTTGCCACAGCTGCTCTGATTTGATGTTTTTCAGCTCCTGCACTAGCTGTAGCCTTTCAAATGGCCACTCTTCCAAAATTTTCTCTTGCTTCAATCAATTTTATTGGGCTATGAGATTAATCTTCCAAAAACAGTATTCACAGTGTTAATTTTCTCCTATGAAAGCTTCAGTGGTTCCCTAAGACAATGTATCCCTCAAATCTAAAACCTTCACTCAAAAACTCAAGTGCTCTTCATTTGTATCCTAGTTTCCCATGTTTTATATTCCTCAAAACCTTTACTGGAATTTATTGCTTTACCCTGCTATTCTTTCCACTTGGAATAATAATGCTTAATATTAAATGCTTACATGAAGAATATATTTATTCATTCATTTATGGTATATTTGCTTAACACAGTGCAGTTGATTCTTCTTTGAGATTCTGTGAAAGTTTACCTTTCTCTATGATGTATTCTCCTTCATTCTCCCAGAAACAATCCTTTCAGTAACAGAGTTTGCATGGGTTATACTCCATTTGTCACATGGAATTGCCACCTACTTTTCTAGGTAATATTGGAGGTTCTACAAGAACAGAGACTATGCATTGTTCAAATTTGCATCCCCCACAATGCCTTGCATAATGCTTTGCTGAAATATATGTTAACTGAAGTAATGAAATAAATGGTTTTCCTAACGTAAGTTTTCTATAGAGGAACGGCACTGACTGACTGAAAGACTGAGAGAACACGGGATAAAGAAAGCCCAGTTAAAATTAGAGAACTGTAACATCAAAAACAAAATTTCCCCATCACAATTTCATCTTTAGCACCTCTAAGTTGTTTTTCTTTAATTTTTATTGTTTTAATTGACAAATAATAATTGCGTATGTTTGTGGGGTAAATGTGATGTTTTGAGCTATTTATATATATATTGCAGAAAAATTCAATTAAGCTAATCAACATACCCATCACATCACCAAATTATTATGGTTCTGTGTTGAGAAGATTAACAATTTATTACTTTAAAAATTTTAAATATAGGCCGGGTTCAGTAGCTCACACCTGTAATCCAAGCACTTTACTAAAAATACAAAAAATTAGCCAGGTGTGGTGGCGGGTGCCTGTAGTCCCAGCTACTCGGGAGGCTGAGGCAGGAGAATGGTATGAATCTGGAGGTGGAGCTTGCAGTGAGCCGAGATTGCACCACTGCACTCCATGCTGGGCAACAGAGCAAGACTCTGTCTCAAAATAAATAAATAAATAAATAAATAAATAAATAAATAAATAAAATTTTGAAATATATAATACATTATTATTAACTGTGGTCATCCTGCAGTGAAATAGATCACTAAAAGTTATTCAGTCAATTTAATGGAAACTTTGTACCCTATGACTGACATTTTCCCTTTTGCAATCTTTTCCCCTCCTAGCCTCTGGTAATCACCTTTCTACTCTCTGTTTCTGTGAAATTGCTTTTTCAAAATTCCACATATAACTGAGATCTGACAGTATTTGTCTTTCTGTGCATTTCATTTAAGATAATTGTTTTCCAGTTCTATGCATGTTGCCATAAATGAGGGAATTTGCCTCTTTTTAAACACTAAATAATATTCCATTGTGTATGTATACCACATTGTCTTTTCATCTGTTGATGAACACATAGGTTGCTTCCTTGTCATGGCTATTGTGAAAGATACTGAAATGAACATGAGAGTGCAAACATCTCTTTGACATGCCTATTTTGATTCTTTTGGATATATACCTAGAAGTGGGATTACTAGATCATATGATAATTATTTTAGTTTTTTGAAGAACTTACATTTTCCAAAATGGCTATACTAATTTACATGACCATGAACAGTGTGTAAGTGTTCCCTTTTCTCCACATCCTTGCTAACACTTTCTATCATTCATCTTCCTGATAATAGCCATTCACCAGGATCAAGAGGAATTTATCCCAGGGATGCAAGAATGGCTCCACATACATTAAGTCAATCAATGTGATACATCATATTAACAAAATGAAAGACAAAAACCACATGATAATCTCAATAACTACAAAAAGAGAATTTAACAAAATTCAACATTCATTCATGATGAAAATTTTCACAAAATAGGCATAGAAGGAATATACTTCAACACATAAGGCCATATATGACAAGCCCACAGCTATCACCATAGTGGTGAAAAGTTGAAAGCTTTTCCTACAAAGATCAGGAACAAGACAGGAATGTCCACTCCCACCACTTCTATTCAACATAGAACTGGAAGTTCTATCAAGAGCAATTAGGCAAGAAAAAATAATAATAAAAGGCATCCATATATCAATGGAAGAAGTGAAATTGTCTGTTTGGTGATGACGTGATCTTCTATATGGAAATCCCTAAAAACACCACCAAAAAGCTGTTAGAATTAATAAACAAATTCATCAAAGTTTTAGGGTATAAAATCAATGCAAAAAAGTTGGCATATCTATACACTAACAACAAACTATCTGAAAAATAAGTTAAGAGAAAATGCCATTTAAAATACTATCAAAAAATAAAATATTTAAGAGTAAATTTAACCAAGGAAGTGAAAAATCTGTACACTGAAAACCATAAAATACTGATGAAAGTAATTTACTAGGACACACATAAATGGAAAGATATCCTGTGTTCATGGATTAGCATAATTGATATTGTTAAAATATCCATACTACCCAAAGCAATCTACAGATTCAATGAAATCCATATCAAAATTCCAATGTCATTTTTCACAGAAACAGAAAAAACAATCTTAAAATTGGTATGGAACCAGAAAAGATCCCAAGTAGCTAGAGGAATCGAGAAAAAGAACAAAGTTGAAGGCATCACACATCCCAATTGTAAAACATATTATAAAGCTATTGTAATCAAAACTGTGTGGTACTGGCATAAAAACACACATGAACCAATGGAACAGGATAGAAAGCCCAGAAATAAACTCAAGTAATTATGGTCAATTGATCTTTGACAAAGGTGTAACAACTCTACTTTGAAAACATGTTTTATTTTTCAATGACTGAGACCAACAATTTAAATACTAACTTGTTAATAATTTTTGTCTGTTTTTATTATTTTCCCTGAATTTATTTTTTAAACATATTAATATGTTGCTACAATTCACCAATAGTACTTGGATTTTTATTTTTTTCTTTAACAAAATTTTCTATCAGAAAAAAGATTTTTAGAACATTATAAACTATCAATATATATTCCAACTATGAAACATTTCTTGCTCTGTTAGTTTTGTTCTAGGATTCATAATTGGTGAGCTTGATTTAAGATCAAAGAGTAAAAGAAAAATCATGTAAACCCCTTCAAGAGCAATATCATATCCAGACTAACCTGTTGTTTTGGTTCCTTCACAAACTTTTAAAAGAATCATATGCACGATGTGGTTTGGAATGAAAAGGGTGTAAATGTGCATTCCAGGGGAAATTCTGCTGCAGACTTATTTGTCCCTGCTCAATTATTTTTTATTTATTGTCCTATAAATTTATAAAATTCTCAGAAACCATGTGTAATAAAATCTAATTATAGAGTAACATATTATTATGGAAAATATAGTAAACCAAAACTGAAATGTTTGCAGATTCCAAGAAGATTATACTTCACGCTATTCATGAACTTAACGGTCTATGCCTTGTATAACAGTAATTTTTGTACATGTCTAGCTCATCTGTTTGTCAATTATCTGTTTCAAAAATTTGAATTTCCTTTATGGAAAGGATCTTTACAAAAAAAATTTTTGTATCTCTCGCAGATACTGATGGTGTACCTTGCACACAGTAAAAAAGGTCAATACCTATTACTTAGCATGTAGGTTAAGGTATGATGCAAATAATAACTTTTACAAGTGGATAGTTACAAAGCTACTACTGTTGGTAAGACTGGCTGGAAGCAAAAGGAAATTTATAAAATTTCTGTTTAATCCTTTACTCCACCAATGTTTCACAGAATCTACATCCAGAGATTTCTCTAAAGAGACGGGAGAGGTAATGAAGGGAGAGTACTAGTGGAGGTGGGGCCTACTCTAAAAGGTTTACTGAGAGTGGGTCCTGGAGAGCCAGACCTGGAAAGGAGAATTTGAGGGATGTTAATGGCAAAAAGCCCAGAGACAATGGAAAAGAATTCAAAGCGAAAGCAGAAGCAGAGAGATTTACAAGAGTTGCCTGTGGAATTGCAGCATATGCCCTGCAATTGTTTCCATCCATCAGAGCATTTGATATCTTTGTGTTCGTGGGTCAAGTGGTTTAAGCCTCAGGGTCAGGATGGACTCTCCTACTGAATGCTAGAATAATGGCCCACATTTACTTATCAGAGTTTTGCAGGTAAGTTGATCCTCTAGTTTAGCTGACAGATGCCAGTGAATAAAATTCGAAGAATACTGCTGAAGTAAGAATGCAAATTATCACAGGGTTTCTTGATGTGTTCTAAATAAGCTAAATACAAAGACAGAACATATAATGTGATATGGACAGAGCTTTTTATGGTAGGTGCTACATGAGATTTTTTTCGTTTACCACCAGAGCTGGGCCAAAGTTTAAATTATATTAAATCATCAGGGCAAAAAACGATTTAGGGCTTTCCATTTGGACTGTATATTTTTCTATGATGTTTATTGAAGTTTCTTAAGGATGACTCAATGAATTTTTTTTTTTTTTTTTTTTTTTTTTTTTTGATACGGAGTCTCGCCCAGTCTCCCAGGCTGGAGTGCAGTGGCAAGATCTGGCTCACTGCAAGCTCCGCCTCCCGGGTTCACGCTATTGTCCTGCCTCAGCTTCCGGAGTAGCTGGGACTACAGGCGCCCGCCACCACGCCCGGCTATTTTTTGTATTTTTTAGTAGGGATGGGGTTTCACCGTGTTAGCCAGGATGATCTCGATTTCCCGACCTCGTGATCCGCCCGCTTTTTTTTTTTTTTTTTTTTTTTTTTTTTTTTTTTTTTTTTTTGAGACTGAGTCTTGCTCTGTCACCCAGGCTGGAGTGCAGTGTGGCGCGATCTCGGCTCACTGCAAGCTCTGCCTCCCGGGTTCACGCCATTCTCCTGCCTCAGCCTCCCCAGCAGCTGGGACTACAGGCGCACGCTGCCACGCCCAGGAATTTTGTGTGTGTGTGTTTTTAGTAGAGACGCGATTTCACTGTGTTAGCCAGGATGGTCTCGATCTCCTGACCTCGTGATCCGCCCGCCTCGGCCTCCCAAAGTGCTGGGATTACAGGCGTGAGCCACCGCGCCCAGCCGAATATTTCTTTATACTTACCTGTTTACTTTTAAACTCCTTTCATTCTTAAATGGGTTAGCAGCATAAACTGCCATCTCTTTTGATTCTCACAAATATACTCAAATTCTCTGTGCCTCACTTTCTTAATTTCTAAAATGCGGATGGTGATAATGCTTGATCCACAGTATTGTTTTGAGGATTGTCAAATAAATTAACATCTGCAAAAACACTTAAATAATGCTTAACATGTAAAACACACTCAATATATTTTAGTTTTTATTGTAAATGCAAAACTAAAATTTTAAGTTATTTCTTTTTTGTGTCATTATTAATTTTATTACATTTTATTTTTAAGTATATGAGAAAGTCATGGGTAGATGCTCAATGTAAAAAATTCAGACATTACAAATAAAATACATGCTCTCTTGAACACCAGTGCTTTCCGTGTAACCATCGTCAGTTGACTATGTAATTTTCTATATAGGTTTCACTACATACATACACACACACACACACACACAAAATATGTAGTACATATACTATATATAATTTTTAGTAGATAGTAGATGTAATTTTCAAAATTAACAGAAAATTGTAGAACAAAAAAGCCTGAACATGTATTGATACAAAAATTTAATAATAAATAATTTGCTAAGGAAATAAAAATACTATAATATATAATATTTAATGTATTTTTATAGGCATATCATATTGTATGTCAGAGTGAGTCTACAATATTCATTTTTTGACTCAAAAAATTGGGTTGAGTGTTTTTGAAGTCAAGAAATAAACATAGAACGTTCTTTTCTATCACATATATTCCATTGTATTATATCCTATATAATAATTACCTCTATTGGACACTTAGATTTTTTCTGTAAATTATTTTCAATTTTTTCCCACTAAAACCAAAGATGAAATAAATTTATCTATGATTGCCAGTGATTTCGTAGGATAGCTATTTTAAAAGTGAAAGAAAATTGTTGGTTTAGATAACATGATTTTCCAAAAAATTACTTTCAAATAATCTTGGATCAATAACTTAATAAAATTAAATATCGTGAGTAGTCCACTAGTGTGCTAGTTTCTAGTCATCCTCCAATATTGATGTTACTGAATGCAAATTTGTCAATCAGATGAGTAAAAAAGTCTGGCATTGTGGATCTAATTTTAAATTATTCTGGTTACTAGTGAGGACTGGCATCTTTTAAAATGCTTATCAACTATTTCTATTTATCCTTTGCCAGTTTTGTATTCACAGACTGTGCCTCTTTCTATTACATTGTTTGTCTTTTCCTTACTAAGTTATAAATGCTGTAATGCAATGTTATTAATACTGTATTTCCTGTTTTTTCCTTTTTATGTTAACAGAATCAACTTTTTCTGTTTAAATTTGTTTGTAGTGCCTTTTTTTTTCACACGATGTGGCGTTTTTATTGGGCAAGACTTGCTTTTTATATTTCACATGAGAATGCAATATAATCCTTCCTTGAACAAAATGATCAGGGTACTAATACAACCATCTTTGCAGGAGTGTTTAATAAGCATATTTTATTTAAATAAATCGTCCAGTAGGAAATGGAGAATTCACTGCCTTTACTTAGAAGGCTATGTAAATAGCTATCTGTCAAATTTATATATGCAGCTCACCAATATTCCTTTACTGGAAACATCAGTATTTCCACATCACATCACAGATCCCAAAAGAACTTTAAAGTCTCAAAATCTGTAGTGCCTTTTTTTATTTAGAGTTTTAAATTCTGATGTTTTTGAAGTTATCAAATAACTCATTTAAAAAAATCAAGTTTACTTTTTTCTCTTTTAAAATTTGTTCATTATTAAATCCTTCTATTTTCTTGGATGCTTTGCTATTTTTCAGGTTTCTTTGACTAAGATATTGTTCACCCTGTTTTTATTTTTCATCACAAAATTTTTTAATAATTAAAATTTTCAGACCATATTATCCACTTTGCTGGTATCCCATAGGTTTTGATATTAAATAGTTTCTTGTTCATGAATTTCTGCATTCTTTATAATTTTCATTTTAAAAATTTCCTTAGAACATCGGTTATTATTAAATTTTCTTTAAACAAATTTTAGGCACTTTTGTTCCATCTTTTTCTGTTACTTTTGAAATTATAGAATTATGGTCCTTGAAGAGTATTATTTCTGCATTTGAGGATTTATTCAGATTTCTTTTGTGATCTAATACATAAAATTTATTTTGTTGTTTGCTTTGTTTTGAGAATGTTTTCTGCATGACTGGAAAGAATATATATTATTAATATGCTAAGAGCCACAAATACTCATAAAATTATATGTTTACATTAAACTGGTAAATTTTATTATTAATCACAACTGTTTTATATGCTTTACCTGGAAATGGTGTATTAAAGTTTCCTGTTATAACTATGATGTTAATTTCTTCCTTTCTACATATGATTTGCTTCTTTGGTCCTTTTCAATAGATTTTATGTTTTTACAGCATTTTTAGGTTCACAGCAAAATTGAGCAGAAGGTAGAGCTCTCTATACCTCAGTCCGCACACACATACAGCCTCCCCCACTGTCAGCATCCTGCACCGGAGTGGTGCATTTGTTACAACTGATAAAACATGAACACATGAATATCACACCAATTCCATATTTACATTAGTGGTCTCTCTTAGTGGTGTATATCCTACGGGTTTCGACAAATGCATCACGACATGTTTTCACTATTACAGCATCATACAGAATAGCGTCGCTGCTCTAAATATCCTCTGTGTTTCCCCTTTTATCCCTCTCTCTCTCTTCATCCTTGGCAACCACTGATTTTTTTACTGTCTCCGTAATTTGGCCTTTCCCACAATGTCATACAGTAGAATCGCACAATATGTAGCCTTTTCACATTGGCTCCTTTCACTTGGTAATGTGCATTTAAAGTTCCTCCACGTCTTTCCATGAATTGATAATTCCTTTTTTTTCTTTTTTCTTTTCTTTTTTTTTTTTTTTTTGAGACAGAGTTTCACTCTGGTTGCCCAGGCTGGAGTGCAACGGCGCAATCTCGGCTCACTGCAACCTCCGCCTCCCGGGTTCAAGCAATTCTCCCGCCTCAGCTTCCCGAGTAGCTGGGATTACAGGCCCCCCGCCACCACGCTTGGCTAATTTTTCGTATTTTTAGTAGAGACGGGGTTTCATCATGTTGGTTCCTGACCTCAGGTGATCCACCCGCCTCAGCCTCCCAAAGTGCTGGGATTACAGGTGTGAGCCACCATGCCTCGCTAATTCATTTCTTATTAGCGCTGAATAGTATTCCATTGTCTGGATTTACTACACTTTATTCATCCATTCACCCACTGGAAGACATCTTGGTTGCTTCCAAATTTTGGCAATGATGAATAAAGTTGCTATAAACATCCATGTGAAGGTTTTTCTGTGGACATAAATGTTCAGCTCATTTGAGTAAAGATCAAAAAGCACAAATGCTGGATAGTAGTGTTTAAGAATATGTTTAGTTTTATATGAAACTGACAAATTGTCTTCCACACAAAGCGGCTGTACCATTTTGCTCCACATCTTCACAAGCATTTTGGTGTTGTCAATGTTCTGGATTTTGGCCATTCTGATTAGTGTGTAGTGGCATCTCATTGTTATTTTAATTTGCCATTTCTTAAAGACATATGATGTTGAGCATGTTTTCATATGTGCATTTGCCCTCTGTATATCTTTGGTCAGTTATGTGTTCATATCTTTTGCCCCATTTTTAATGGGCTGTTCATTTTCTTAAGGTCTAAGATTTCTTTGTATATTGTAGATAATAGTCCTCTATTACATGTTTTTTATAAGTATTTATGTCAGCCCATGGCTTGTCTTCTCATTCTCTCGACATTGTCTTTTGCAGAATACAAGTTCTTAATTTTAATGAAGTCAAGCTTATCAATTATTTCTTTTGTGGATCATGCTTTTGGTGTTTTACCTAAAACAGTCATTGCTAAACCCAAGGTCGTCTAGATTTTCTTCTACATTATCTTCTAAGAGTTTTATAGTTTTACATTTTACACTTAGGTCTATGATATATTTTAAATTATTTATTTTTGAAGAGTGTAAGGACGACGCTTAGACTCTTTTTTATGTGAATGTCCTGTTTTTGTTTTTGTTGTTTTAAATAATTACAACTTTCAAATTCAGGGGGTACATGTGCAGGTTGGTTCAACACCATTTGCTGAAAAGACCATCTTTTCTCCATTATACTGTCTTTGCTCCTTTGTTGAAGATCAGTTCGCTATGTTTATATTAATCTATTTCTGGAGTATCTATTTTGTTTCATTGATCATTTTTCCATTCTTCTGCCAATACCACACCATCCTGATTACCATACCTTTATAATAATTTTAAAGTCAGGTAGTGTCATTCTCTCAATTTTGTTCTTCTCCCTAATATAGTGTTGGCTATTCTGGGTCTTTTGCCTCTCCATATTATGTTGTAAATGAGGGAGCAAGTCCCCTTTCTGGGGTCTTTAAGGATCATACCAACACAGCCATGGAAATTACACTTAAGATGCATGTGAAATTAAAGTACTCATCATACTCACAGATCCTGGAGAGGGTGGCATGGCAGGCCATGCAGGGGGTCATATGCGAGAAGTGCCAGGGGAGCAAGCTCAGCTAGGCAGGTTGGGAACCAAAAAGGAGAGAGGATCTGTGAGCCAATGCCCTTCTTAGGAGCCAGAGGGAGCACACAAAGACATGAGGGGATTTCATTGATGGGTTTGAGTGATCTTAGGTCACAGACAGGGAAGGGCAAGAAGGGGAACTTTTGGCAAGGACCACTCTTATTAACTAGTGCACCTGGTCACCTGGGCAGGGTGTTCACAGCCTATTTTAGGGAACATATAAAGTTTCAAAAATTTTTAATACACCTGTTGTGATGGTTAGTACTGAGTGTCAACTTGATTTTATTGAAGGATACAAAGTATTGTTCCCGGGTGTGTTTGTGAGGGTGTTGCTACAGGAGATTAACATTTGACTCAGTGGACTGGGAAAGGCAGACCCACCCTCAATCTGGGTGGGCACCATCTAATCAGCTGCCAGCATGACCAGAATAAAAGCAGGCAGAAAAAAAATGTGAAAAGACTAGACTGGCTCAGCCTCTCAGCCTACATCTTTCTCCCTTGCCGGATGCTTCCTGCCCTTGAACATCAGACTCCAGGTTCTTCAGCTTTAGGACTCGGACTGCCTTGCTTGCTCTTTGGCTTGCAAATGGCCTATTGTGGGACCTTGTGATCATGTGAGTTAACACTCCTTAATAAACTCTCCTTTATATATACCTCTATCCTATTAGTTCTGTCCTTCTGAAGAACCCTGACGAATACACATATAAATTTTAGAATAAGTTTGTCAGTATCCACAAAATCACTTGCTGAGATTTTGATTGGAATTGTAATAAATCTAAAATCAAGTTGGGAAGAACTGACATCTTTACAACACTGATTCTTACCATCCATGAATATGAAATATCCCTCCATTTATTTGGTTATTCCTTGATTTCTTTGATAATTTTTGTAATTTTTCTCATGCAGATCTTGTATCCATTTTGTTAGATTTATATCTAAGTATTTTATTTTTGGGATGCTAGTGTAAATGGTATTGTTTGTAATTTCAAATTCCACTTGCTCATTCATGGCATATAGGAAAATGATGGATTTCTGGATATTAACCTTGTATCCTACAACTTTGCAATAATTGCTTATTGGTTCCAGGAGATTTTTCTCAAGCCTTTCAGGATTTCTACATAAATAATCATGTTATTTGTGAATAAATACAGTTTTAGTTCTTCCTTCTCAATATATATATATCTATCTATATCTATCTGTATCTATCATCTATCTATCTATCTATCTATCTATCTATCTATCTATCTATCTATCATCTATCTACCTATTAGCTAGCTAGCTATCATTTCCTTTTCTTGCCTTATTGCGTTATCTAGGACTTCCAGTATAATTTCGAAAAGAAGTGATGAGAAAGAACAGTCTTGTATTATTTCTTACCTTAGAAGGAAAGCTACTTCTAGTTTATCATTAAATATAATGCTAGCTCTAGGTTTATTGTAAATATTTGTCTTAGTCCATTTTGTGTTGCTACAACAGAATGCCACAGACTGGGTAATCTATAAAGGACGGAAATTTATTTCTCACAGTCCTAGAGGCTGGAGAGTCCAAGATCAAGGTGCTAGCAGGTTTGGTGTCTGGTGAGATCCCAGTGTCCACGTCCAAGAAAGGGTCTTAAGTGCTGTATCCTCCAGAGGGTAGGGATGCTGTCACACACATGGCAGAAGAACAAAAGGGGAAGGCAGGAAATCCACTCCTGAAAGCCTTTTTAAAAGGCTTTAAACTCAGCCAGGAGGGCAGATCCCTCATGGTCTAATCACCTCTTAAAGGCCCCATCTTCCAATACCATTACATTGGCAATTAAATTTCAGCATGAGTTTTGGAGGGGGCAGACATTTAAATCATAGCAATGTCCTTTATCCAGTTGAAGAAGTTCCCCTTTATTCTTAGTCTGCCGAGAGATTTTATCATGTATGACTGCTGGTGTGTCAAATACTACATGGATTGATATGATCATATGATTTTTCTTCTTTAGCTTGTTGATAAAATGAATAGCATTAATCAATTTTCAAATATTGAATACATTTTTCGTATCTGGGCATAAATCACACTTGGTTATGGTGTGTAATTATTTTTATATTTTGTTTGATTTGTTAATATTTTGTTGAGGATTTTTGCACTATGTTATGAGAGATACTGGTCTGTAGTTTTATTTTCTTGTAAAGTCCTGATCTGGCTTTGGAATTAGGCTGATGATGGCTTTATATAGTGAGGTAGAAAGTATGCTCTTTTCTTCTGTGTGCTGGAAGAGATTTTAGCTGTTTAGGAGAATTCACCATTGAATCTATGTGGACCTTCTGCTTCCTGTTTTGGAAAGTTATTACTGATTCAACTTCTTTAATATAGATGGGTCTCTTTGGTGGATTGTATATTTATTCTTCTGTGAGTTTTGGCAGATTGTGTCTCATAAGGAAATGATTCATTTGATGTAGGTTATCAAATTTGTGGGCACAAAATTGTTTCTGGTATTCCTTGATTATATTTTAATGTCCATGGAATTTGTAATAGTGCTCATCTTTCATATCTGATATTAGTATTTTGTGTTTTCTCCCATTTTTTCTAAGTTAGCCTGGCTAGAGCCTTAATGATTTTAATAATCTTTTCCAAGAACCAGCTTTCGGTATTTCTGCCTACATAATAGTGAGTTCTAGAACATGGTGAGGTTTATTAGAAGCAAAAATACTGAGAAATAATTCCGGACATGTCAGGTGGAGTTGACTTGACCTTAAATGTCTACCCAAGGCACTGGATTGAATTCTGAACAAGCAGGGCAATGTTTTAATCAGACCAATGTTTTAATCAGACCATGACTTTGGGAAGATTAACCTCACAGCAGCCTATAAAATTAGTAGAGGGCAAGCTTAAAGTCTTTGAAACTGGGCTGGAGGTTACTGCATTGTTCTGGTTAGAGACATATGGGTCTTAACCCAGAGTGCATTTCCTGGCTTTTTCTTGGGCGTGGGATAAAATCCTGATCACAGGCTACATGTGGCTTTGCCTCCCTCTCCAGCTTCAGCTATGTTATTTCTATGCCACACTCTGTATTGCAGCCCCAAGGGCCCTTCAGTGCCTTGATGCTCCTCAGTCCTCTCCATCTGATGGATTCACACATGTGTGTCCTCTTCTTACACCGTTTTTATCTCTATGGCACATCTGGATGGTACCCACAACCTTAGTTCTCAGCCCAATGCCACTTGCTTATTATTAGTCCAATTTACAAGTGAGGAAACCAAGGCCTAGGGAGGTTACATATAACTTACTCAAGGACACACGACTAATAAGTGAATAGCTGGGTTTTGTACCCAGGAAGTCTATTTACAGAGGTCACATAGTGTGGCTACTTCCTGGACATATTTGGATTGCCATTTGAACCAGCCATCTGCCAGGAACAAAGGATGCTTTCAGCTCCAGCCACCTCTCCACCTCTACAGTCAATCTTCTTTGTGTATCCCCTCTAGCTTTCTGTCTCTTTTCTGATTGACCAGACCCTGCTGCACTTTTTGAACACAATTTTGGGTGGAGTTAGGGAGAACGTGTAGCTAATCACCTATGTCTCCACTGTGTGATACCCTCTAACACTAATGCTCATGTGAGCACAGCCCTGTGAGTACTAAAGTTTAAACTAAAAGCTGACATTGAGTATCGTGTGCATTGAGATTGATATATTAAATGCCAATTTTACAGAAGGGGAAACTGAACTAATTTAGGGTCACATATTTGATACTTTGACTTTTTAAATGTTGCCATAATTTTTTTAAATGCCTTATTTTCCCCTTCTAATCTATCATCTGCTTCTCTATGTCTTTATCTTCTCTTTCTCTCATTTGATAATTCTATTCCATCATGTAGATCGGGAATCAGAATCTACATAGAGATCATTTTCCTTTACCATCTTAAAATTAAAACACAAATTCATTAAATAGGTAAATGTTCTAAATGATCACAACCAGCCATTTTTATTTCTAACAATAGACATGCCAATTTCCTTTTGATTAAGTTTGCTTATTTCTTCCATATTAGCTTTCTATCACACAAGATAAGTTAAAACCATCCCATTTAGTTTATTTCCCACATATACTTTTTCCTACTGGTTTTAAAACTAGATGACTGACACAGGTACAGAGATGGAACCTGCATGTCAAGAGATTTTTTATTAACACATAGTACATGCAGGCAGGGTGAAGAGGATCAGACTTGGAGTTGGAGAGACCTGGGTTAAAGCCTGGTGGCTCTTCCTCCCTTAATGTGACCTGGGTGAGTTCACTTAGTGTCATAAAGTTTTTAATCTTATGGACTGTATATAAAATTCCAAATGACCTGGTGAAATTATTATTGATTATATGAAATTATTATTGAGTGGTTATTTTGAGGATTAAATGAAATAATATATTTAAAGCATTAGCAAACATTCCTAACACAGAATCAACATCCACTATATGGTAACCATTGTCAGTAACAGTCTTTTTATATGTGGAATACATTAAACTATATAAATAGGGAATATAATAACCTTTGGTAAATAAAATACTCTTAATTCACTTTTATATATTCTAAATGTATTAATTGTGGCCTTAGTAATGGTAGGGTCCACATATAAATAATTGTTTTCAAAGTCTTCACAACATTTTTAAGTGTTATTGGGTCTGGTATGTATATATGCTTTTCATAAAAACTAATTTGAAAAGTTGATAATGAATACATGTAGGTAAAATGGGAATTTATATATGTAAGTGCCAATAAAGAGGAAATTAATGGAAGTAATTAAAGCTGGGTTTACTCCAGCTTTGGCACTTACTAGCTGACCTACAGCAAGTCACTAAACTTTCCAGAGATCCAGTTTCCACTTCTGTACAATAGAGATGATAATAATACATTGACAGCTTTTTACTTGAGATGACTGGACAGGAACTTATGATTATGCTTCAGGGAGTCTATTCATCCTGAATTTGCAGGCATCGTTTTGATGTTTGGGCATGTGTGGAGACTGGGAAGAGGGAAAGGTTGAGATTGGCACTGTCCAATGAATACATCATATGGGCAGCGTATGTAATTTCAGTTGTCTAGCAGCTACAGTAAAAGTAAAAAGAAATTGTAAAGTTTATTTTAATTCCATACCTTATTTCAGGGGGTCCTCAGACCCCGGGCTGTGGGCCAGTACCAGCCTGTGGCCTGTTAGAACCCAGGCCACACAGCAGGAGGTGGGTGGTGGGTGAGTGAGCACGATCGCCTGAGCCCCACCTTCTGTCAGATCAGCGGCCATGTTAGATTCTCATAGGAGCACGAACCCAATTGTGAACTGCGCAAGCAAGGGATCTAGGTTGCGCACGCCTTATGAGAATCTACCTAATACCTGATGATCTGAGGTGGAGCAGTTTCATCCCAAAACCATACCCCTTCCACCCAGTCTGTGGAAAAATTGTCTTCCATGGAACCGGTCCCTGGTGCCAAAAAGGTTGGGGACCATTGCCTTAAAACTTAACATATTCAAAATATCATTTCATTGTGAAATCAACACATAATTATTAGTCGCCGATTTTGCGTTGTTTTTCTAAGCCTTTGAAATCAGAATGTATTCTATACTTACAGTGCATCTCAATTCAAATGCCACATTTTCATTGTAAATATTTGATATGTATTTTTGTTTTATAAAAAGTAGTCACATACTCATGTTCTTCTAAATATACTTAAAGATTTTCCAGTAACTTGTCGAGTATCAGCTTTCAAATTTAAATATAAATAAACTGTGATCAAATCAAATTGAAAAATTCACTCCCGGTGTCACACTAACCACATCTCAAATGCCCATGAGCCACATGTGACTAGTTTCTAACTTTTTGGATAGCCCTGATTTAGAACTTTCAACAGATTTAAACAGGGGTCTGTAACAACAATAACAAAACTGTGTAAGCCTCACCCTATTGAATATTTCTCAGGAAAATTCACTTTTCTGAATTAAAAAATAGTTATTTCTAATTGACTGAAAGAACAGTACATTCTTGATGAGAACACATACACACATGTGCGGAACGACACGCACTGGGTCCTGTCAGATGGTGGGGGTGGGAGGAGGGAGAGCGTCAGGAAGAATAGCTAATGGATGCTGGGCTTAACACCTAGGTGATGGTATGATCTGTACAGCAAACCACCATGGCACATGTTTGCTCATGTAACAAACCTGCATATCCTGCACATGAGCCCTTGAACTTAAAAGTTGAAGGAAAAAAAAGAACAGTACATTCTTTTGGCAAAGTCAGGCTTTTCAAGACACGTTTATGAATTAGAGGTGTGTGAGAGTCCTGCGCTAGCAGCCGTAGGGAGATACTACGGTCATATTTAGTTGCTTTCAGGCAGCAAGACTTCAAGTACCTAAAAATATCCACAGACATCAACATTTCAATACTAACCAAAACTTCTAACAACAACAAATAAAATTTAGAGACCTTATGCAAAATTGGCAACTGTTTAATTATGTCTAAGTAGAAGTGTTAAAAAACAAAAATAGGCCAGGCGCGGTGGCTCACGCTTGTAATCCCAGCACTTTGGGAGGCCGAGGCCGGCAGATCACGAGGTCAGGAGATCGAGACCACGGTGAAACTCCGTCTCTACTAAAAACACAAAAAAATTAGCCGGGCGTGGTGGCGGGCGCCTGTAGTCCCAGCTACTCGGAGAGGCTGAGGCAGGAGAATGGCGTGAACCCGGGAGGTGGAGCTTGCAGTGAGCCGAGATTGCGCCACTGCACTCCAGCCTGGGCGACAGAGCGAGACTCCGTCACAAAAAAAAAACAAAAAAACAAAAAAAAAACAAAAATAATTGTGAGATAGTATCATCATTGTTTCAAAAAAGAAAGGTGGCTGGGGTGAGGAAGCAGTGGGACTCCTATCCAAAATAGTAGTAAAAATTTGTTGTCAGAGAAAAGAGAGCTTTTCCTTAGAAAGTTCTGCTGCCAAACTCACATTGACAGCATCATTCTTATTGCTTTATTTTTCTAAAAACTTCATAGTAGAACAAGACTGCTGCCAAAAAGGCCTGTGAGAGCCTACAATTTAAAGGGGTATTTTTCCATCTGAATACCTGACATCCTAGAGGGTTGGGAAATCAATTATTGAGTCCAAATAAATATTTTGGTTTTAAATAAAAAGTAACAGAAATCGTGCCAAAAAGGAAAAAGAGAGTGAGAGGGAACAAACAAACAACAACAACAACCCCCCCCCACCCCAAAAAAAAGAAGAAGAAGAAAAAGAAAAAATAAAGACTAAAATTTGTTTCACGAAATTCTTTTTTGAGTTCTGTGGGTGTGAATCTTTATTAGGTCACTTGCAAAATGTTCCTATTATAGACCCTAGCCAGATTATTGAGAAAAACACCGGTGTAGACATAAGCACAAGAAAACCCTACTTTCAGGTGACTTACAATTTTTTTTTTTTTTTATTTGAGACGGAGTCTTGCTCTGTCGCTCAGGCTGGAGTGCAGTGGCGCGATCTCGGCTCACAGCAAGCTCCGCCTCCCGGGTTCACACCATTCTCCTGCCTCAGCCTCTCCGAGTAGCTGGGACTACAGGCGCCCGCCACCATGCCCGGCTAATTTTTTGTATTTTTAGTAGAGACGGGGTTTCACCGTGGTCTCGATCTCCTGACCTCATGATCTGCCCGCCTCGGCCTCCCAAAGTGCTGGGATTACAAGCGTGAGCCACCGCGACCGGCCGTGACTTACAATTTTTATCCTGTGTACCATGAACAAACTTAATGAGTGAATGTAGGCCAATCAATTAATCTTTCCTTCCTCCACTTATTTTTCATTCATAAAATGGATGTGAACCTCCTCTGGCGAATGAAAGAAATGTGAAGCCTTATAGTATGGTCTTTAAAGGGCCACATAAGCATGAGAGTTTATTGTTAAGTCTCAAACAGCTTAAATTTCCACCAATTATAACAGTGAATGAGTTGGCATCCATGGGCTACTGAAAGTCTCACCAGCAATCCCCTCTTCAGTTTGGGTTTAGAATAAACAATGGCTGCCTTGATGGTTTATTGGAATATCTGACTTTACTTCTCTACTATGTCTAAAATCAAAATTCACAAACCATATATTTTCCATGTCTATTATGACTGTAATTAACATCTTCAGACATCCTGCCAGATACTCACATCAGGCTAGAAATACAATAGGTGAAATAGTGACAAAATATATTTTAATATGTAAAGCACATTGTCAGAGAGGAAACTTTTCCAGAGTGTTAAGCAAGAAAAACTCTAAGGAATGATTTTAAATCTGAACCACACTTGAGTGGAAGGCAGTGGAATAGAGAAGCATTTGCTGGGAGCATTGGGAGAGCTCAGACTTTTTCATTCTTGCACCTATGAGCCTTGCTTTTCCTCCAAGTCCTTGCAGGCTGATTCAGAGAAAAATGCTTTAATAAGTGTATGAAGTGTATGCCTTATATTTGTTTATTCTAAACGATGGAATTTTCTTTTTAAAATTTTTTTATTTGTATAAATTTATGGAGTCGAAGTGCAATTTTGTTACACGGATATACTGTGCAGTGAAGAAGCCAGAGCTTTTAGTGGGCACATCGCTGGACTAACATACTTTGTACTTCTTAAGTAATTCTCATCCCTTATTCTCTGCCATCTCCCCACCCTTCTGAGTGTCTACTGGCTATCATGCTATCATTCCACACTCTTTTTTTTTGAAACGGAGTCTTGCTCTGTTGCCCAGGCTGGAGTGCAGTGGCATGATCTTGGCTCACTGCAAGCTCTGCCTCCTGGGTTCACGCCATTCTCATTCCACACTCTTATGTCCATGTGTACACATCATTTAGCTCCCACTTATAAGTGAGAATATTCAATATTTGTCTTTCCGTTTCTGAGTTGTTTCACTTAAGATAATGGCCTCTGATTCCATCCATGTTGCTGCAGAAGACATAATTTTATTCTTTTTCATGGCTGAATAGTATCCATTGTGTGTATGTGTGTATGTAAATATATCTATATCTCTATCTATCTATATATATGTAATTTTGCTTATCTAATCATTCATTGGTGGACATTTAGGTTGATTCCATATCTTTGTTATTGTGAATTGTGCTGTGATAAACATGCAAATGCAGGTATGTTTTTGATGTGATTTCTTTTCCTTTGGGTTGATACCCAATAGTGGGATTGCTGGATCAAATGATTGTTCTATCTTTAGTTCTTTGAGAAATCTCCATGCTGTTTTCATAGAAGTTGAACTGATTTGCGTTCCTTCTCACAGTGTATAAGAGTTCCCTTTGGCCGGGTGCGGTGGCTCACGCTTGTAATCCCAGCACTTTGGGAGGCCGAGGCGGGTGGATCATGAGGTCAGGAGATCGAGACCACGGTGAAACCCCGTCTCTACTAAAAATACAAAAAAATTAGCCAGGTGTGGTGGCAGGCTCCTGTAGTCCCAGCTACTTGGAGAGGCTGAGGCAGGAGAATGGCTGAACCTGGGAGGCAGAGCTTGCAGTGAGCCGAGATTGAGCCACTGCACTTCAGCCTGGGCGACAGAGCGAGACTCCGTCTCAAAAATAAATAAATAAATAAAAATAAAAAGAGTTCCCTTTTACCTGTGTCCTAGCTAGCAATCTGTTATTTTTTGTCTTTTCAATAACAGCCATTCTGACTGGAGTAAGATGATGCCTCATTGTGGTTTTAATTTGCATTTCTCTCATGGTTAGTGATGATGAGCATTTTGTCATATGCTTTTTGGCCATTTTGTCTTATTTTGAAAAATGTTTATTCATGTCCTTTGCCCACTTTTCATGGGATTATTTATTGTTATTTGTTGTTCTTGTTGAGTTCCTTGTAAATTCTAGATATTAGTCCTCTGTCAGGTGCACAGTTTGCAAATTTTTTTTCCCATTCTACACATTGTCTGTTAACTCTGTTGATTTTTTTTTCTCTGTACAGAAGATCTTTCATTTAATTAAATTCCATTTGCGATGTTCTTTCATAAAGGGTTTCCTAAACTGAAGAAAGTAATTTGTCTGTTCTGATCCAGTTCAAGCCCCTTGATTTCACTGTGAGAAAAGTGAGTGTTAGGGAGGCTACGGCCAACCAGTTAATAAATTCCTGAGCCAAAAGTCAACCGGGATCTACTCCTGTAGCTCACTGATGTCCTGAATCCAAAAGGGGAGAGAATGCCCTACTAGCAAGTTTCCTTCTTATTCTTTTTAAACTCCCCTTGGGGGACTGAATCCATACACTCATGATAAAACCAAAAGAAGTTAGCAAACACAGCAACCTGAAATCGATGTGGACAGAGCAGGGAAAGGTGAATTCATCCTCTCAGAAGGTTCAAATATGCTGTTTAGACAGCTTTGCACTCACCGTGGCCGTGGCTGTGGTCATGCGACCTTTTAATGGCATCTCTGAAAGTAGTTTGACCCTGAGTTGTCAAGGATTTTGGCTTCTATCTTCTCTTATCTTCAAAGGCATTTTCACTAAGAATTTCCACCCCAAATTTTGGAATCCTTGTAAACATCTCATCTATTTCTGCCCTTTGCTTTGGTAACTTGGAATATATTTGTGCCAGTAACAATCTCACAAAATATCAAGGGGTAAAGCAGGAGATTATTTTCTGTCCAAACTCTGTGTGTTGGAAAGCAGTTTGCTCCCTCTGAAAGTAACCATGACTAATGCAATGCTCTGATAAAAGCTGTCCTCCTGGGAATACTTCAGAAGGATCACAGCCTTTAAAGCCATAAAACCTGTCTGGCCGAGAGATATGCAGACATGGTGTTATTTCTATTTGCTCATGACCAGAATTGGACTGGCCACTCCTTTTGAAATGAAGTTCATCAATGTCTACAACCTAACATTTTCACTTAAATGTCAAAAGTGTAAATTTTCTTTTTGTTCCAAAACTATTAGGGATTGCAGGCAGAAATGTGATAAAGGTTTGAAAGCAGGAAAGCATAGCAAAGAAACATCAACAACAACAGGGGAAATTATGAAGCATTTGCCTATGGTGCTATCTGGTTTGACCTCAGAGGTAGAAAAAGTCTAATTTTTCTCTACTGATCAGTAGTCATCCTTATTTAATTTATTTTATTTTATTTTACTTTTTGAGACAGAGTCTTGCTCTGTTGCCCAGGCTGGAGAGCAGTGGCACTCCAGCCTTGGCTCACTGGAACCTCTGCTTCCCAGGCTCAAGCAATTCTCCTGCCTCAGCCTCCCGAGTAGCTGGGACTACAGGTGCATCCCACCACACCTGGCTAATTTTTATATTTTTAGTAGAGACGGGGTTTCACCATGTTGGCCAGGCTGGTCTTGAACTCCTGACCTCAAGTGATCTGCCTGCCTCACCCTTCCAAAGTGGTGGGGTTACAGGTGTGAGCCACCGCGCCCAGCCCATCTTTTTAAATAATAACCTGTTGGTGATATGTTGTCCCTTCAGCTTGTTATATTTGTTTTTAATCTTCCTTTATTTCTTGTGGTATTATAATAAATAAGATGCAAATATAATTCAACGGATTTTTAAAAGTCTCTTCTATCTCTTTGCTCTCCAGAGTGCAAAAATCCAAACAAGTAAAAGTTCACATTGTTAATGCATGTGCTTACAAACCATCTGTATCTACTATTCAGCAAAAACAGTTTTTATTCAGCAACATACCTGATATTTTTCCAGATGGACTTGTTTAGGTAAAATTAATATAAAGCTTCAACCCGCTCATCTCGAAAATGGGAATCTTATCTCTATACATAATGGTTGGGTGGGTTGTTCCTGGCACATAGTAGGCTCTCAAATTCATAAGTTTGTTTACTGTCATTATGGAGGAAAATAGTGCAGTACAGGTGCAATAATTAACTGCCTCGTTTCTGCTATTCCTTGTTAATGTTGTTATCTTTTGTAGAAAATAGGTACAAGTTGTATTCCATGAAAGCTATCTATTCAAATCGGTCCTTAAGTCATTGCTTGTTTGTCTTCTATTTGCCCCACTATATAAAACCATATATACTGAATAAAAGTACATACCAGTTGATGAATACTTATTGCAAACTTGCGCACTAGCTCCCCTTTGCTAAGAGATGTCTAAAAGCTTTCTTTCTGCAACAGGCACTAGAAGATTCAAACCTCAGTCATTGAAGGAATATTTAAGGCATCATGGCTTGAAGGCTCTGGGATTGTCTAATTCATCAATACATCCCTGCCATCTTTCTTAGAGTTGTATTTTTTTGTACATTTAAGTCTTTTATCCAGAATAACATAGTAATACTATACAAAGAATGATGTACGCTCACTTTAAAAAATATTAGTTGGATTTCCAAAACAGAAACAGAAATAGCTGGAGTTCCAAAGTAGAAATCTATTCATACTGATACCTATGTAGACTCTTATTTTCTCTTTCATGTAAGTCTTGTTTTTGCATGTTTTCCCTTTCCTCATGCCTGGGCTGTGGCTAATACTCTAATTGTTCATCTAATGTAGTGTACCAGGGGAGAGGCAGGGAGGGAAATTACTGATTTTAAATATCCCCAAAGCATATTGCTTTATAAAAATGTAGGTCCTCCATATCTGGATACAGAAATCTGCTGCATAGATGAAAACAAAAATGGAAAAATGCAGCCCTCTGCTCTGCTGGCCCTAAGTCCTGGCAAGAACATGTGGGTGTCTCTGGGAACTGCTGAGGCTGAAGGAAGGATCTGTTACCAGCTCGGCTCCCTCTCCCACTGACCCCATGCCGGCGGACAAGTCCCTTGAACAGATTGTGCCAGTCTGATGCCAGGTAATTGCCTTTCAATTCCTGTTTCTGCAGATCCCCTGCTTCCTGTGGGATTGCAGGCTGCACACATTCCTACTCCAAGCTCAAGAGCATAGCGCCGGGACGTCGGGAAACCTTCCACCCTTCGCAACCTGCCGTGTCAACTCCCAGCAAGCTCAAGCTGCACTTTACCCTGGTTAAGGATTGCTTAAACAAAGGCTTGAACAGAATGATGTTGACTGTTTCACAACGAAAACTAATATTTTTAGCTTAATCCACATGCCAGTTCTGGATCATTTGTAACACTTCTTACAATTATTGATGTCCTTCCCAACGTCCATTTCATGCTCAACTGGGCTTCTAGATGATTTTAAAGTTTTGTGTTATTTTGCTTTGTTTGGTTTTGTTCCCTTGAAAAGAAGACAGTTTGATTTCTGGGACAAACATATTGCTATGCAAATAGACCCAGAATAGATGAAGGAGCCACTCAGACAACCCATTTTTGCCTCTTCCCTTAGACTTTCAATTTGACTCCTCTCCAATGAAAAAGGATTGAAAAAGACTGCTTGTGGGGGTCACAGGAGTTCCAGGGGGGGCTGTTAGGGAGCCAGCTCTGCAAGGTTGATGCAGGGAACAAGTTGGCACATGCTGTTTTATGTCACGGAAGAGTGACAACCACCAAGGAGCCTTTCTATCGAGCCAGTTATGAACCCGTAAGGAGTGATGAGCACAGGACACCCCTTACCTGAAGCCAGCATCTCAACACCCATGTGCAGAAGTCCAGTTATCTTCATCCAGGAGATGAGAAGACAAGTTGAGGCTACAAGGCATGTTTCAGTGGGCTCATCTATGCAGCACAGCTTGAGCATAGTGCAGATCTTCAGAGCATACAGCTCAACGGAAGAAGGTACGGGCTGCTCCTGTGTGTACCGAAGATGGGAGAAGGGTAGGAACAGAGCATCAGGAGAGGTGCCATTCCCCTAACTCTGTCCTGGGGTGACAGCAGTGGCTGGCCTAGTGTCTGAGTCTGTGCCGTTCTCCTTTTGCTATTGTGTTCCTCCTCTGACACTCCAGCACAAAGAGTAATTCCCTGCTTTTAAGCCATGCCTTCCCATGAGGTTCGATCCAGTAGTGCCCCCTACGGGGACACCAGGTTCTGGGCATCGGGAGTGGGTTCCCAAAGCTCTGCAGACTGGGTGCTTTCAAACCACAGCCAGGCACTGCTGGTGATATGAACACAGACACAAGGCCATCACCTCTAAGAATCGTTTTATACCTGTAAAATGACCTTGTGGCTTTGCCTGGCAGTGGCTCATGAGGGAGGGGCCTCTATAGAGGGGCTCTGAGGACCAACTTGTGAATATCAATTATTTGTGTTCTTCTCATACTTCTTACTCTGCCTTCAGGTACAAGTAGAGATTAGCCAATGCTTTAGAACCTACAGAGTTTCTAATTTGTTCTCAAATGCTGAAAACATAATCTGAGTTTTGGGATCTTCAGGACAAAAAATAAGACTTTTTTAATGTGATGTTTTTTCTTTCCTCCTACTCAAAACGTTATGAATCATAGGAATCAGTTAATGTTTCAAAGATGTTTATTGCTTTTTTTGTGGGGGAGGTGCATGATGAAATATGCTGACCCATAGTGCTTCCAGAGGAGGAAGTACAGAAACAGATTCCTGTAAAGGATGTCAGCCTTGAGCATTTGATTTTCACCAGCAGAATATAATGAGGTGTAAAGGATTCAATTTATCTCTGTCACTTCCCTCTAGACTTTTGCTTGTCCTCGGTGACCCATGGGTTAATTAAAACACTGAACCCACATTTTTGGTGTTTATAATGCATAGATTATAAACCAAGCTCTTGCATTTATCATCAAAAAACATACACATGTATGCTTTCTACGTATTAAATTTTCTATTTTTGTGAAGTATGTGTATAAAATTCAAGAAAGATAAAATTAAGGTTCCTAATGTGTTATAAAAGCAGGAACTTCATAGCCCACTTTGGAAAATTGGCCCGACTTTTCCATGTGATGATTCTTATGGCATGAATCAGTATTTTCCTTGACATTTATTTACTTAAGGTTACCAAACCTATCTTTTGAAACTGTGGGGACACTACTTTGATTTTACTTTTCCATTACTTATTACAATTTTTGCATTCCTAAATATGCATATTTTTGCTATATTTTTATTCTACTTTAAGGAATGTGTAAGTCAAGACCCAGGATGATGACTTGATAAAAAAAACTTTGCATTAAGTATATAGAGATTTATTTACAAAGCTCGTTCAATTTGGTGTGTGCAGTTTGAAGAAAGTGCAATGCATGTGTTGCCCCACTCTGAGGGAAAATGGTAACTCTACATTTTGTAGGTTTTGACCAGCAATTAAAAAAAGTTCTCCCAAATCTTGCAAATCAGGATTACCTTTTTATTATTTAGATACAATGAGAAATGATATCTCCTGGACTCTCGTGATTGTCCTCTACCTCATTTTGCTCTGTGATAGTGGACATGCAATTTGGTGAAACAACTCCACATTTTGCTAGAGCAGGGACACAGGCTGCATGCAGATGCTACCACTCCAGCACTCCTTCCTGTACTGCATTATGCCATGGCATGCCACACACACAAAGTGAGGATGCCGTTTCTGACTTGTTGTTTCTCTGCTTCCCGATGACTGCACCTCCCAGGCATTCATTCTCACTGCCTTCCCACAGGACTCCCTCTTCCACCCTTCCATGATAGCCACACTCATGCCTGTAAATGGAGACACTGTTTATTGCTCACTACTGGGAGACATTTCAGCGCCCTGCCTTTTCCCCTAGGACAAAGTCTACACCTGCTGGAGTAGAGGACAGAGCTGTCCGAGGGCTGCATCTTGCTGTTTCTCCTGTCTCATCTGCTACTACTTTTTGCCTTACTTAAAAAAAAAAAAGTACCTAATGAAACATAGATAAAGATATGGAAAACTACATGAAGTATCTATGTATTCACCATGAAGACAGAAGAGATATTAAGATTTTCATACATTTGCTGTAAATACACCTAATTTACTGAAATGGCCACCTGCCATTTCTTCCTTTCTCACTTTTCCCAAAGACATTAATGTTCTTAAAGGTTGTAAGCATATATATATATATATATATATATTTCTATTACATAGGTGTCTATGCATGTATAAAATAGACTGTACAAAATTATATAATACAATGTTTGATTATTTTTAGTTATTTATTTTTATTTTACTTTAAGTACTGGGATACATGTGCAGAATGTGCAGGTTTGTTACATAGGTATACATGTGCCATGGTGGTTTCCTGCACCTATCAACCTGTCATCTAGGTTTTAAGTCCAGCATGCATTAGGTATTTGTCCTAATGCCCTCCCTTCCCTTGCCCCCGACCCCCAACAGGCCCCAGAGTGTGACGTTCCCCTCCATGTGTCTGTGCAGGGACATGGATGAAGCTGGAAGCCATCATTCTCAGGAAACTAACACAGGAACAGAACACCAAACACCACATGTTCTCACTCATAAGTGGGAGTTGAACAATGAGAACACACGATTATTTTATTTTTTATTTTTATTATACTTTAAGTTCTAGGGTACATGTGCACAATGTGCAGGCTTGTTACATATGTATACATGTGCTATGTTGGTGTGCTGCACCCGTTAACTCGTCATTTACATTAGGTATATCTCCTGATGCTGTCCCTCCCCCGCCCCACCCTACGACAGTCCCCGGTGTGTGATATTCCCCACTCTGTGTCCAAGAACACATGATTATTTTAGAAATATTTTTTCTTACTTGGACTTCAGATGAAAAGAATTAGGTAAATAATATTTCACAATTTATAGTGTACTATTGGTATCAGTTCACACAAAGCCTCTCTCTAATCTCATTTTAATATTTTCCCTCCTCCCCATCCCTACATGAGCCTCCACTTATATGCATGCAATATGAAATAGAGTTTTAAATAGGCTAGTTAGGGAAATGCTTTTGGAAAAGAAATATTCAAGTGAAGACTTAATAAGGTGAGTATATACAGTACCCTTGAAATAACTAACTTCATCTTAGAAAAGAGTCCATTTTATATCTCACAGTGCTTTGCCAACAAGAATATGATGTTTTGCTTAATAAACAAATTTAAAAAAAGACTGCATCCAACCAGATAAGGACACCAACAAGCAGACTTTTCCATTATCAGTAGTCACCAGAGGACTCTGTGACTGTAAAAGAGCAGGCCTCCAGCAGCTCGAAATGGCCCCCTTAACTGATACTATCTTGCAGTCACTCATGATAAGAACTTGGCATCTTTCACAGAAGGCTCTGCCCCATTAAAAATTCTTCCTTGCAAGACCTGAGACCATCCGCCAGCCCTAGACCAGAACTCCTTTTGTCTTCACTCCCTCTGGACTGATTCATTAACCTTTTCTCCTATCTCTTTTTCCTGTTGATGTTAAATGTTACTTTGTTGTTGAATGTTTAACCTATAACATTTGTATATTAAGTATATTATTATGTATGGTTTGCATTATTGAGTGACTTGTGGAGTGGCTTGAGCCTGTGAGCCCAATGCTGTGTCTATTAAGTGAATGGGAAGGATTAAAGAGAATTGCCTTCTTGGGAACTCCATTGTAGCTCATGGCTTTTGTGACTGAAATAGCATCAATAAAAGCCTGGCATTGCAAAAAGACACAAACATGCATGGACCTGGTTATCTCTAAACTTGCACGGCTCATTGACAGTCAGGAATTTGCCATATAGCTATTTGGGGGGTGTGGTGGTGTGGAAAACACCCTTGCAGAGAATAGACAGTGCAAGGGTCTTAGCTCCTAGCATCATGTTTGACGGACTTCTTAGGCCTGTGTCCACTTAGCAAATTGTCATGCAGAGAATGGACCACCGCAATGTTCATGGCACATCAGGACAATCAGGGCCTTTCAGATAACATTATGACAGAGATGGGGCTACAGGCACACTGCATTCAGAGATAAGTTGACTCAGGCCAAGACTCCATGCTGACTGGGGAGCTACAGTGGTTTTGTGGGTCTCCAGGAGTTTCTGTCCCTTTAAAAAGGGACATAAGAATAACCCCCGGAAAGACCTGTTATTTCCTTTCCCCAGTGCATCATGGCAAATGGCAGCAGATTCCTCCAGGAAAGGTGCCAGGAAGCTCCAGAACCTATCTACCTATATCTGCACTGAGGGCTCTTCCTCCCAGGGGCCTGGGTCTGCCTTCCTTCTCATTCCAGGTGCTCTGTGTTTCAACTGTGTCCACTCAAGACCAGGTAAGATGATGTGAATTTTCTACATAGTGCCTCAAATAATGTTTCTGCCCATCACATCTCAAAAACATGTGTGTTAAGCAACAACTTGGTAGGTTGCCCCACTATTTTACCACTACAGAACCCTGTATATCAAAATGTCAGATTATGAGCCCATCCCTGGGGCTTATTGTGGTAATTGCACCACCTGGGCTCTGACTTCTACACCAGAATGTGTTATTATCTTAGAGATCATAGAGTGTGTCTGGCTTAATCCTCCAGCATCCCCTCTGGCGTGGAGAGGGCACCACCACAGAGCTTTTTTTCCCCCTCCTCCTAACACTTTTCTTAATGGTGAGAAGGGAGTGCTTTACGAGCCTTTTTAGAAACTGATAGGGGAGTTGAGAAGCATGCACATAATCCATCCAATCCAACACCTTCCACTTCCTGAGCCCACAGACTTCTTTCTCCACAGTGCGTCAGGGGAGTTCCAGCATTGCACCTCATTGATCATAAACCACCATTAAGTCCAGGCAACCATGAGCCAACTCAATTTCCCCCAAGGGCTTACATCAATGCATTGTATCCCAAATCTTAGGTAATTTAGCACAAGGGTTTATCCTTCTTGGTGTAATACCCAAGAATTGATTCCCACCTTGCTCTGCCGATTCCTACTGGCACAAGTTGGGAAGTCCCGAAATTCTTAGCAGGACGTGGCTTCATACTCTCAAGTCTGGGTTCTTCTGGGACATGATACTATGAATCTGCATGCAGGGAGGAATTGTGGATGACTCCTGGAGACAACTGGCATCACTTGTCAGGCAATCACCCCAGAAACAGCTACTAGGGAGGTTTGTGTCTGGGAGAAACTTCTTTCCTCAGATTAAGTGGAGGAACTGCCCTAACCAGCAAGGTGATCTGAGGGATTAGGGGTTTTGAAGAATGCAGCTGATTTGCATGTGTTCAGTGGTCTTCCTCCAACATCTCAAGATCCCTCTTTTGCTCCGTCTGTTCCCAAACCGTCACCTAAGCAACCTGACAGGGTCGAGCAACACATCTCTGCAGCACTGCAACTCCAGCGTGAGGGAGTCCTTCATAGACATAATAGAGTACACTTCTACTTCCCACCACCACCACATTACAAGCCAGTCATTGAAGGCAATCAATGTGTCTTCTTCCTTGGGTACAATCTCTACAGCCAGCAGCATTAGCTCTCTGCCCTTTCTACCATAATTACCATTATTGCCAAAACAACTCGAACTCCTGATGCCTTGATGTCCACCGGCACTTCTTCCTATGGAAATGCTTCTATGAATAATCAATGTCACTGCATGCCATGAATTAGCAGCTTTTCATCCCACCCAGCAATGAGATTATCCCTATCTTTGTTGATCCTGTAAGAAACTCAATTTAGAATCCCATTTTAAGGGTTATATTTTGAGGACCTTTCTGCTGAAAAGTACTATATCAGTTAGAAACCCTTACAAGACACAGATGGTGCAATCACATGAGAAAATTGACAGAAGTTTAATAAAGTACCATTTGCAAAGAAGTAACGGAAACTAAAGGTTAGTGTAGTACCCCGAGGCTAGCAATAGTGGGTCCCCATGCATATCCTGATGGGGCACAGGGAGACAGTGATGCCAGAACAGTGAAAGTGTAGCTAAGAGAGGGCCACCTGATAGGAGCTGTGACTTTCAGCAGATGGACAGGATCAAGTTTTAGCAACCCAGTAAGAAGAGAGCAGGCGGAATAAATACCCCAAACTCACCATCTCCCTCTGACCCTTGATTTCCTGTTCATACTTCTTATTTGTGGAACCCAACTGAAAGCTATATTCAAGGAAGCCCCTTGATGCAATCTACAAACTATGGGTTGAGTATCCCTTATCCAAAATGCTTGCGACTAGAAAGTGTTTATGACTTTTTTTTTGAATTTTGGAAAATATATGTGTGCATGTGTATCTATATCTATCTATCTATCTATCTATCTATCTATCTATCTATCTATCTATCATCTATCTATCTATCTATCTATCTATCTATCTATCTATCTATCTTGGGGAGATGACCCAAATCTAAACACAAAATTCATTTATGTTTTATATGCGCCTTATACACTTATCCTGAAGGTAATTTTATACAGTATTTTAAATAATTTTCTGCATGAAATGGTTTGTGTTAAGTACTAATGTGTGAAATTTAGCACTTGTGGGTGCTTAAAAAGTTTCGGGTTTTGGAGCATTTTGAATTGTGAATTTTTGAATTAGAGATACTCAACATGTATCAGGAAATAGAGAAAAATGTAGAAAACTATTATGAGCATAGCACATAGAAATAACCATTTCCACCTTTTAAATTTGTAAGACCAGCCATCACTATACCTCCAGGCCACACTTTTCCCCTGCTGGAGCCAGGGAGGCTGGACAGCTTGGCCCCAAGAGGTATTCCCCACAGCCTAGCACACCGGCTGTGGCAGACCACAGCAAGATTGCTTCTTCAGGCTGGACACTGACCCATTCCTCCTCACTGGGTGGGGCCTCCCTGCAGGAACTTCAAAAACTCCAGTGAGGGGTTCAGGGACAGAATTCGGATCTCCCTGGGCCTGAGCCCCTAGGGAGAGGAGTGGCCATAGTCTCCAGAGACCAGCAGACTTAGTCTTTCCTCCTCCTGGCTCTGTGGAATCCTGGCAGCCCAGATGAGCGGGTTTTCCCCCAGTGCAGCACACCCCCTCCACTAAGGGACAGCCAAAATGCTTAGTTAAATGGATCCTGCTTCCTGTGCCACCCAATTGGGTGAGACCTCCCCAACAGTGGTTGCCAGACACCCTATATAGGAGTGTTCCTACTGACATCAGGTCAGTGACCCTCAAGGTCAGATATCCAAGAGGAAGGAGCAGGCACCCAACTCCAGTCTCCTTGAGTGGCATCTCCAGGCATGGGATTGAACCAGATGAATAGGACCTGAAGTGAACCCCCAGAAAACAGCAGCAGCCCTACAGAAAAGGGACCTGACTATTGAAAGAAAAACAAGCAAACAGAAAGGGACAACAATAACATCAACCAAAAATGCTCCACAAAAACCTCATCCAAGGGTCAGCAGCCTCAAAGATCAAAACTAGACAAACTATGAAGATGAGAAAGAATCAATGAAAAAATGCTGAAAATCTCTTCTCCAAATGATCACAACACCTTTCCAACAAGGGTGCAGAACTGGAGGGAGGATGAGATGGATGAATTGACAGAAGTAGGCTTCAGAAGGTGAGTAATAACAAACTTTGCTGAAGAAAAGGGGCATGTTCTAACCCAATGCAAAGAAGCTAAGAACCTTGGTAAAAGAAGGTTATAGGCACTGCTAACTAGAATGACCAGTTTAGAGAGGAACATAAATGACCTGATGGAGCTGAAAAACAGCACTAGAAGTTTGTGAAGCATACAGAAGTATCAATAGCTGAATCGATCAAGAGGAAGAAAGGTTATCAGAGACTGAAGACTATCTTGCTGAAATAATGCAGGCAGACAGGATTAGAGAAAAAAGAATGAAAATGAACAAACAAAACCTCCGAGAAATATGGGACTATGTAAAAGACTGAACTTACGACTGATTGGTGTACCTGAAAGAGAGGGAGAGAATGGAACCAAGTTGGAAAACACTCTTCAGGATATTATCCAGGAGAACTTCCCCAACCTAGCAAGACAGGCCAAAATTCAAATTCAGAAAATGCAGAGAATCCCACTAAGATACTCCACGAGAAGATCAACCCCAAGACACATAATCATCAGATACTGCAAGGTTGAAATGAAGGAAAAAATGTTAAGGGCAGCCAGAGGGAAAGGCCAGGTCACCTACAATAGGAAGCCCATCAGGCTAACAGCAGATACCTCAGCAGAAACCCTACAAGCCAAAAGAGAATGGGGGCCAATATTCAACATTCTTAAAGAAAAGAATTTCATATATCCGCCCAAACTAAACTTCAGAAGCAAAGGAGAAATAAAATCCTTTTCAGCCAAGCAAATGCTGAGGGAATTTGTCGCCACCAGGTCTGCCTTGCAAGAGCTCCTGAAGGAAACTCTAAATATGGAAGGGAAAAACCGGTACCAGCTACTGCAAAAACACAGCAAAATATAAAGACCAATGACACTAAGAAGAAACTGCATCAACTAGTGTGCAAAATAAACAGCTAGCATCATGATGACAGCATCAAATTCACACATAACAATATTAAACTTAAATGTAAATGGGCTAAATGCCCTAATTAAAAGACACAGACTGGCAAATTGGATAAAGAGCCAAGTCCCAACTGTATGCTGCATTCAAGAGACCCATCTGATATGCAAAGACACACATAGGCTCAAAGTAAAGGGATGGAGGAATATTTACCAAGCAAATGGAAAGCAGAAAAAAGCAGGGTGGCAATCCTAGTCTCTGACAAAACAGATTTTAAGCCAACAAGATCAAAAAAGACAAAGAAGTGCATTACATAATGGTAAAGGGATCAATATAACAAGAAGAGCTAACTATCCTAAATATATATGCACCCACTACAGGAGCACTCAGATTCATAAAACAAGTTCTTAAGAGACCTACACAGAGAGTTAGACTCCTGCACAATAATAGTGGGAGACTTTAAAACCCCACTGCCTATATTAGACAGATCAATGAGACAGAAATTTAACAAGGATATTCAAGACTTGAACTCAGCTCTGGATCAAGTGGACCTAATAGATATCTACAGAACTCTCCACCCCAAAACAACAGAATATACATTCTTATTAGTGCCACATGGCACTTACTCTAAAAATGACCACATAATTGGAAGTAAAACACTCCTTAGCAAATGCAAAAGAACTGAAATCATAACAAGCAGTCTCTCAGACCACAGTGCAATCAAATTAGAACTCAGGATTAAGAAACTCACTCAAAACCACACAGCTACATGGAAATTGAACAACCTGCTCCTGAATGACTCCTGGGTAAATAATGAAATTAAGGCAGAAATCAAGAAATTCTTTGAAAACAATGGGAACAAGGAGGCAATATATTAGAATCTCTGGGACACAGCTAAAGCAGTGTTGAGGGACATTTATAGCACTAAGCATCCATATCAGAAAGCTAGAAAGATTTCAAATCGACACCCTAACCTCACAATTAAAAGAACTAGAGAAGCAAGAGCAAACACATTCAAAAGCTAGCAGAAGATAAGAAATAACTAAGATCAGAGCAGAACTGAAGGAGATAGAGACATGAAAATCCCTTCAAAGAATCAATGAATCCAAGAGATGGTTTTTTGAAAAACTTAATTAAATAAATAGACCACTAGCTAGACTATTAAAGAAGAAAAGAGAGAAGAATCAAATAGACACAATAAAAAATGATAAAAGGGATATCATCACTGATCCCACAGAAATACAAACTACCATCAGAGAATACCATAAACACCTCCACACAAATAAACTAGAAAATCTAGAAGAAATGAATAAATTCCTGGACACATACACCCTTTCAAGACTAGGAAGAAGTCAAATCCCTGACTAGACCAATAACCAGTTCTGAAATTGAGGCAGTAATAAATAGCCACCAACCGAAAAAAAGCCCAGGATCGGACAGATTCACAGCTGAATTCTATCAGAGGTACAAAGAGGAGCTGGTACCATTCCTTCTGAAACTATTCCAAACAACCGAAAAGGAGGGAATCCTCCCTAACTCATTTTATGAGGCCAGCAACATCCTGATACCAAAGCCTGGCAAAGACACAACAATAAAAGATAACTTCAGGTCAATATCCCTGATGAACATCCATGTGAAAATCCTCAGTAAAATACTGGCAAGCTGAATCCAGCACTACATCAAAAAGCTTATCGATCATGATCAAGTAGGCTTCATCCCTGGGATTGAAGGCTGGTTCAACATACACAAATCAATAAACATAATTCATCATATAAACAGAACCAATGACAAAAACCACATGATTATCTCCATAGATGCAGAAAAGGCCTTCGATAAAATTCAACATCCCTTCATGTTAAAAACTCTCAATAAACTAGTTATTGATGGAACATGTCTCAAAATAGTAAGAGCTATTTATGACAAACCCACAGTAAAGATCATACTGAAAGGGCAAAACTGGAAGCATTCCCTTTGAAAACCGGCACAAGACAAGGACACCCTCTCTCACCACTCCTATTCAACATAATATTGGAAGTTCTGGCCAGGGCAATCAGGCAAGAGAAAGAAATAAAGGTATTCAAATAGGAAGACAGGAAGTCAAGTTGTCTCTGTTTACAGATGACATGATCTTATATTTAGAAAACTCCATCATCTCAGCCCAAAAGTGCCTTAAGCTGATAAGCAACTTTGGCAGTCTCAGGGTACAAAATCAAAGTGCAAAAATCACAAGCATTCCTATACACCAACAATAGACAAGCAGAGAGCCAAATCATGAATGAACTCCCTTTCACAACTGCTATAAAGAGAATAAAACACCTAGGAATACAGCTTACGAGGGACGGGAAGGACCTCTTCAAGGAGAACTACAAACCATTGCTCAAGGAAATAAGAGAGGACACAAACAAATGGAACAATTTTCTATCCTTGTGGATAGGAAGAATCAATGTCATGAAAATGGCCATACTGGCTAAAGTAATTTACAGATTCAACACTATTCCCATCAAACTACCACTGGTATTCTTCACAGAATTAGAAAAAAAAGTACTTTAAAATTCATATGAAACCAAAAAAGAGCCCGTACAGCCAAGACAATCCTAACCAAAAAGAGCAAAGCTGGAGGCATCACACTACCTGACTTCAAACTATGAATGAGAACAGCATGGTACTGGTACCAAAACAGACATATAGACCAATGGAACAGAACAGAGACCTCAGAATTAACACCACACATCTACAACTATCTGATCTTTGACAAACCTGACAAAAACAAGCAATGGGGACAGGATTCCCTATTTAATAAATGGTGCTGGGAAAACTGGCTAGCCATATGAGGAAAATAGAAACTGAACCCCTTCCTTACACCTTATATAAAAATTAACTCAAGATGGATTAAAGATCTAAATGTAAAACCCCAAACCATAAAAACCCTAGAAGAAAACCTAGGCAATACCATTCAGGACACAGGCGAGGGCAAAGATTTTTATGATGAAATTTCCAAAAGCAATTGCAACAAAAGCTAAAATTAACAGACTGGATCTAATTAAACTAAACAGCTTCTGCACAGCAAAATAAACTATCAATAGAGTAAACAGGAACCCCACAGAATGGGAGAAAATTTTTGCAATCTATCCATCTGACAAAGGTCTAATCAGAATTTACGAGGAACTTAAACAAATTTACAACAAAAAAAAACCATATCAAAAAGTGGGCAAAGGGCATGAACAGATACTTCTCAAAAGAAGACATTTATGTGGCCAAAAAAGCTCAACATTACTGATCATTAGAGAAATGCAAATCAAAACCACAGTGAGATACCATCTCACGCCAGTCAGAATGGCAATTATTAAAAAGTCAAGAAACAACAGATGCTGGCAAGCCTGTGGAGAAATAGGAATGCTTTTACACTGTTGGTGGGAATGTAAATTAGTTCAAACATTGTGGAAGACAGTGTGGTGATTCTTCAAGTATCTAGAACCAGAAATAACATTTGACCCAGCAGTTGCATTACTAGGTATATACCCAAAGGAATATAGATCATTCTATTAAAAAGATACATGCACACGCATGTTTATTGCAGCACTATTCACAATAGCAAAGCCACCAAACTAACCCAAATGCCCATCAATGATAGACTGTATAAAGAAAACGTGGCACATATACACCACAGAATACTATGCAGCCATAAAAAGGAATGAGATCATGTCCTTTGCAGGGACATGGATGATGCTGGAAGCCGTCATCCTCAACAAACTAACACAGGAACAGAAAACCAAACACTGAATTTTCTCACTCATAAGTGGGAGTTGAACAATGAGAACACAGGGACACAGCAAGGGGAACAATACACACCCAGGCCTGTCAGCGGGGTAGGGAGAGGGAGAGCATCAGGACAAACACCTAATGTATGTGAGGCTTAAATCCTAGGTGACAGGTGTATAGGTGCAGCAAACCACCATGGCACACATATACCTATGTAACAAATGAGCACATTCTGCACATGTATCCCAGAACTTAAAGTAAAATAAAAATAATTATAATAAGATAAAAAATAAAAATAAATTTGAAAAATGTCTTGGTAATTTGGATAACTTTCAAGAATTTTTGCTTCATTGTTTTATTTCTACTAGCATCACTCTGCTTTATATAAGATAGTTTTAGAATGCATTATAATATTGGATAGAAATCTTCTGGTAGTCTGTTTTTTTTTTTAAATTACGAGCAATTTTTGCAGGTGTAATTTTTCAGATGACAAATAATCACGTTCAAAAACATCATTTAAATTATAGATAGAATTGTGCTAAGTTTACAAATGGTAATTAGGACCATTTAATAACAACATTAAACACTGAACAACCAAGTGAATTCAAATATACTAAAATGCCATACTGACCTAACGTGAAAATAGGATATAAACCAACCTTGAACATAGATTTTTTTTTTTTTTTTTGCCAGCCTGGGGCCTCTCCTGACAACCCTTATCTAAGAGCAGTACAGGCCACCAGTACTGCTCTTTTTCTGTGATAATGATCTCCACTAATTGCCTTCATAATTCTTGTCATAAACTCTGGTCACTTTGGTCAGTGGCTGTCTTCACTGCTCCTTTTTGTTCTGCCATTTTATCCCTCATTTGGCATAGACCTGGCATACATAGATTTTAAATAAATGTTATGTGATATTAAGTAAATAAATCAGGGTACCTATTTTTCTAAATACTGAAGGGTTCATACCATGTTTTAAATAGGCAAGATAGATATTGTTTGTATTCCATTATCATTTGGTTTACCCAGGAATTCGGGTTTGTGAGGGAACTTAGAGAACATGGATTTTAATTAGATAATTGACATGAGGAGCCTAGGGAGACGCAGCGTAGTGGAAGGAGTCCTCATTTGCTGTCTGAGGTTGGTACAAATGTTGAAGAGGACTGACACTGACAAACCATCAAGAAACGATGAGTTTCCTTATGCTATTGTAATTAGGTCTTTAGAAGTCAAAGCCAGCCAGACATTCATTCAACTACAGATAACATTGATTTGTTTCCCATTTTTAATTGTTTCCAATTTATACTTTAAATATCTTATAACGGCCACCCTCTTCTGCTTGCTTCTGTTCCCTCCATTGCCTGTTGCTTAAACGCCACTGCTACATAATATATTGCCTGCCTTCCGAGAGCAGGCAATTTGCCATTACAACTTGCACTTGGTTTAGAGGCTAATGTTTTGTAGTATCGCTAATTACATGTCTGTCCCTTCCTCTAGGCTTAAAATTTCTCAAGAATACAGTATAATTATAACAGCACAGAAAAAGGGCTTATGTCCATGTCCGAAATACCCCTTTGAACGACTGAATCATTAACTTGCTGGCTTGCTTTTGGGCTACAGATTCCTTCCTTTTTCTGGTACCTGGAAATTACACTTTATTTCTGCTAGGTCAGTTACACATTTTTGCATGTTTTTATAATATACTAAATAAGTATATCTATTTGTTGTGGAATGAAACGTATGTTAGCTAAGTTTTGAATGAGAAGTTGGGTGTTGAATTTTATCAGTTGGCTTTTGGGCATCTGTATGAATGATTGATTTCTTCTCATTTACTCTATTAACCAAGAAATGTACAAAAATAAAAATTCTGACGATAAAACATGGAAAGAGAATCAGGAGAGTTGAGCAGGAGTGCAATTTTTATTAATCAGACAAATCTTCACTGAGAAGGTGACATGTAACTCAAGAATTGAAGAAAGAATATAAATAGGCATGAAATCCTTGAAGCAAGAGCTTGCTTAGTATGTTAAAGGAAGGGCAATTCTCTGATGGCCAGTGATGATGAGCATTTTTTCATGTGTCTTTTGGCTGCATAAATGTCTTCTTTTGAGAAGTGTCTGTTCATATCCTTTGCCCACTTTTTGATGGGGTTGTTTGTTTTTTTCTTGTAAATTTGTTGGAGTTCATTGTAGATTCTGGATATTAGCCCTTTGTCAAATGAGTAGATTGCAAAATTTTTCTCCCATTCTGTAGGTTGCCTGTTCACTCTGATGGTAGTTTCTTTTGCTGTGCAGAAGCCCTTTAGTTTAATTAGATCCCATTTGTCATTTTTGGCTTTTGTTGCCATTGCTTTTGGTGTTTTAGACATGAAGTCCTTGCCCATGCCTATGTCCTGAATGGTATTGCCTAGGTTTTCTTCTAGTGTTTTTATGGTTTTAGGTCTAACATTTAAGTCTTTAATCCATCTTGAATTAATTTTTGTATAAGGTGTAGGGAAGGGATCCAGTTTCAGCTTTCTACATATGGCTAGCCAGTTTTCCCAGCACCATTTATTAAATAGAGAATTGTTTCCCCATTTCTTGTTTTTGTCAGGTTCGTCAAAGATCAGATGGTTGTAGATATGCGGCATTATTTCTGAGGGCTCTGTTCTGTTCCATTGATCTATATCTCTGTTTTGGTACCAGTACCATGCTGTTTTGGTTACTGTAGCCTTGTAGTATAGTTTGAAGTCAGGTAGCGTGATGCCTCCAGCTTTGTTCTTTTGGCTTAGGATCGACTTGGTGATGCAGGCTCTTTTTTGGTTCCATATGAACTTTAAAGTAGTTTTTTCCAATTCTGTGATGAAAGTCATTGGTAGTTTGATGAGGATGGCATTGAATCTATAAATTACCTTGGGCAGTATGGCCATTTTCACGATATTGATTCTTCCAACCCATGAGCATGGAATGTTCTTCCATTTGTTTGTATCCTCTTTTATTTCATTGAGCAGTGGTTTGTAGTTCTCCTTGAAGAGGTCCTTCACGTCCCTTGTAAGTTAGATTCCTAGGTATTTTATTCTCTTTGAAGCAATTGTGAATGGGAGTTCACTCATGATTTGGTTCTCTGATTGTCTGTTATTGGTGTATAAGAATGCTTGTGATATGAGATATCATCTCACACCAGTTAGAATGGCGATCATTAAAAAGTCAGGAAACAACAGGTGCTGGAGAGGATGTGGAGAAATAGGAACACTTTTACACTGTTGGTGGTACTGTAAACTAGTTCAACTACTGTGGAAGTCAGTGTGGCAATTCCTCAGGGATCTAGAACTAGAAATACCATTTGATCCAGCAATCCCATTACTGGGTATATACCCAAAGTATTATAAATCATCCTGCTATAAAGACACATGCACACGTATGTTTATTGCAGCACTATTCACGATAGCAAAGACTTGGAACCAAGCCAAATGTCTGACAATGATAGACTGGATAAAGAAAATGTGGCACATATACACCATGGAATACTATGCAGCCATAAAAAATGATGAGTTCATGTCCTTTGTAGGGACATGGATGAAGCTGGAAACCATCATTCTCAGCAAACTATCACAAGGACAAAAAACCAAACACCGCATGTTCTCACTCATAGGTGGGAATTGAACAATGAGAACACTTGGACACAGGAAGGGGAACATCACACACCAGGGCCTGTTGTGGGGTGGGGGGAGGGGGAGAGATAGCATTAGGAGATATACCTAATGTTAAATGACTAGTTAATGGGTGCAGCACACCAACATGGCACATGTATACATATGTAACTGTGCACGTTGTTCACATGTACCCTAAAACTTAAAGTATAATAAAAGAAAAAAAAAAGGAAGGGCAAAAACCAGCCAGGCTGAAACCAAGTGACCATAAAAGAGTAATAGAAAGTGAGGTCACAGAAGTAGGAGATGGAGAACAAACTGGGTTTTGTCTCTCCAAAAGTGATATCCATCCAGAACCTCAGAATGTGTCCTTATTTGGAATTATACAATATTTGTCCTTTTGTGTCTGGTTTATTTCACTTTGCATAGCATCTTTAAGGTTCATGAGTGTTGCAGCAGATGTCAGAATTTAATTTCTTTTTAATTTTTTCACAGACAATTTTTTAGGTTCATAGTAAAATTCAAAAAAAGGCACAGAGATTTCCCATATACCCCTAGCCTCTACCCATGCACAGCCTCCCCTACTATCAATATTCCATACTAGGGTGGTGCATTTGTTACAATTGATGGACCTACACTGAACCATCATAATCACCCAAAGTCCATTGTTACATTAGCATTCACTGTTAGTATTGTACATTTTATAGTTTTGAACAATTGTATAATAACACGTATGCATCATTATACTATCACACAGGATAGTTTCACTTCCCTAAAAATCCTCTGTGCTCCAACTTTTGATCTCTCCCTACCCCCATTTCATTATTTTTAAGGATGAATAATATTCCATTGTATGCAATACATCACATTTTGTTTATCTATTCATCATTTGATGGGCATTCGGGCAGTTTCCACTTCTTGGCTATTATGAATAATGCTGCGATGAACATTTGTGTATAAGTTTTGTGTGGACCTATGTTTTCATTTGTCTTGGGTATATACTGAGGAGTAGAATTGCTGGGTCTAATCTTAATTGGATGAGACTCTTTTCCAAAGTGAATGTCATTTTACATTCTCACAAACAATGTCTGAGGTTCCCATTTTTTCACATAGTCATTGATACTTGTATGTCTTTTAAAAATTTTAGCTGTCCTAGTGGGTGTGAAGTTGTTTTTTTCCTGTGGTTTTGATTGCATTTCCCTGAGGAGTAATGATGTTAAACATCTTTTTATCTGCCTGTGGCAATTTGCATACCTTCTTTGGAGAAAGTCTATTCAAATCCTTTGTTCAATTTTAAACTGGAAATTTTATCTGTCTGTTGTTGACTTGTAAGAATTCTGTATGCTTGCTCTAATTGTTTTAGATCTTAATGTTATTAATTTTATTTTCTCCAGGGTCAATTCTGCTCATGTTTCATTTTATGTTTTAATATTTTATTTTTCTCCTGTAATTTGTTCTTTTTATATGTCAATTCTCATTTATGTTATCCTATTGTCTTATATTTATGCCAGGGAATTCAATTTTTCTTTAATTTCTATGAGCAACAATTGTGTGCACACTTTGGGGGAATACAGGTAGCATTTGTCAAAAATGTTTGTCTTTGTTTACTGTGTTCAAATGTTTTTGATAGGTTCCGAATGTGCTTCCTCAACCTAGTTCAAATTGTACTATTGACAGTTAATATTTTCTGGAGTTTGAGGTATGAATTTAGCTCTTATCCCAGTTTTAGTGTGCATGAATTATCTTCTCCTTTTTTGTTTACTTTCTTTTCACTGGATTTGAAAGTGTGTAGGGGTCAGGGATGGAGACACATTCTGCTGTTTCTACAAATCTGCTAGTACTTATGAATGAACAGCAGCTACAATAGCATACTATTATCTAGAGAGCATTGTGGATTAGGTCAACAGCAAAATAAAGTTGATACTGTCAACCTTTGTTAGTACCTGGGTTGTTTTCTAAAATCAAGAAGGTATTCCAAATTCTCATCTGCCTTCACGGGCATGCAATAGTAAACCAAAGCCAGCCAGAGAATATGCCTTTTGCTCACTCCAGATCATGATCTCTTAATAGCTGAACTAAAAATCTACCATTAATGATAAAACCTCAAAATAAACTGTAGCTGTCCAAGACAATTACGTAACAGCTCTATTCTGAAAAACGCTAGCTTCATCACCTATGGTGAAGTGCTGGTTTTTCCTTTTGAAAACTCTGCATTTATAGGAGGTCAAGGGTTAACCCAATGCCATAGAGTCAGTGCAGGGAGTGGGAGGAAAGAGACTAGGTTCTTTAATTCTCAGCCCAAGTCTCTAACCGCTAAACCACACTACCATTCCCTCTAATTACCCTTTAGGTAATAAGTGTAAAAATATGTTTTTGAGGTGATGAGACAAAATTAGAAGTTAGGTGACTGGGTTAGTCTTCATCTCCATCTTAGTCACTAAAACAAAAATTAACAATGAATAAATGGGACCAAATAGTTTCTTAGCAAAATAGAAAGTTAATGGAGATTCTAAATAAATTCACACCACAAAACCAAAGAGGCATTTAGGAATTTCCCTAATACCCTCAAAGTGGGACATTTTCTAGTACTTACTGGAAAATGATAGATTTAAGAGGAGAGAATTTTTTTTCATACACTGAAAACTTTCCTTCCAGAACTTCTTGGCAATTTTATCTTCAGGAAGTATATCTATGTATTTGGTTTTGTTATTTTGAAATGAAAATTCATTTAATAAATTAGGAAGATTTTGTTTTTATTTCTCTGCAATGATCTTAGTAACTACTATCAGGATTACAGGCTAAAATATCTGGAAAAGTTTTACCCAAATGAGGAAAATGGACATTCTGCAACATGATAGTCGTTAACAATCTAAGAGCAGTCTCAGTCGCTTTGTCTTGTAGAAAGTTCTACCATTGTTATCTTGATACAAAGAACCTCACTGCCAACATCAGACTTTGCGTTCTAATACCATCACTTGGCTATTAATACAGCTTATCCAGGTAGATCACGCTACATTCAAACCTCAGCTTCGATATTTTTAAGTAGAATTATGAAGTCCTGTTCTATCTATGTTACAAATATTACATAAGAATAAAACACTAAGACATAGAAATATGTAAAATTTTGAAAATTCTAAGCTAATCTCTTAAATTTGAATTAAAATCTCTTAAAGGAAGATTATTAAAAAAACACCCTGCAGAATGCTTTGTTGCTTTCTTCTGAAGGCAAAGCATACTAAATTTGGTTAATTGACATGCTTCTTTATCCACTAGAGGGTGGTCTGTTCACCTCCAAATTAGAAATGAAAATATACAGGATGTGGAAAAACATTTTGATCCTAAAGCGAATGTGCTCTATTTCATCTTATGTGATTCTATTACTTGCTGACCCTATTAACTTTTCTAATGTTCTTTTCTTTTTCATCCTCTTCATCCCTAGGTTTTTGTTTGGCAATCATAGTTACAGATTAAATTTATATGTACACTGCACATACAGTTATAAAAAGTAGGTCTGGCCAGGCGTGGTGGCTCACGCCTGTAATCCCACCACTTTGGGAGGCCGAGGTGGGCAGATCACCTGTAAGTCAGGAGTTTGAGACCAGCCTGGCCAACATAGTGAAACCCCATCTCTACTAATAATATAAAAAGTAGCTGCACGTGGTGGTGTGCACTTGTAATCCCAGCTACTTCAGTGGCTGAGGCAGGAGAATTCCTTGAGCCTGGGAGGTGCAGGTTGCAGTGGATCACGCCACTGCACTCCAGTCTGGGTGACAGAGTGAGACTCTGTTTCAAAAAAAAAAAAAAAAAAAAAAGTAGGTCTATGGGAATTTAATGATGTATATTTTAATTTTAACTTAGTTCCTGATTCCAAATGAATATGGTGTGAGACCAGTGTAATTAATGGGAAGTGACATGTTGTTCTCATTAGCAAAGCATAATGTTACTTTTCAAAAATACAAATCATACTTTATGAATTTGTGAGTGAATGGAGATTGTTCTGAATTACACAGAAACTAAATTATCGAATTTTAATGGTTTTAGAATTGTAGTTTTATTACTTTAAAAATGAATCAGTTGGGCCAGGCGCGGTGGCTCACGCCTGTAATCCCAGCACTTTCGGAGGCTGAGGCGGATGGATCACGAGGTCAGGAGATCGAGACCATCCTGGCTAACACGGTGAAACCCTGTCTCTACTAAAAATACAAAAGCAAGCAAAATTACCTGGGCGCCTATAGTGGTGGCAGGCGCCTATAGTCACAGCTACTCAGGAGGCTGAGGCAGGAGAATGGCATGAACCCGGGAGGCGGAGCTTGCAGTGAGCCGAGATCGTGCCGCTGCACTCCAGCCTGGGCTACAGAGTGAGACTCCGTCCAAAAAAAAAAAAAAATACATAGAGTATCTAGAGATAAAAATACAGCATTAGAAATAAAAAATACATATAAATATACATAATTGGGTTATTATCAGTTTGATGTTTGATAGCAAAAGTAAAGACCAGTAACCTTGATAATACAGAAATAAAAAACACTAACTGGGAGATGAAAAGAATCAAGACTGCAAAGGAATAAACAGAGCATCAGGAAACTGGGGTACAATATCAGGCAGCCTAAGCGGAGTCCCTGAAAGATGGGATTGTGAACAAAATATATGATAACTTAGGGAAATTTTTCAAAATTTGGAGTGTAAATATAAAATACATTTACCACACTTTAAAATTTATTGTAAGGACAATTTATGGTATAAAGCAAATATAGTAACAATATATTGTGTAACATAGCATACATAAAAGTAAAATGTGGGACTAAATAGTTTAAAAAAGAAGAGAATATAGAAATAAAAGAACACCATTGTAGGACTCCTACACTATATGTGAAGTGTTATAGTATTATTTGAACATAGGCAGTTACAAGTTTAAAAAAACAGGAATTGCAAGTTTAAGAATAACCACTACAAAATAAAACAAAGAGGAACAACTTATATACTATTAGGAGTGATAAGGCAATAATAAGTTTTAAAGTGTTCAGTCTCAAATAAAGTGAGAAAAAAAGAACAAAAAGCAAGATGGTAGATTGAAGCATAATCAGATCAATAATTCCATTTAATCTAAATGGTCTAAACACAAGTAAAAAACAAATTATCATACTGGATATTAATGGCAAGATCAACCAGGACCATCTATAAGAAACACATTAAAAATAAAAGCACCCATAGGTTAAAAGTTTATAAAGTTGAGAAAACCTACGTCATGGAGACATTAATGAAAAGGAAGCTGAAGTAGGTATGTTGATCAGAGAGAGAACATTTTAGAACTAGATACATTACGATGAATAAAGACAATTATTTCTTAATGATAAAGGAGTCAACTCATCAGGAAGAGATATAGTCCTAAATACACATGGATTTAATTATAGGGCTTCAAAATATGTGAAGCAAAACTGAAAGAGCTGAAAAGAGAAATAGACAAATCCAGAATTATTTTGCCTTATGCCTAATTAAAATAATTCTACAGAAAATTAGTAAGGATAAAGAAGACTTGAATAATACCATCAACCAATGTAAACTGATTAATATTTATAGAATGCTGCTCTCAGCAACAGCAAAATATACGTTATTTAAAAATATACAGGGAACATTCACCAAATAGACCATATCTGGGGCCACAAAATTAGTTTCAATGCATATAAGAGAATTTATATGATATAAAGTATGTTATCAGATTACAAGAGAATTAAGATAGAGACAAATAACAGAAAAATATCTGGAAATTTTTCAAATGTTTGGAAAGTAAGCAACACATTTCTAAATAAATCATGAGTCAAAAGGAAATTGCAAATGAATTAAAAATATTTTAGTTTAATGAAAATTAAAACGCAACATGTACAAATATGTGCTATACAACTGACTGTGCTCTGGGAGAAATTCTAGTATGAAATTACAATAACAGATTAAAATCTCAAAACATGAATTAACATTCAGCCTTAAAAAGTTAGATCAAGAAGAGTAAATTAAATCTGAATTTGTCAGAACAAAGTAAATAATAAAAAAGGAAAGGCCGGGCTCGGTGGCTCACGCCTGTAATTCCAGCACTTTGGGAGGCCGAGGCTCACCTGAGGTTCGGAGCTCGAGACCAGCCTGACCAACATGGAGAAACCCCATCTCTACTAAAAATGCAAAATTAGTCGTTCGTGGTGGCGCATGCCTGTAATCCCAGCTGCTCCAGAGGCTGAGGCGGGAGAATGTCTTGAATCCGGGAGGCGGAGGTTGCTGTGAGCCGAGACTAGGCCATTGCACTCCAGCCTGGGCAACAAGAGTGAAACTCCATCTAAAAAAAAAAGGAAAAAAATTAAAATACTGGAAACACACATAATACCAAATGTTGGTTCTTTAAAAAATTGATAATCATATTTTCAGACTAATCAGAAAAAAATGTAAATATCAAGAATAAAGTAACAGCATCATGACATCTCCTATAGACATATCCTACAATATGAAAATATGATAAATAACTTCCTGGCAAAAAATGCAATACCTTAGATTAAACAATTTCTTTGAAAAATGCCAAGTGCTGAAGTTCAATAAAGAAGAAAGAGATAACATGAATCAAGCCCTCTTTATTGAATGTGTTGCGTAAAGCATTTGAAAAATTTTACAAAGAATATTCTAGGCCCAGATGGATTCTTAAGCACTTCTATAAAATATTTAAGAAGAAATTATACCAATTTTACAAACACCTTTTCCAGAAAAATGAAGTAGAAGGAATTGATCATAGGTAATTTTAGAAGACTAGCATTATCCTGATATCAAAACTAGATTAAAACATTAGTAAAAACTACAAATCAATATTTCCCATAACTGTAGACACATATATTCTTAGCAAAGTTGTAGCTGATCAAATCTGGCAATGATGAAAATGAATACAGCATAATCAAGTGGGATTCATCCCAGAAATAAAAGAGTGGTGTAACATTTCAAAATCTATCAAATTAATTTACCATATAAACAAGAAATATTTTCCTTTCACTTTTAGTTGACACGTAATAATTGCACATATTTATCAGCTACCGAGTGATGTTTTGATACATGCACACAACATGTAACGATCAAATCAGAGTAATTAACATATCATCACCCTAAACATTTACTATTTCTTTGCATTGCAAATATTGAAAATCCTCTCTTCTAACATTTTGAAAATATACAATAAATTATAGTTGTTCATATTCAGCCTCCAGTGCTACAGAGCAGCAGAACTCATTCCCCGTCTACCTGTGATTTTACAGCCGTTAACAAACATCATCCAATCTTCCCATCGCCTTTACCATTCTTAGCCTCCAAAACCCACAATTCTACTCTCTACATCCATGAGCTCAAAATTATTTTTTAGCCCACACATATAAGTAAGAACATGTGGTATTCATTTTTCTGTGCCTGACTTATTTTGCTTAACATAATGTCCTCCAGGCTCATCGATATTGCTAGGAAAGTTAGGATTTCATTCTGTTTATGGCTGAATGGTGTTCCATTGTGTATATATAATCACATTTTCTTTATTCATTTATCTGTGATAGACATTTAGGTAGATTCCATATATTAGCTATTGCGAATAATGCTGCAGTAGACATGGAGTGCAGGTCTTGTTTTGATATAATTATTTCCTTTCCTTTGGATAAATACCCAGTAGTTGGGTTGCTGGATCATATGGTAGTTCCATTTTTAGTTTTTTGAGAAACTTCCATACTTTTTTCCATAATGGCTGTACTAATTTACATTTCCACCCACAGTGTATAAAGACTGGTTTAACATGCAAACACCTATCAAATTAATTTACCATATTAGTGAACCAAAATTAAAAGGAATAATAACCTCAATAAATGCATAAAATACATAAAAATTAACACACATCTATGATAATAACCACCAGCAAACTAGGAATAGAAGGAATCTTTCATCTGATAAAGAGCACCTATGAGGACTTAGAGTTAACCCCTATACAATGATGAAAGTCAGAATGCTTCCTCTCCACCACCCCCAAGATCCAGAACAAAGCCAGAATATTCAGTCATCACTTTAATCCAAAAGGAAGTATGACTTAGTAAATTAAGAAAGCAAATTTTAAATAAATATTTATTAAAAAGGAACAAGTAAAACTTTTTCATTCACCAATGACATGATCATCTATGTGGAAAATCCTAGGAAATCTAAAAAATTGCTACTAGAACAAGCACATTGGTTTAGCAAGTTACAATTGCAATGCCAATATGCAAAAATGAATTGTATTTCTGTATAATGATAATATATTATCAGAGTCTGGTATTTGAATAGACACTTCACCAAAGAAAACACTCAGATGGAAAATAAGCACATGAAAAGATGCTCACTAATGTCATCAGTCATTAGGAAAACGCAAATCAGTACCATAACAGGTACATACTCACAAAAATGGCTAAAATATGACTGACGATATCAAGCGTTATTAAGGAGAATGTTGAGTAACTGGCACTCATACTTTGCTGGTAGTAATGTTGTTTCTTATAGAAATTTTATTTACCAGGTGACCCAACAATTCCAGTAGGTATATACCAAATGTAAACAAATTTACAAGTAAAAAACAACCCCATCAAAAAGTGGGCAAAGGATATGAACAGACACTTCTCAAAAGAAGACATTTATGTGGCCAACAAACATGTGAGAAAAAGCTCATCATCACTGGTCATTAGAGAAATGCAAATCAAAACCACAATGAGATACCATCTCACACCAGTTAGAATGGCCATCATTAAATAATCAGGAAACAACAGATGCTGGAGAAGATGTGGAGAAATAGGAATGCTTTTACACTGTTGATGGGAGTGTAAATTAGTTCAACCATTGTGGAAGACAGTGTGGCAATTCCTCAGGGATCTAGAACTAGAAATACCATTTGACCTAGCAATCTCATTACTGTTTATATACCCAAAGGATTATAAATCATTGCTACTCTAAAGACACATGCACACATATGTTTACTGCAGCACTATTCATAATAGCAAAGACTTGGAACGAACCCAAATGCCCATCAGTGATAGACTGGATAAAGAAAATGTGGTACATACACACCATGGAATACTATGCAGCCATAAAAAAGGATAAGTTCTTGTCCTTTGCAGGGACACGGATGAAGCTGGAAACCATCATTCTCAGCAAACTAACACAGGAACAGAAAACCAAACACCACATGTTCTCACTCGTAAGTGGCTGTTGAACAATAAGAACACATGGATATAGGGAGGGGAACATCACACACTGGGGCCTGTTGGGGGCTGGGGGGCTGGGGTAGGGATAGCATTAGGAGAAATAACTAATGTAGATGATGGGTTGGTGGGTGCAGCAAACCACCATGGCATGTGTATACCTATGTAACAAACCTGCACATTCTGCACATGTATCCCAGAACTTAAAGTACAATAATAATGTAAAAAAAACCAGAAATGTGTGAAAATTTACATATATTTTGTCTATACATACTCTATGTTCTATCATTTTTGTTTCAGGTGCTTTGAATCTGTTTTTATCTTCTTTCACATTTGTTTTCTTCACAAATAGACACTTTTATACTTACAAAATATCAATTTTAATCCTGATAATATCTGCTTTTCTAAAACTAACTTTTATGACATTTATGTAGCCACCTTAGCTTTTATTTGGTGTTTGTATGATATATCTTTTGACATTATCTGACTCATAATCAATCCAGGGTTGTGTATTTAATTTTTTTTTATTTTTATGGACAGCATATGGTTAGAGCCTACTTTTTATTCATTCTGACAATCTCTGCTTTTTAATTATACTGTTTGGCCATTTACATTTAATGTGTTTTTCAATATGGTTGGGTTTAAATTTATCATCTTGCAATTTGTTTTCTACTAGTTCTATAATACTTTATTCTTTTTTTCTTATTTTCCCTTAGCTTTTCTTCCTTGAATATTTTTGGCATCCATCTTATCTTATTAACTTTTTAGATCTTCATATCATTTTCAGTGGTTTAATCCTTCAAATGTAATTTTAGCTTGCCACATTCCACCTTCATATAATGTTACACCACATCACATGTAACTAACTTTTATATATTACATATTGCATACAGACTATGATATTGTCCTTGCTCTAAAGAATTCCATTCAAAGATATTTTCCAAATTTAAAAGATTTTGTATTATTCCACCTAATTACAATTTCTATTTCTCTTCATTCTTTGAGTAGACACATATTTGTGTTGCTGTTATGTTTTAATCTGAAATCATTGTAAGAGATTTAGCTTACTTGTCCAGAAATATTTATAAGTACATATATAAGGGTATTTGCTTCTGTGTTTATTGTAAAAGCATATATTAAACATGTGAATTTTCCCTCAAAACAGAAATAAGTAACTAGTTACAATTAGTTACAGTTTCAAGTAAACCAATTATTAATATGTAGAAAAGAGTATCAGTCCAGACATGTTACATGGTGAATTGGATACCTTAAACGTTTGCTTCAAAAGATAATATCTAGTCTGTTTTATCTGCTTGGCATGGCCCTGACAGCAAAAGTCTTTAACATTAAGGAATCCATTATTATAATAAATGTGCAGAATCAAAAGAATGTCCACTGAAAAATTATGGCTGTAGCTGATAATAAAGCTATTATGAATTTCACCATGACTTTACTATAACTGCAACCAGGATACTAGTTTTTATAATACATTTGAACCCTATAAATTTTTTAAAAGATATTTTTGTTTGTTTCACTGAAAGTGTGTCACCATTTAACATTGATCAAAATAATGAGGCACAGTCACATATGTTACAAAATGTAGACCTTTTTTTGTCCTGTTACTTAAGGTGAGGACAGAGGGTGAGAGCTGGTAGTGGTCAGCTTTATGCTGTTAGAGTAAACTGGTAGAACTGTCCTTCACAATTTATTCAAACATCTGGCTACCACAGTTAAATAGGTTAGGGAAGAGCATATGGTTCTCATTTAGAACACTGCAAATATCATCCCGATGGAGACTAAAATGTTAAGAAAGGGCAATACTGTTTTGATTATAATCTCAGACAGGAAAAAAAAACCCTGCATGTTAAGCTAAGAATCCCAGTATCTTATTAAAAAAATTTATATTCTGTGTTGTGTTGTTATTTTGATTTTTACATTAAAGGACAGTCCATTAATACAGGAGGGTAACAGTTCACTTTTATGTGCTTTTCAAATAAAATGATAGCCAAAAAATAAAAAATAAAAAAGGAGAAAATTATAAACTTTAGGAGCTTTTGCTTTTAATAACAATGTTTATTTGGAATTTCAAAATTACATTTTTATATATTAATCCTATTGATTAGGAATACATGTGTATGTATTTTCCAATTAGATTGTAATTAAATAGCAGGCTTCTATCTCTGTAAAACAGATGAAAGGGCTGTTAGGTTAATCCAGCTGCTTAAAATGTGTGTTGGATTTGACCATTTGCCAAAAAAAAATCTGTGGCTACATGAGCCAGCTGGCATGAGTTGGAGGGTGGGAATCTCTCAGCTGATTATGACCATGGCTGAGGACATTTTTATAAATTCTACTTTCCAAATGACACTGAAAAACTGTACCTTGGCTGCCCTACAATTTTGCCAACCAATGATATCTTCAGAAATTGTTTACCTTTAAAATATACCTTCCCATTCATATTACTTGAACCCCTAAACAGGTCATTTACTTATATTCAAAAAGTAAGAGAAAAAAAAATTTTCAGATGTATTAAAATTTAGGAGCCCGAGATTTCACTTTCTATATTTTGTCCTATTTCCTACGGAAAAAAGGGGGAAATTAACTTTAAAATAAGTAACTCAATAAGGATATTTATGTCAAAAAATCAATATCTCATTGTGTAATTTTATGGTATTATTTTATTATTTGTTATTAGAGACCATAGCTAAGCAGTTGCTTAATTTTTAAAAATTGTCATCATTTGAGTTATTATATATAATATTATAAGAACCCATGTTTTTAACCATCAAGAAAACCCTAAATTACTTCTATACATTGGCTCATCTGCACATGTATTTATGTGTGTGTGTCGGGGTGTGTGTGTGTGTGTGTGTGTGTGTGTGTGTGTCTCCCAGGTGTGAGGCCCACCACACTAACAAGTCCCAAGGTACACTCTTCTTTGATTTTTTTTTTTTTTCCCCCCCAGCTGGTACTCGCTACAGCAACATGTCTGAGTGGCCATTTGAGTTATCTGAGAAGCTGTCAAAAGGCTGAGAAGGTTTGGGAAGATTTCAAAAACCTGGCTGAGCCTGCTTTCTCAAGAATAATACTTTATGACACTTTTATTCTCAATCCCAAACCTCAGATGTTTGATTTTTTTTTTCACTGTTGAAATAGTGGCAACAAGAAGGATAGGTGGAGTTAGGATACTTTAAAAACATAAAAATCACAGAACGTTTCAGCTTTCACTGAATTGCAGACATTTATATTTTCAAATTACAACGTGATAGATCGAGTCTGGTTTCACTATAAACAGAATATAAAAGAGAAATCTCCATTAATGACACATGGTTTCTAGTAGTCCACTTATAGGAATATTTAACTTTATTCATATTTGTTTTTATGTATTTACATTATTTTAATAGGTAATGCAATTACATCTTCTAAAATTCAGAAAGCATAAAATGCATAAAGGAAAAACTCATCATCCAGCCCTATCTCAGGTTGCCCTTGAGGACTCTATTTTCTGTACCCACACAGCTAAACCTTGTTACAAATTACTTGGGTGTATTACCTGGCATTGCCAGGTTTAACAAATAAAAACATAGGACTCCTGATTAAGTTTAATTTTCAGATAAATAATTAATGCTTTTTAAGTATTAGTATTTCCCAAATATTACAAGAGACATACATATATTTAAAAATTATTGTTTGATATCCAAATTTAACTATGCATCCTATATTTTGTCTAGCAACCCTAATCCTTCCCAGGTTCTTATGCAAATGGAGAAAATATGCACTCTTTTATTATCCTCCATCCCTTTCTTTTACAGAAATGATAGAATGCTTTATTTAGTATTCTGCACCTGTTTTTAGCTAACCACACTTTTGGGGATTGTTCTGTATCGTAAAACATATTTCTCTTTTTTGCCATAATGTATTTCATTGAACCTCTTGATGTATTCACAGGTTAGGTCCCATATTTTGCTCTTCTAAACAATGTCACAATGAAGAATCTGTCATAAATTCCCAGAAATGGCATTATTATGTCAAAGGGATAAGTGTATATATAATTTTAGTAGATGTTGTAAATTGTCCTCCACAATGGTTATAACAATTACAATCCAATCAGCAAAGGGTGACAATGCTTATTTTGATCACAACTTACTAACACTGTGTTACCAATCTTTGGATTTTGTTGTCAATCTGCGAGATAAAAAATGGTGTTTTAGTTTAATTCTATTTAGTTGTATTTTGCATTTCTCTTTCAGCGAGTAAAACTGAGAATTATTTTTATATGTTTATAAACTGTTTATATTTTTTCTTTAATTTTCTAGTTATACTCATTGCGATGGTTCTACTGTGGTCAGTGTGTTTCTTCTAAAGTTCTTTGAGCTCTTTGTATATTACGGATGTTGACTCTGTGATGTGAATGGCCAATAGTTTTCCTAGTTTTTCTTCTCCCTTTTCACTTCGCTTGTGAATTTTTAAATGGATTCATTTTTATCATTCTTCTAGCTTATGACTTCTGAGTGTTGAACCAAAGTCGGAAAAGCCTTTCCCACTTAAAGACTATAAAGGAATTCACTTTGTTTTTTATTTTTGTACCTTGCTAGTTTGAATTTTTTGTTTTATATTTAAATCCTTGTTCATCTTGGTGTTTGCTATTGTCTGTGAATGCAGCTTTACCTTTTTTGGGTAACTTCACAGTCGTTCCTATTCTATTCATTTGAACGTCTGTTATTGTTTGTGCTGATTCGAGATCCTTCCTTCATTGTACATTAAATTCCCTTGTGTATTTGTGTTTATTTTAAAACACTAAACTGTTCCCTTAGCATTTATTTGCCTATAACACAACAGTAGCTTACTGAATTTATTACGAAGGTTTTGTACCCTAAAATAACTAGGAAAAAATCTCACTTTCATAACTTTTCATTTTTAGAGTTTACCTGGTTATTTGTGTTTGGTGATCTTCTCTATGAATTCTAGAATTAGCTTGTCAAATTGTAGAAACAATACTAGCGGTATTTTTTCGGAGACGACATTAAACTTACAAATTTGTTCAGAGAGAACTGACATACTTACTATACAAAACCATGATGTAGCTTTCCATTCCTTCAGAGTATATTCTGAGTTGTCTTATTGATTATACACAATTTTAATTCATTCTGTTGGGTTATTTAGGTATACCTCTTAGTTCTAATTCTTTCTTTCTTTTCTTTCCTTCCTTTCTTCCTTTCCTTTTTTGAGACAGGATCTCCCTCTGTTGCCCAGGCAGGAGTGCAGTGGAGCCATCACAGCTCATTGCAGCTTTGAACTTCTGGGTTCAAGCCAGAAGTTCCCACCTCCTGCCTCAGCTTCCTGAATAGCCAAAACTACAGGTGCATGCCACCATGCCCTGCTAATTTTTATTTTTTGTAGAGATGAGGTGTAGCTTTTTGTTGCCTAGACGGATCTTAAACTCCTGGCCTCAAGCAATCCTCCCACCTCAGCCTCCCAAAGCTCTAGGATTACAGGCGTGAGACATAGCACCCAGTCGTCTCTATTTTCTCTAATTGAACTGAGAAATGTGTCTAGTGCAATGTTAAATTGTGGTGGGGGAAGGTCAGCTTGCTTGCTTTCTTTTTCTTCCTTTCCCTTCCTTTTTTCCTTTCCTTTCCTTTTTCCCTCCCTTTCCTTTGTCCTTCCCTTTCCTTTCCCTTCCCTTCATTTCCCTTACTTCCCTTTCTGACTTTTGCAGACCCATTTAATAAGGTGCTAGCCTTTTTTTTGGCTGGAGTTCATGCGTTTCATCATGTTAAGAAAGTATTCATTGGTATCTATTTTGTGAATATATACAAAAAATAAGGAGTGGTAATATTTTTCTTAGTTCTATCAATATACTAAATGATATTAATAGATTTCTTAATACTGAACCACACACATTCTTGGAATAAATTCCATTTTGCTCAAAATGATTAGCAATTTATCTCAGGTTTCTATTGTGAGCAAAGGTATTTCAGAAAGATTTTTTTTTTTTTTTTTTAGCATATAGGAGAAATGGCCTTTTGTTTTCTTATTTTACCCTCTCAGTTTTATGGCATTGTGATCAGATAATTGTTTTAATGCTACTTATATTTTTTGAATTTGTTGTTTTATCTTGCTCATTATATATTCTATTTTGTTAAATCTCATGTTGCACTCCTTTGAATGTATATATAAATAAACAGCTAGCATGTGAGTTTTCTATTGCTTTGTAAAACGTGACTACAAATGTAGTAGCTTAAAACAACTCACATTTATTGTCTCATATTTTCTATGGATCAGGCCCAGGTTCACTGGGTCCTTTGCTAAGACTGTAATCAAGGTGTGAGCCAAGCAGTATTCTCCCTGGGAGCCTTTTCTTGGGGGAAGAATCTATTTCCAGGCTCATTTACCTTGTCCGCAGAATTCAATCCCTTGCTTAGCACTGAGGATTTTTGCTGGCTGCGGGCTGGAGGGGGCTCCCAGGTCCTAGAAGCTACAAATAGGTCCTAGAGTGCACTCTAGGTCCTCAAGGCCTCCTCCGGAGCCTAGAGGCCACCCCCAAATCCTAGGGGCCTCTCCTAGGTCTGAGAGTACACTCCAGGTTCCAGAGGCCTCCCTCAGGTCCTAGGGGCCTTCTCAACATCCTAGAGGCCTCCCTCAGGTCCTAGGGGCCTTCTCAACATCCTAGAGGCCTCCCCCAGGTCCTACAGGAAGCCCCAGGTTTCAGAGGTCACAGGTAGGTCCCAGATGGTGCTCACAGGAGCCTCCCTGAGGTCCAAGTGCCTCTTCCTGATATTAGAGGCCTCCCGCAATGTCCCAAAGTCCACCTACAGGTCTCAGAGGCCTCATTCAGGTTTTAGAGGATACCCCCAAATCCTAAAGCCTTCCTTCCTGGACCTAAAGGCCACCCCTAGGCCCTAAAGCCTTTCTCCAGGTCCTAGAGTACACTCTAGATACATACATATATTTATTGCTTATCACTTGGATTTCCTCAACTTGGGTGCTTACTTCAAGCCAAAAAAACCAATAAAGAGAATTTTTGGCTCTAGTAGGGCTGGGTGCTGTGGCTCACACTTGTAATCCCAGCACTTTGGGAGGCCGAGGCAGGTGGATCACGAGGTCAGGAGATGGAGACCATCCTGGCTAACACGGTGAAACCTCGTCTCTGCTAAAAATACAAAAAAAATTAGCCGGGCGTGGTGGCGGGCGCCTGTAGTCCCAGCTACTGGGGAGGGTGAGGCAGGAGAATGGCGTGAATCCGGGAGGTGGAGCTTGCAGTGAGCTGAGACCGCACCACCACACTCCAGCCTGGGTGACAGAGCGGGAATCCGTCTCAAAAAAAAAGAAAAAAATCTCTGGTGCTGGTCTCCTCAGATGGCCTAATGTATCATAACGTGATCAAGGAAGTGGCAGCCCTCATCTACGTCATATTCTTTTTTTTTCTTTCTTTTTTTTTTTGAGAAAGAGTCTTCTTCTGTTGCCCAGGCTGGAGTGCAGTGGCACAATCTCGGCTCACTACAACCTCTGCCTCCCAGATTCAAGCGATTCTCATGTCTCAACCTCTTGAGTAGATGGGATTACAGGTGTGCACTACCATGTCCAGCTAATTTTTCTATTTTTAGTAAAGTTGGGGTTTCACCATGCCGGTCTCAAACTCCTGACCTCAAGTGACCCACCCGCCTTGGCCTCGCAATGTGCTGGGACTACAGGCGTGAGTCACCGTGCCTGGCAACCTATGCCATATTCTATTGGTGAGAATTAAGTCACAGATTCTGTGGGTACTCAGCAGCAGGGGTTCCAGGAAGACACTTACAGACCAAGACACGGGAATTGTTGGGGATCATTTTAAAGGGCTCACCACAGATAGATGGATAGGTGGATAATTGCTACTTTTGAAATTATCTTACACCATCTTCTATAGCCTTAATTTTATTTCCCCATGATTTGCCACAGGCTGAGAAACCGTATTTAAATCTTGCACTGCTAATGTGTTCCATCTAATTCTCCTGGTATCAACTATAGTTTTGTTTTTAAACATCGTTTTTATATTTTGTGATGTATATGGCTTATTCTCATATCCTCATTTGAATTTCACCCTTCAGCATTAAAAATTCCTCTTTTCTTTTTTTCTTTCTACTGTGTTTGTAACCTGAATTTCACCAGGTTACTTAATAAGATGACACACCTCTGCTTTGTTCTTTTTGTTGTTGTTGTTGTTGTTTGTTTTTTTTTTTGAGACAGAGTCTCGCTCTCTCACCTAGGCTGGAGTGCAGTGGCACGACCTCGGCTCACTGCAACCTCCATCTCCCAGGTTCAAGCAATTCTCCTGCCTCAGCCTACCGAGTAGCTGGGATTACAGGCATGCGCCACCACGCCCAACTAATTTTTGTATGTTTAGTAGAGACGGGGTTTCACCATGTTGGACAGGCTGGTCTTGAACTCGTGGCCTCATGTGATCCACCCGCCTCAGCCTCCCAAAGTGCTGGGATTACAGGTGTGAGCCACCACGCCCAGCCTGCTTTGTTTCTATTGCATTTGCCTTGTGTAACTTTGCCCATCTTTTTATTTTCAATCTTTCTAATGACTTTGATTTATAAAATTACTCATTAAAAATCAATTTTCTTTAACATGTGGATGTGGCTTCTTTAGCTTATGTATATTATGGCCATTACTGTTGGGTTTTTGTTTTAGATTTCTATTTGTAAACTTAAAAATTTCTCAAAATTGATGGGGTACTTGAGAAATTTTGTACATATATATAATATGTGGTGGTCAAGACAAGGTACTCAGGGTTTTCATCATCTAAGTCCAATTTTTCTTTTTCTTTTTCTTTTCTTTTCTTTTTTTTTTTTTTTTTTTTTTTTGAGACAGGGTCTTTGCTCTATTGCCCAGGCTGGAGTGCAGTAGCATGATCTCAGCTCACTGCAAGCTCCGCCTCCTGAGTTCATGCCATTCTCCTGCCTCAGCCTCCCGAGTAGCTGGGACTACTGGCGCCCGCCACCATGCCTGGCTAATTTTGTTTTGTATTTTTAGTAGAGACGGGGTTTCACCGTGTTAGCCAGGATGGTCTCCATCTTCTGACCTCATGATCCACCCGCCTCAGCCTCCCAAAGTGCTGGGATTACAGGCATGAGCCACCACGCCTGGCCCAATTTTTTTTTAAGTATTGTTCTACTCTGCTATCAAACATTGAATTTATATTATACCATTTTATAATGTGATCTCTTTCCTCTCTTTGGTTTTTTTCTTTATGGGGTCTTGATATTTTGGAAAGTCTATATTTTTGTCCTAGTGGTAACTGTTATTATGTTTATACTATATAAAATATTTTTAGTTATGCTTTATCTTCTGAACTATAAGCATTTCTAAAAGTACCACATTCCATATTCTTTCTCCTCCTGCTGTCCTCTATCACCTAATTTTACACAAAAATATCTCGCTGGCCACAGTGGCTCACGCCTGTAGTCCTAGCACTTTGGGAGGCAGAGGCACGTGGATCATCTGAGGTCAGGAGTTCAAGACCAGCCTGGCCAACATGGCAAAACCCCGTCTCTACTAAAAATACAAAACTTAGCTGGGCATGGTAGTGCGCGCCTGTAATCCCAGCTACTCATGACACTGAGGCAGGAGAATCACTTGAACCCGGGAGGTGGAGGTTGCAGTGAGCCGAGATCGCACCACTGCACTCCAGCCTGGGCAACAGATTGAGACTCTGTCTAAAAAAAAAAAAAAAAGCCACGTGCATACACACAAACACACACACATAATCTCTTTCAGTGTCTACCCTTTTACTTCTATTACGTGACTTCAGCATTATATGATCTATGATCTTTATCACTCAGCTTTAGAGACGAGACCATCTCTACTTCTCAATATCTTTGTACTTCCTTATTTTTGTTTGTTTTAATTTTTCTGTATTTTCAGTATAACACTGACATCTTTTCCTTCATCACCCCATTTCTTTTAGTTGTATATAGATACATACAAAAATTTCTTGCTTATCATCAGTCATATTGTTGCAGGGTAGTTTCCCCATTTTTTGTTTGTTTGGTTAAAAACTCTACCAGTTGCAGAAAACACCCTCAGTTCACTAACAAGGGCTCATAAGAACAATATTTTCTGAATCCTTTTGTGTTCGACCCAGTTAGCTTTTATGCTTGAAAACACTTTTAAAATAACCTGTGTTATCCTGTTTTCCTTTGAGGTTTCAGAAGTCACCTCTATGTGCCTTTGTACAAATTAGAAAAGGGGGCCTCTCTCTGGCACATTCAGTCCTGGGTACACAATGCTCGCTGAGAAGAAGGGAAATAACCCCTCATGCATGCTAGAGAGGCATTGGCCTTCCTGCCACCTCCAGTTCCGTCCTCGCTTCTGAGGTCATTTTTTTTTCTACTTCTTTCCTGAAGTTTTTTGATTCTGACATTTTTATATAGCATTGGACTATATTTGTTTATGGCTAATTCATGAGTCTCTCTTAATAATTTTTTTTTGTTATTTATATCTAGTTTAATTCCACTGTAGCAGAGACTACACTCTGTATGATTTGAATGATGTGAAATTTGGTGATACTTGCCTTATGGTCCAGGCTATGTGCACTTGAAAAGCTAAGTGCAGTGATCTGTATATGCCAATTAGGCCAAATTTGTTAGGCATGATGTTTAAATAGTCCATACATCTTTTTTTTTCTTTTTAGTGTTCTATTGGTTATTGAGAGTGGGATATTAGTCTTTCACTATGAGTGCGGACTTGTTTGTTTCTTTCAGTTCTTTCAGCTTTTAGTTTTATATATTTTAATGTTATTCTATTAGCTGCCACCAAATTCAGAATTCTGTCTTTCTAGCGGACTAGCCATTTTATCATTAGGAAATATCTTTGTCTAATAATGAGCATTGCCTTAAAGTCTGCTCTGTCTGATGTCAGTAGGGCTATCACAGTTTGTTTTCGTTAGTTTTTACATGGTAAATCATTTACGTCTTTTTACTTTTAACCTCTATGTCCTTGCATTTAAGGCATATCTCTTTAAAACACCGTAAGTTTGAGGTTTAAAAAAATCCTGAATCGGTGTTTCTTAATGGAAACATTTACTGATGTATTTGACATTAAATCTATGCACTATTTACAAGGTGTCTTCCTAAGTTCATTTTGTACCTTTCTGGAATTATTTAAGTTTAATGAAACATTTATGATTCTATTTTTCTTTTTTATTAGTTTATTAGTAATATAGCCTTTCATCATTATCATTATTATTGCCTTAGTGGTTTCAATATAAATCCTTGACTGATTAGGGCCATTCTAAAAACAGATACTTTCCATCATTTCTTCATCAATACAAAGATTGAATTTTACTAGCCTCACCCTATTTTTGCTATTATTAGTGTCAGGAACTTTCATTCTACATATATTTTGAAGCATATGACATTACTAACATTGTTATACAGGGAAAATAGTTACTTAGATTTACCCATATCATCACTTTTAAATTCCTTGTTGCTTTCTGTACTTCCAGGTTTTCATCATTTTCCTATTGCGTGAAGAACTCCCTGATTCTTTCTTTCATTGCATATTTGCTGCCAATAAACCCTCTCAGTTTCTGTTTACAAAGATCATTATTTTCAAAGGATTGTTTTTGCTAAGTCAAGGATTCTGGATTGGCAATTATTTTCTTGTAGCCTGTTAAAGTTGTTACTGCATTTTCTTTGTGCTCAGATAATTTCTGTTAAGAATTCAGCTCTGGGTATCACTGTTGCTCTTTTTAAGATAATGTGCCTATTTTCCCTTGGCTGCTTTGAAAACTTTCTTCTTTGGCTTTGGCTTTTAGCAGTTTTACTATGCTGCTAAATGTGCAGTTGTTCATTTTGTTGTTCCTAATTTAATTTGTTTGTGGTCCGTAGTTTTTCTTTAATCTTTGACTTGGGTCCTTTGTCTGTTTTGAGAATTCTCAGCCATTATGTCCTCAAATACTGCTTCCACCCCATGCCTCTCTTTTCTGTTTAGAACACCAATTATACACATTTTATATCTTTCAAAATCTCCTTTGTTTTCCATACTGTTTTTCTTTCTCTCTCTTTTTGTAAATACTTCTTTCTGTGTTTCAAATAAGGATATTTTCTACAGATCTGTCCTCCAGCTCACTAACCCACTCTCCTGCGTTTGACCTGCTGTTGAAACTGTTTATTGAGTTGCTGATTTCGGTTACTTTACAGCTTTAGGATTTCCATTTAATTCTGTTTCATAGACTCTTATTTTCTGGTGAAAATATCCATATTACCATTTACTTATTTAAACATATGACTCTGATGGCTCTTTATCATCTGTGGAGTTGCTACTACTTTCTATTTTTTCTCTGGGTGTTTGGTCACCTGGTTCTGGATTTTTCAAAGCCTGATAGTAAATTACTGAATGAAAACTGTTGCTTGTTACAATATCTCTGAAAAAACAGTTGCTTGTTACGACAATATCTCTGAAAGGTATTATCTTCATCTAGGAACTATTTCCGTTTATCTGGAAGATTGTTACACTAGGTACAGATCAACTTGATCCTTTCTGGAATGAAGATGTTTCAAATGAGCTTTCTGTCTTAGTGAAGGATAAACTTTTTCTAGTTTGCTTTCTCTCCTAGAAAATAATACATTGGGAGCCTTACTTGAAAGCTTGTTAGTGTTTGCAGCGCCTTTCTCTTGGTCTTGCCTTAATTTCCAGTGTTTGTATTCCCAGTGGATGCTTGGTGACTGCTTTGCTTGACTTCCTGGCCTCTCACCTGCACCATATTCCCTCACTCTCATCCAGCCTACAAATAGGGAATTTCAGGCTCACCTGTCCATGGTTACCTTTCCTACAGGCTTGGCTCCTCCTAAATCCAGGCCACCTTGGTAGCTCTACATTTCAACTTTGTCTCCCCTAACCTGTAAGCTTGCTGGAGGTCTCTGCCACTGCTTTCATTTGATCTTCTGAGGCTCCTGCCCCTTAGAACTTGGTAAGTGTCTGGATGAGAGACTTGATGGGTGACATTGGGGTCACCTCAATGCCATTTCCCCCTCTCAGGGCATCTTGGCCACTCAAGTTACAGATATCTTGGCTCTTCTCTATCATCTTCAGAAGGCTGTTGTTGCTGTTTTAATTTCACAACATTTTACAGTGTTCCAGTTGAGAGGTGAAGCTGTATAGGCTTCTGGGTCGGGTGGAGACTTGGAGAACATTTCTGTCCAGCTAAAGGATTGTAAATGCACCAATCAGCACTCTGTGTCTAGCTAAAGGTTTGTAAATGCACCAATCAGTGCTCTGTGTCTAGCTAAAGGATTGTAAATGCACCAATCAGTCTAGCTATGGGGTAGGGGACTTGGAGATCTTTTCTGTCTAGCTAAAGGATTGTAAATGCACCAATCAGTGCTCTGTGTCTAGCTAAAGGATTGTAAATGCACCAATCAGAACTCTGTCAAAACAGACCAATCAGCACTCTGTAAAACGGGCCAATCAGCACTCTGTAAAATGGACCAATCAGCTCTCTGTAAAATGGACCAATCAGCAGGATGTGGGCGGGGCCAAATAAGGGAATAAAAGCAGGCCACCCAAGCCAGCAGCAGCAATTCCCTGGGGATCCTTTACACACTGTGGAAGGTTTGTTCTTTCTCTCTTTGCAATAATTTTTTTTTGTTTGTTTTTGTTTTTGAGACAGAGTCTTGCTCTGTTGCCCAGGCTGGAGTGCAGTGGCACGATCTTGGCTCACCGCAAGCTCCGCCTCCCGGGTTGACGCCATTCTCCTGCCTCAGCCTCTCCCAGTAGCTGGGACTACAGGTGCCCGCCACCACGCCTGGCTAATTTTTTGTATTTTTAGTAGAGACAGGGTTTCACCGTGGTCTCGATCTCCTGACCTCGTGATCCGCCCACCTCGGCCTCCCAGAGTGCTGGGATTACAAGCATGAGCCACCGCTCCCGGCCTCTTTGCAATAAATCTTGCTGCTACTCACTCTTTGGGTCTGCGCTGCCTTTATGAGCAGTAACACTCATCGTGAAGGTCTGCAGCTTCGCTCCTGAAGTTCGCGAGACCACGAACCCACCAGAAGGAACTCCGGACACGTTGGAACATCAGAAGGAACAAACTCTGGACACTTAACTGGAACACTCACTGCAGGGGTCTGCAGCTTGATTCTTGAAGTCAGCGAGACCAAGAACCCACCACTTCTGGACACACAAACATGCTAGTTACTCTTATAAAAGCTTCTCCATCAGAGCCAGAGGCAAAGATGCTGGCCACATCCTACCAGTCCCACTGCCACCATTAGATGTGAGTACCCACTGTGTCTTACTTGGAATACTGCAGTGGCTTCATAACCAGACACTCTGTGTCCACCCTGGCCCTCTTACAATCCATTCTCAACAGAGCAGCCAGAAAGATACCTCAAAAGGTTAACCAGTTCATACCAGATATTTCAACGGGCTCTCCCAACCCTCAGAGTAAACATAACATTCATTGTGAAGAAAAAGCGCTCCCCACCCTGCCCTCCCAGATCTACAAGACTGTACACACCCTCACCATAGTCCTACTCTGCCCTGTCCCACTCTGCTCCCACCACACTGTACTCCCGACCATTTCTGGGGCACCAGGTGCCCCTCTACTGTCGGGCCTGTGCCCTGGCTGCCTACTCTTCCTGTAACATCTTTCCCCAAGTACATGATGGTTAATTGCTTCATTTTTCAACTCCTAGCTTAGATGTCATCTTTTCAAAGAAATCTATGCTAATCACTGTATTGAAATACATCCTTCCTCACCCATCTCTAGCCTGATACTTTGACTTCCTTCACCCAACTCTACTTTCTTCTTTTTTCTTCATCCATGATATTGATCACTTTCTGGAATAACTTATTCTACCATATTCTTTACCATATTTATTGTTTTTATATGCATTTAGTCCCCTTTCACCTCTCCCCATCTAGACAGTTAACTCAAGGATGTTGGGAGGAAAACTGTGTGTTGGGAGAGAAGTTGAGGCAGGGTTTGGAACATGTAAGGGATCCAGGGTCTAAAACCCTTCCTGGCCTCTGGAATGTGTACAGACTTGCTGGCTCTTTGCTTCTAGCATTTTCATTATCTCAAGTAGCCATATGTTTCAAAGAAAAAAAAATGCTAAACCGTCACAGCTGTAGCTCATTCGCTTGATACCCGCTTCCTTTCAACCCCCACATCGTCACCACCTGTTTCTTTGATCACCAATTAACAGCGTGGGCTCCCAGAGCTTGGGGCCTTTGCAGCCTCCATACTAGCGTTGGCTCTGTGGTCCCACTTTCTCTCTTTTCTCATTCCTTTGACTCTGCTGGACTTTATAACCCCCAAGGCCTGGTGTTGGGTATGATCACCCCAACATAGGAAGAGTAGAATATTTGCCTGCTTTAGTTTGTGTGTGTGTGTGTGTGTGTGTGTGTGTGTGTGTTTTCTTCACTGACATATGCAGAAGTCCTCAAAGGACCTGATGAATGGTAAACACCTAGAAATATTTTGGTAGAGAAAGGCAATCAAAATCATCATATAATCAGGGAATTTAATTTATCAATTATTTATTATCTACAATAACAGGGTGCTAAAATAATAAACAAAACAGGCATTTGGAACTTAAAAACCTTTCTCTAAATAGTTATTTGCTACTTTCTCAGTCTTCTTGAAGTGATTGCAAATGTTCCCTCATGGCTCTAGGAATTCCTGCTTTTTCTGCTGAGGTAAAGATGCTAACTATCATGTTACTAAGAGTGGCAAACCATGCATACATTCTTCCAGATATCTACTTGGATTAACTGTTCACCATAGCCACGAGGAAGCTAAGGCACACATCACCTTGCAAGGAGTATTGCAATATTAGCAAACACTACGCTGTACACCAAAGGACAGCATCACACTCAAGAAAATGGCGAGGTTGTTGTTGTTTCTACTTTAAGGTTATTTACAATACACATATTATACTGCTTCATGCTGCTTAAGCTCAGATCCCGTCAATGGTAGAAACAATATCTTCTAGTTTTAGCTCTTGTAAAGGCTTATTCTTTGTTATTACTATAATAAAAATGACTACTGTTAATGAGCAACCATTGTATTTCTAGGACTAAAGTAATTAATTTAGATGGACTACCCAAGACCTAACAAAATAGTTATTTTTGTATATTTTTCCAAGAGCACATAGATAAGAGATATGTATATTTATTATGTATTAATATCTAAATATATTTATTATGTAATGTAAACACCCACACATATATATCTATATATTTATTTCTATATTATATAATAGCACTTTCATTATCTCAAGTAGCCATATGTTTATATAATATATAATACTTAATGTTATATATATTTTATCTATATATAATGTTAATATATAATACCTATATCTAATAATATATATAATATCTATATATTATATATGTATGTGGGCGTTTCCTTATCCAGATATATATCTACAAAACTATATATGTCCATATATCTATATACCTACATCCTTATTTAGATATATCTGTCTATCCATCTAAGAACATTCCATCCATATCCCTACAAGATAATTCCTACAAAATTCTCTTATCTAAATACTTACACCAGCCTTGGAAATGGCCACTTAACTATAATTATAGGTATAATTATTGATATAGAAGAAACTGAGAAACAAAATAGGATGAAAGAAAATTAATCTGGGCCTAATTAATAACATTTAGAAGCACTTCTCATCAACAGGTTGAATTATGAAAGGCTCTTTGTAAAGTCCATTTGGTTATAATATTATAATTCTTCCATTACTTTCAATTTTTCAAACGTTAAATCTACTTCATTTTTGCTGGATGGGAGAGCTCCAGCATCACAGCTCAGATATATATCCTGTGAAGAAATGTCCAAAGCTTGTGAGTCCCCAAAGCTAATGTGTTCCTCTTCACACAATCGCAATTTTGTAGCTCTCTGATAGCTATAACCTTTGTATCTCTCCACCAATAAGACATAAGAGAAGGGAAATGAAGGTTGGGACAACAGTTTCTTTTTTCCCATATGAACCTTATTCAAGGAGAGAAAGTGCTAAATGACATAGAAGGAAATCTTAAGCAATTATGTAAAAGTTGGCCCCGATACCCACTCCTCTGAACAAACCCCATTAAGTCAGACTTAAATCTGCACATTTCCTTGGTGAACAGTTTCTCAAATGTTTTTAAAATAACTGATCACCAGATTTGCCTAATTAGAAACATGTCTGAGTTATTTTCTATGTAAGGCAGCTCCATACGAGCAAGAAGGCAACTCCTGAGCATTCCTTGGAAGCAATAACAGGAGGAAGAGGCTGAAATCTATAGATATTCAGGGAAGGTGGGGTTTTCTTACCCAGCTGTGACATTAGGCATCATGGTATGCTTACTCTTACCAACAGTTGCAATCTTCAAAAGTAGGCAGAGAGACAACAAACATGCCCAATGCTAATGACCAATGTGATGGACATTTTATGTGTGACCCATGGACAAAAGTACTTCTCTATTATATTAGGATTATGCTAAAAATGCAATTTCCTGTAACTCATTCCAATCATAAAATCAGATTCTCTGGAGGTGGGTCCCAGGAATTTTCAGTTTAGTAAGCCTACCAGGTGATTCTTATGCACACTAAGGTTTGAAAACAACTGAGAGATTTTAAAAACAGCCACAATGACCTCTAACAACATCTGTTGATGGTGAGCAGTGTTGACTCACTCTTCCTCTGTTAGATCTTAAGTTGAGTTTTTGTAAATAAAGTTGCTTTTGTTTATACTACTTCTTTTAGTTTTTGCTTGGTGTTCTGGGAATCTGTCTGTAGGAAAACCCTTGGATGTAGTGTAGATGTATTTTGGAAGAAAATACTTGGCTATGTTTATCCGAGTGAAATTAGAAAGAGCTGAAGATTGAGATGCCAGGGAGTAAAACAGAATTAACATTAACATTTATATTTAGGGCCAAAACATATGCTAGAAAACAAGAAACATTTTGGCAGTGTTTAATACATAGTTGAAGGTAACAGAAGTGGTTCTGAAATTCTGTACACATTGCCATCCCCTGACTGCTAGGTGGTAATCATCATCATCATCATCAATATTTGTATTGTGTGCTACTTTTATTAGGCCTCCTTGCATGCATTATCCCATTCAAGTCTCAAAAGAGTCTAAATGGCTTCTAGATCTTTTTTTCTCCCGATATGATTTTTCTTTCCTTGTTCAGTGTTCCAATTCCAGTAAGTGTCGTATTCATTTCCTCAATTGGTTATGCCCACAATTTGGAAGGTGTTCATGAACCCCTCTCTCTTATGCCCCTTTCCCTCCCTACCATCCAACACACACATGTCTGATGGGTTAGATTTATTGGCTCAGAAAACCATTTAGACACTCATAAAAATACTTGGTAGATGAAAATAAGAAGCCCAGGGTAGTACCTTGTGGATATACAGACCTGTTAGCAGCGTGATGATCCCATTTAAATGCCTGACATTTTTTACAGATAAAACAGACAAACAAATGTAATCCCTTATTGACCAGGGGAAAACGGTTTGAAGTAATTTAATAATGATATCGGTTTGCTGATCTTGCTGCTACTATTGGGGTGGTCAGCTCCTGCTCACCTTTATTAATACAGTCTGGTAACCCACGTTCCACTACTTCCTCCAGGTACATCCTACTGGATAGAGACTACCTCAATGAACACCTCTCCCTACTGACCTCCACTGCCATCAACATATACATATGGCATTTAGCTATTTCTTCAAAATTTGTCATTTCTAAAATTTTGGTTAGTAGAATACCTGTCCCCCTCTGTTCTTTCTATCTTGATTCTTGGTTGTTTTTCTGTGTTTAGTATGTGAGGGTAACTCATGCTAAATGGTTACATTTCCTTTGTTAACCTCAGTGGATGAGGGAGTATTTAAGCCTGCTCTCAGTAGTACTTGACAATTTGACAGTGCTCTCATCAGATAAACAAAAATTGAAATAATTTATTAGATGCATATCACCTTACAGGACATACAGAAGTTCCTTAGGCTAAAAGCGAATGACCCCATACAGTAATTCAAGTCTACATGAAAAAGAGCACTGCTAATAGTAATTATCCCTAAATTACTTAATTTATCTTTGCATACCTCTTCTTTCTTCTAAGTTATTTAAAAGTAGTTATGTAAAGTAATATTTATATAATTGGACCCCTAAAATATAGATATGTAATATCTTTAAGAGGACAAAGGAGACGTGTGGGAGCAAAGTTCTGTTAGAAGAAGAAAATAGCACAAAATTGTTTATCCAATCCAGAAGAACAAGTGAAAAGAATCAGAAATTGTAACTACAAATGGCTAATACAACAAACTCTGTAAATATATACTTGCTTCTATTTATTTAAAAGGAATAAACTTACTTAAATTAGGAAGTATGTCAATATATTTTTGGACTTTTAACATATACTGATATTCTGTGTACCTGGAGGAGGCAGTGGAATGTGGGCTACCAGACAGTGTTAATGAAATTAAATTAGTATATATCTGCAGGTAATTCTAATTAGTTAGGAAGCATATTATAAGCCATAGAGCAGCCAGTCATAACTTTAAAAACTATATTAAAAAACATTAAAGGAACTTACATGTTACAATAGAAAATACTAATTAATGTAAAAGGAAGCAGGAAATGAAGAAGTGAAGAATAAGAGATATAACACATCTAGTAAAAAAAGTTACATGTCAGACATGCATCCAATATATCAATAACACTAAATATCCATGAATTTAAAAATTGAATCAAAAGGCAATGATTGTCAGACTGAAAAAAAATATATTTAACATATGCTGTCTACAGGAGACACATTTTAGATTCAAAGATACAAATAGGTTGAAAGTAAATACATACAAAAAGACATACCATTTTAACAACAACCATAAGAATGCCAGAACAGCTCTACTAATATTAGACAAAATATATTTAAAATGAAAGTGTTAGTAGAGATAAAGGGGTACATTTTGTGGTGATAAAAGTTTCAATACACAAGGAAGATATAACAATTGTAATCTTATATGTACCTAACACCAGAGCCCCAAAATATCTAAAGGGAAAATTGATTAAAGGGAGAAATCGATAATGTGACATACCTATTGAAGACATGAGTATGCCACTTTTAGTAATACATGTAAAAAGTAGGCAATAAATCAAGGAAATAGAAGACTTGCACAAGGCTATACCTAAACAAACCTAACAGACATTTACATAACACACCAGTGCAGAACATGCATTCTCCTTAAGTGCACATGGTACATTCTCTGGGACAGACTATATACTGTGCCATAAAACAAGCTCACTAAATTCACAATGATTGAAATCATACAAAAACATGTTCTCTGACCAAAATGGAATAAAATTACAAATGTATAACAGAAAGAAATTTGGGAAACTCACAAATAGTTGGAAATTAAACAACATACTTCCAAATAACAAATGGGTCAAAAAATCATAGGGAAATTAGAAAATACTTTGAGCAAAATGAAAATAAAGACACACTATAGCAAATGTTATAGGATGCAGCTGAAGCAGCTGAGAAGGAAATTAATAGCTTTAATTGGTTAAGTAAGTCTAAAAAGAACTCAGATCAATAAACCAAATGTCCACCTTTATACGCTGGAAAAAGAGCAAAATAAACACGAAGCAAACAAGAGGAAGGAAAAAAAGTTTAGAGCAGAAGTAAATGAAATAGAAAATGGAAAATTAATAAAATAAATAAAAACAGAAGTTGATTCTTCAAAAATATCAACAAATTGACAAACCTGTAGCTAGACTGGCCCAGAAAAAGGGAGAAAACTCAAACTACTACAATCAGGAATGAAATAAAAGACATTAGTGTAGCTCTTGCAAAAATTTTATCTATATATATTTTTATATGTGAGAATACTATTATATGAACAACTGTATTTCAACAAATTCGATAAATTAGAATAGACAGCTTTTACAAAAAAATTAAGAAATACAAATTTTGAAATAACAAGTGATGCATAACAAGTAAACAAGTATAATGAGCAAAGAGATTCAATTAGTAATCAAAAAACTTCCACAAGGAAGAGCCCAGTATCAAATGGTTTCACTAGTACATTCTACCAAACATTTAAAGAAAAAATGTCAATTCTCCCGAAATTCTACCAAAAAGTATAGGAGTGAGAACACTTACCAACTCATTTTATGAGGCCAATATTAGGCTGATATCTAAAGTAGACAATACTATCATAAAAAAGAAAACTATAGACTAGTATCTCTTATGAATGTAGATGCAAAAAATCTTCAGCAAAATACAAGCAAATATTTTTATAAACATGTCATTTATCAACATGTAAAATGTTTTATACTTTTTCTGATGATGAATTGGCATGAATCTCAGGAATGCAAGGGGGGGTTTACATCTGAAAATAATGTAATCCACCATATTATAGTAGAATAACAACAAAAAACACGTGACTATTTCACTGGGCATAGAAAAAGCATTCAACAAATCTAAAACCCTTTCATGATTAAAAAGAAAAAAACACTCAACAAAATAGGAATTAAAGTGAACTTAAACTGATAAAGTGTATTTATGAAAACTCCACAGCTCACATATTTAAAGATGAAAGACTCAATGCTTTCCCCCGTTCTCATCATTTCTGTTCAACACTGTACTGAAGTTCTATCCAGAGAGATTAGGCAAGAAAATAAAATGAAATGCCTTCAGATTGGAAAGGAGGATATAAAACTATCTCTACTCACAGATGTCATAACCTTGTATATAGAAAATAGGAATCTACAAAAACCATAAAAGTAACAAACAAATTCAGCAAGACGGCTGAGTACAAGACCAACATACAAAAATCAATTATAATTCTCTAAAGTAGAAAAGAACAACCTATAAATTAAGAAAACAATTCCATTTAAAACAGCATCAAAAATAATAGAATACTTAGAAATAAATTTCTTAATAGAAGTGAAAACTTTGTGCTCTGAAAACTACAAAATAGTGTTGAAAAAAACTAAAGAAGACCTAAATAAATGGAAAGATATTTCATGTTCATAAATCAGAAGACGTATTATTGTTATGATGACCATACTGCCCAAATGGATCTATATATTGAATGCAATTCTTACTGAAATTCTAGCTGGCATTTTTGCAGAATCCTGCAAGGAGAACCTAGAAGTCATATTGAAAAGGAAGAAACCTGGCCGGGTGCAGTGGCTCATGCCTGTAATCCCAACATTTTGGAAGGCAAAGGTCTGTGGATCACGAGGTCAGGAGACCAAGACCATCCTGGCTAACATTGTGAAACTCTGTCTCCTAAATAATACAAAAAATTAGCCGGGCGTAGCGGCGGGCACCTGTAGTCCCAGCTACTCCGGAGGCTGAGGCAGGAGAATGGTGTGAACCCAGGAGGCGGGGCTTGCAGTGAGCTGAGATCGTGCCACTGCACTCCAGCCTGGATGACAGAGCGAGACTCCATCTCAAAAATAAAATAAAATAAAATAAAAATAAATAAAAAAGGAAGAAACCCTAAATAGCCAACACAATCTTTAAAAACAAAAATAAATATGGAGGACTCATACCTTTTCATTTCAAAAATTACTACAAAGCAACAGTAATCAAAAGTATGATACTAGTATAAGGCTAGAAATATGGATCAGTGGAATAAAAGTGAGAGTCAACAATAGATCCTCACTAACCTCATTTAAGATTAGTTGACTTCTGACCAAGCTTCTAAGATAACTAATGAGGAAAAGAGTAGTCTTTCTTTTCCTCCAAGAAAGACTCTTGGAGGAAAACAGTATTTTCCTCCAAGTATGGAAGAAACTGCTGGAAGAACTGCATATCTACAAGCAAAATAATAAAGTTAGGTCCCTACTTCACACCATATACAAAAATTAACTCAGAATGGATTATAGACCTAAATGTAAGAGTTAAAACTATAAAACTCCTACCAAAATAGTGGATTAATCATTGTAACTTTGAGTTAAGCAAAGTTTTCTTCAATATAACACCAAAAACACAAATGACAAAATAAAAAATAGGTAAATTGGACTTCATTAAAGATTAAAAATGTGTGCTACAAAAAAACACCACCAGAATAGTGAAAAGTGAAGCCACAGAATGAAAGAAAATACTTACAAATCATGTATCTGGTAAGAGACTTGTATCTCAATAAAGAACTCTTACAATTCAGAAAAAAAGGACCCTGTGAAAAAATGGGCAAAGGATCTGAATATCTATTCCTCTGAAGAAGATATGTAAATGGCTAATAATTACATGAAAGAAGTTCAACACCATTAGGAAAATGCAAATTAAAACCACAGTGAGATCACTTCACACCCACTATCAAGGTCATAATCAAGATGTGGAAAAATTGGAACTGTCACACATCACTGCTGGGAATGTGAAATGTTGTAGCTACTTTGGAAAAAAGTCTGGCAGTGTCTCAACATGTAAAACATAGAGTTGCTGTATGACCCAGCAATTCTATTCCTAATAAGAATTGAAAACATATGCCTGAAGAGAAATGAAAACCCAAGCAAAGTAAAAACATATGTTCCTACCAAAACTTGTACACAAATGTTCACAGCAGTATTATTCATCATAGCCCCAAAATGGAAAAAAATCAAATGTCCATCAACTTATGAATGGATAAATAATTGCAGTATATCAATTCAGTGGAACATTACTTGGCCATAAAAAGGAAATAAAAAATTGGTACATACTATAACACGGGTGAATCTAAAAAATATTATGGTAAATGAAAAAAGCCAGTCACAAAAGGCCACATATTCCATATTATAATTCCATTGACATGAAATGTCCAGAATAGGCAAATTCATAGAGACAGAAAGTATAGTAGGGATTACCTAGGTCTGTGTTGTTGGGAATTAAGGAATGACTGCTAGATGAACATGGTATGTCTCTACATTTATTTCAGTATCTTTTAAGTTCTTTTGTTAGTGTTTTTAGATTCAAGAACATAAATCTTGATCATATTTTGTGATATATTTACATAAGTATTTCTTGTTTTGAGCTATTGTTATTGGTGTTTTATAACATTTAAATTTCCTACTAACTGCACTAAGCTGCAGGTTTAATGACCCTGCCTTGCTGTAAGATATGGCCAGCAATATTCTCCATAGGTTCTTTTCAGCAGAGAGGGTCAATGTTCAGTTGTACAACTTTAACACCTCACAAGACCTGGAGTGGAATGACCCAGATCTTTAAGAATAGTTCAGAGAAGGCCTCATTGCACCTCTGAGCAGTGAATAGACATGTGTCTCTGAAATCTCAGGCTCCCTAACTTATAGACTCCTTGATGAGGGGAAAATCATGACCATCGACAAGACCAAACATTCTGGAGGCAATCCTATACCAGAACTACATAGGAAAAATACCATGAATTTAAAAGATTTCTCTGGCAGCTTTGGGAAGTCTGTAGAGTAGCAAGAGAGAAGTGTAAGAATTCAGTTGGGATGCCATTGATTCAGGAGAGAGATGATGGTGTTTGACCTATGCTTTTGCAAAGGAAGTAGGGAAAATCAGGGTGCCATGGTCAGATGTACTATATATTGTGGATTTGGAACAGTCAGGATTCTCTAATCAATTAGATGTTTGCTGGAGATGAAAGATTGGTAGGAGAATAAAGTAAAAAGTGATTCTGAGGTGTTTGGCCTGAACAACTGGATAAGTGTTATTTACTTAGACAAGAAAAAATGAGAGAAGCAAGTTTGGGGAGGAGAATCAAAAATTAGTATTGGATGTATTAAATTTGAAACATCTAAGTGGATTTTAAGTAGAAAGCCAGAGATTGGAGAGTGGAGCTCAAGTTCAAGATTATGCCTAGAGAGAGAAAGCTAAGAGTCTTCAGTGAATACATGATATTTAAAGCATACGATTGTATGGGATCACCTGCAGTATAAATATGGGGAGACAAAATGATAAGCCGGAGCTCTGGAGCCCTCCCCATCTAGAAGTCAAGGTGACACACAGCAAAGGGAATTGAGGAGTCAGCAGAGAAGTCAGGAAAAATGAAAAATAGTGTTCTACAAACTTAGTCATCACATTTTTAAAGGAAGATGTGATCAATTTTGGCAAGTGTTGCTAAGAATGTAAGTAACAGGGACTCATATTAATCATTGCATTTGCCACAATAAGATCTTGGGGGCCTTTGGAAGTTTCAGTGAATGGAAAACTTTATTGGGGAATGTTTGAGAAAGCATAGATTCAGACCATATCTGCTGTAACATGATAAGAGAGGTGTTTTCTACTCCAAGCTTCTTCCTCTGGCCTTTCTTCTCCATCAGTTATGCCCATCAGACACACCCACAGGCCTATTCACTACCATTCCTGCAGAGCCGAGCCATGTAAAAGGGATCATGGGCAAAACAAGATACATAGGAAATACAGATTATTTATTTCATGTGAAAAGCTATGAAAACAAAAATGTTACTTAACCCGAATAGCAGTTTTGGGAAATATTGACTTATGTTGATATTTTTAAGAAATGTAACCCCAAAAAACAGCAATAAAAAAGCACATTTAAAATATGAGGGCAGAGAAAGTCCTCTCTCAAAAACCTCTATTAGCGGTAGGTTTTAAATTTTCTTTTTCACCTTTTATTTTAGAAGCAGGGGTAAATGTGCAGGTTTGTTACAAAGGTATATTGCATGATGCCGAGGTTTAGGATCTGATCGAACCCATCTCCCAGGTAGTGAGCATAGTACCTAATAGGTAGTTTTTCAGAAACTCCCTCTCTTCCCACTATAAGAGACCCCCGTGTCTACCGTTCCTGTCTTTATGTCTATGTGTACCCTGTGTTTAGCTCCCATTTTTAAGTGAGAACATGCAGTGTTTGGTTTTCTGTTTCTGTGTTAGTGTTCTTAGCAGCAGCAGTAGGTTTTTAAAGCTATTTGCCTACCCAATGGTGATTGGCAGGACTATGAGTTAAAAAAATTATAATTATTTACTGCTATTCAGAATTTTTTGGGAAAAATGCTTATCATCATTTTTCACAATACAGAAACAAATGAACCATTGGCACAGGATTTACAAATAATGGAAAAGGTGTGTCTCCATCTATAGATGTGGTAAGAGCCAATTACTAAAAACCAGTCAACATGGAGAATCTGTTACAGAAAGGGCAAACAGAGGTGTATTGATGACAGAGGTGAACAGCCATTGAACAAGAGGTTACTTTCAGTATGACTTAAATTTAAAGTACTTACTGATTCGGGGACACTGTGGTCAGAAGGCAGGAGCATTTCACCCGTATCTTAATATTGGAGTCAAACTCCTAAATCCGGAGTTAAAGAAAGAAGAGCACTGCTGTGGCCGCTTCCCGTGATAACAAAGGCTGCTGCTCTGGAGGTTGATGGCCAGACTTTGACTGTGTGGCAACGATTGCCTCTATGATGAATCTGGGCTAAGAGGAAGCTTGGCCTGAAGCACTCTGTATTTCCCTAAGACATGGTCCAGACGGACAGGATCTACTTATGTTTCCTGAAATAATGAGACCAGCCACTGCAAACAAACGGTTACTCCGAAGAAAGAAGCTGACTGCAGGGTGTGACTGTCAAGAGACTGGGCCAAAGACTTTCTCAGCAAGGCAGAATAGAGTAGTGGGAGAGCATTCTCTGTTGATGACCAGGCCCCTGGATTCAGATGCCAGCATCATCACTTCCCCGGTGAGGCAATGGGTGACTTACTTAGCCTCTCTGCAGGATAGTTTCCACATTTATAAATGGAAAGATGATAATGTCTACTTCATGGAGATGGATGAAATAGACTGGAACATGTAACATTCTTAGATCAGTGCAGGGCATATTCCATGTACTAAAAATGTATTCGATTTTTGTTACTGCAAGAAGTTATTGGGGTTAAGGAACATGCCAGTGTCCTGTAGTTCAGCAATATTTGAAGTGTGAAGCTGCATGAAATTGGAATTAGAGTAAGTAAAAAAAGATATGAGGAATATAAAAACTGATATAGGATGTGGTACAAAGAAGGGATTCCATGTTATAATGTTTGTGGAAAAGAATGAATTTCAATTGGCAAAGTGTATCTACATGTGACTGGAATTGTATTTAGTGGGACATCTGTGGCTTAAAGTTGCCCTATATCAGTTTTTATAGTCTGAAACAAGCCCATAACTCAGAGCTGGGAAATACAACTGGAAAGATCCAATTATTATTAGTAGGACATTTTTTATATCTTTAAAAGAAACAACTACTGTTTGTTCATTCAAACACAAATATTGTATACTCAAAATGATAATAAAATTAAAAAGTGAAAGTACAGGTACTAGACAAACTTTGAAGCTTTCATTTCTGTTATCTGTGGTTAATGTTGTAAAAAGTGAAAATAATTAATTGTGCCTAGCTGTTTTCTGGGAGGCTGGAAAGTCTGAAATACTTTTTATTTTCCTTTTTTATTTGAAAATATACCATAAAAACTGGTGTTAGCCAAACTTCACTTTCATTGCCTCAGCTACATTAGTAGAAAGACCATGGACCTGTGTTGTCACACGTGGTAGACCTAGCAACAGGTGCCTACTGAGCTCTTGAATTGCAGCAGGGAAGACTGAAGAACTGAAATCTAAATTTATTAATTTTAATTGTCATTTATATTTAAAAACTGATACTTGATTAAGTTGTTGAAAAACTTTAAGTACATCTGGAACAACTTGGGTATATAAATGTAGATTTTCAACTGTAAATTTTATGGAATCTAAATACAGATCAAGTACTTCCAATAAAAACGTAGCTTTCAAATTGAGATGTTCTATACAAGTGAAATACACACCAGATTAAAAAAATTTAGTATAGAAAAAACTCATTAAAATATTTTTTATATTGTGCTGAAATTGTATTTTGAATATACTGAATCAAATAAAACATATTATTAAAATTAACTGCACTTGTTTGTTTTTACTTCCTTTTTCTGTGGATACTAGACTGTGTTATAGTTATATTGGACATTGCCCTTGTCTCTAAGAAGGTGCAAATTCCTCAGAGGATGAGAAATTATAAATCCAAAACAAGACTTATTTTTTTAATATTAATCCTTTGAATAAAAATAATTTGATATGCATATTTCAGAAACCAAATGCTCACTTATGATTTGTGCTAGGAATTTAAATGACTCCCCCACTCTTTTGGTGGGAAGCTACACAGGTCTTACCCAGTTAACATGAGTGTTATAAGGTAACCTGGGAGTAAACTTACTTTATCACTCTATCAATGAATAGCTGACTTATGAATATCTATGATATAATGTAGTCTTAGAGAGGTTAGTGACTAGTTATTTTTAAATATTTTTTTAATAATTAACATTATGTAGTCTCTGTTGCTGAGAGTTTTATTTCATTTACTATCTTGTATTTTTATGCAGAGACCTAATTGTAGCACCACACACATATATATATATAAATTATGCTATGTATAATTTAAATTCATTTAGAACATATTTTACTTAGTATGTTAAAGTTATTTTATAACTAAGTCAAATACCAAGATTTACTTCAAGAAAAATTGTCACTTTAGACATTTAATTTTCCTAGTCTTTATCAATATGTGTACCTACTGTGTGGAATAATGCACAGCAAACATGACTTCCCGGTATAAATAGACATTTTGTGTTCCTTTTAGGAATAACTACTGAATGCCAAATAGAAATTCAGGAATTCACTTATTATTAAGTGCGTATATTAAGTTTCATTTATGTTTAATATATGGAGAAAAATGAACAAATACCTTATTTTTTGCATTATTTTTGTTCACTTTGTGTTATGGAAATTTTCAATCATTCAACAGAGTTTAGTGCAATAAATTCTCATATCTCGATTAGCAAGCTTTATCATTATTTTTCTAATCTTATTTCATCTACATCCCTATTATAAAGCATCATGGTATCCACCTGTAAATGTTCTGATAAGGATATTTGATTTTGTTTACCATAGTTGTCAAAATGCCTAACAAAATATCGCTTAATATGATCTCCATATGCAGGTATCATTTTAGAACTGGTTTGTTTGCATCAGGATACAAACAAAGTTGTACTTTTTTATGGTTTTGGAGTTTATCCTCAGGGCCGGCCACCTCCTTACCACACTCACAGCTGTGCAGTGCATACATCTGCATGCTCCTCGGCTCACAACGTGGCAGCTTTGCATCGGCTGGGCCTCATTTCTCTTCATAGCTGGAGTTGTATATAAACACTATCATTTGTAAACTTTTGTAGGACAAATATTTAGTTTTGAAGCTGGTTACAATGAAATTTGTATGACATAATAGCAAAGAAAAGAGAGAAGATGAGAAATAGAAGGTGAAAAAGCTAAGACTAGTAAGTTTGGTCTTAAATTTTTATTTTTTTCTATTTGTTTATGTATTTCTGTATGCACATATGCATATGTATGTATGTACACCAGAATGGATGGATAGGTAGACAGACAGACAGACAGACAGATACATACATACATACATACATACATACATACATACATACATACATAGATGATAGAGTTCTTTTAGAGTTATTTTACTGCAAAGAGAAGGACTGGAAAGGAGCTATAGCTGGAAGACAAAGTAAGTTTAATGTAATTTTACAAAGTTGTATGCTGAAGGGAATGAGTTAATAGCAGAAACTGATGACGCAGGAGAGAGGTCCCCATTTGTAAGGTGCTTTATCACATCATTCCTGATCTGTTCTCTTCATCCACCATGATCCAGCCATGATCACACCACTGCACTCCAGAACAGATTCCTCAAGATGTAACATAATCCATCATCCAAAAACACTTAAACTAAGATAAAGTTTAGTTATCCCAGAAAGAATGATGTAGTATTTAAGTCTTACATAATAGGGGTGTTACTGAATACTCCTATGTATATTGTATTTTAAAATAACTTATATTTAGGTATACTGTACCAACAATATTATGCAGCCACTCTAAATGTATAATTAGGTGTTTTGAAAAATGCATACATACATGTAACTACCTCCCCAATCAAGACATTAGAATATGTCCATCACTGCCAATAGATTCCTCCCTCATATCCTCAACAGTTAATTTTTCCCCCAGTCTTCTTTCCATCACTATAAATTAAATGTTTTTCCTAGAGTTTCCTATAAATGGAATCTTATAGGCTGTGTGACACTCTTTTCTGCTTCCCACCTTCCTCTCCACATCATACAATGTAGACGCACGTGTTGCTGTATTGCTCTAGTCTAAATTCTAGGAAGAGTTTGTAATGGTGAGGATCTTTGGTGTGATCCACCTACATCTTTGTTGAGAATGCCTATATTGAGACAGGCTTAAGCCACTTTATTATTAGCTCATATGTATCTCTTCAGCCCAAGGAGGAAATGGCATCTTCTCAGAGACTGATTGCTTGCCATCTTGATTCTTGCTGTAGTTTGAGTTGCTCATGAAACCAAGAAGCGTCACAAGGGCACAGGCCCTTCTAGTTGTGTCGAGTTCCCCTTGGGATTGCCCATTCTCTTTTGCCAAGCCACCTTGGATGTGTGCGTACTGTGAACATGCACTGTTAGCACGCTGTCTAAATAGTATTGATGCTAATACTTGGTAGAACCAGATAAACACCAAGATATTAGGAGTTCTGACAACTTCCTTTTTCACCTTAGAGTAACTTAAAAATAGGCTTTCTTTTTTTAAACGACAAGAACTGCGAAACATTCTGCTCCATTCACAAGATTTAAATTATTGGTGATTTGAAGAAATGATTGGACTTCAACAGGAGCCCACACAGTTCTTTCCTGGGATTTCATGGCAAATCCTGTGGAATGTATTTGGCAAACGTACTCCTTCCAAAATTCCTTCTAGTGAATTATACGTGTTGGGCACAAAAAGCCCACTAAAGCAAGGTGTGTAGTGACTTCTTCATGTAAGATACTGTTTCACAGAAAATCCTCCCTCTATCCTCCTCTTCGCACCTTGCTGAATATTTCTATTTCCTTCCAAATTCAGGATTCTAGTTTTACATTCTAGGTCTTAAAAAATGTTTTCGGTTTCCTTCCTCACTCCCATTTTCTTTGTTCTCATTTCTTAGGTTTTAAAGAAATCATAAATCAAAGAACGAACCATATTTCACATATCATGTCTCCTTAAAATCCATAAAGAAAGGAGCACTGCAGAAAACACAAACCCAGATGGCCATACCTCTGAAAGACCGCTAACCCTGCTTAATCCTGCATCTGATGAAAGATGTCTGTCTGCACATCTGAAGGAAATTTGCTAAAGCCTAATCTCAGGATCAAAAGGTCTTAAGAACCAGAGCTCCAATGAAAGACAAGGACAGAATTATTAAACATGACTACGTTCCATCATAAAAGATTAATTATTTACAGTAGAATTAAAGGACTATAATGAAATCAAAATCTATCAACTATTTTCACTTAACCAAAGCAAAAAGTAAACCCAAGAGCATCCTAGTGACAGATAACAATTTGGTCCTTCTTCAGCCTTTTTTTTTTTTTAACCTTTGGATTATAATTATTGATGATAACTACATTTTTGCAGCAAAGAGATTAGGCAAATAATAAAAAGTTTGTCACTGGAAGCCATTATTATTGCATGGTCTGCTGGGGTTCAAAAATCATCAAAATATAGATAGAGTAGTATTTTATACTTACATAATAAGACATAATATTAATAGGCTTACAACTGTGATAGACTTGAATGACAGAACACAAATATACACTTTTTTACATAGAAATTGCTAATAAGAATATATTTCCTTAAGTATCCACAGCTAATGATATATTATGGACTACAGACATTAAAATATATGTCATTAAAAACTGAACAGTCTGGGCATGGTGGCACACACCTGTAATCACAGCAATTTGGGAGGCTAAGGCAGGAGGATCACTTGAGCCCACATGCTTGAGACTAGCCAGGGCAACACAGGGAGTCCTCGTCTCTACTAAAAAATGAAAAAATTAGCCAAGCTTTGTGGTGTGGGCTAGCTATTTTGGAGGCTGAGGTGGGAGGACCACTTGAGCCCTGGAGATGCAGTTTCCAGTGAGCCATGATCACACCATTGCACTCCAGAACAGATTCCTCAAGATGTAACATAATTCATCATCCAAAAACACTTAAACTAAGATAAAGTTTAGTTATCCCAGAAAGAATGACGTAGTATTGGGGCCGGGCGCGGTGGCTCACGCCTGTAATCCCAGCACTTTGGGAGGCCGAGGTGGGCGGATCACGAGGTCAGGAGATCGAGACCATCCTGGCTAACACAGTGAAACCCCGTCTCTACTAAAAATATTTAAAAAATTAGCCAGGCGCGGTGGCAGGCGCCTGTAGTCCCAGCTACTCGGGAGGCTGAGGCAGGAGAACGGTGTGAACCCGGGAGGCGGAGCTTGCAGTGAGCAGAGATCGCGCCACTGCACTCTGGCCTGGGAGAAACAGCAAGACTCCATCTCAAAAAAAAAACAAAAAACAAAAAACAAAGAATGACGTAGTATTTAAGTCTTACATAATAGGGGTGTTACTGAATACTCCTATGTATACTGTATTTTAAAATAACTTATATTTAGGTATACTCTACCAACAATATTATATGGCCACTCTAAATGTATAATTAGGTGAGTTTTGAAAAATGCATCCATACATGTAACTACCTCCCCAATCAAGACATTGGAACATGTCCATCACTGCCAATAGATTCCTCCCTCATATCCTCAACAGTTAATTTTTCCCCCAGTCTGCTTTCCATCACTATAAATTAAATATGTTTTTCCTAGAGTTTCCTATAAATGGAATCTTATAGGTGGTGTGACACTCTTTTCTGCTTGGCTTTGTTTCCTCAGCATAATATTGTTGACACCCATGATGCTGAGTGTATCAGTGCTTTATTCCTTTGAAATGCTGAGTAATACTCCATTGCATGAATATAGCACATTGTTCTCTTCTCCAGTTGAGGGACATTTGGCTTGTTTGTAGTTGGGGAGCTGTCATTTATAAAGCCTCTATCAACATTCATACAAGGCTGGGTGCGGTGGCTCACACTTGTCATCCCAGCACTTTGGGAGGCCGAGGCGGGCAGATCACGAGGTCAGGAGATCGAGACCACGGTGAAACCCCATCTGTACTAAAAATACAAAAAAGTAGCCGGGCGTGGTGGTGGGCGCCTGTAGTCCCAGCTACTGGGAGAGGCTGAGGCAGGAGAATGGCGTGAACCCGGGAGGCGGAGCTTGCAGTGAGCCGAGATTGCGCCACTGCACTCCAGCCTGGGCGACAGAGCGAGACTCCGTCGCAAAAAAAAAAAAAAAAAAAAAACAAAAAAAAAAACATTCATATAGAATTATCTGATATTATTCATCTTAGGTAAATACATAGGTGTGGAATGGTGGGGTGATATGAAAAGTGTATATTTAATTTACAAAAACTGTCGAAGAGCAGTTCAAACTGGTTGTAGTATTTCCATTCCCACTGAAGCACATAAGAAGAGATCTAGTTTTTTCACATCCTTACCCAAAGTTGGTATTGTGTAAGCATAGCCATGTAAATCAGTATCAGTCTTAAGTTTTTGCTGTTTTACTTGAGATGTAGTAATAGATCACTGTGGTTTTTGCAAGTCCCTCCTGACCAATAATTTTGAGCATTTTTTTCTAATGTACATTGGACATTCACACATTTTTTTCAGGGCGTTTGTCCAATGCTTCTGTCTCTTAAAAAATTGAGCCTCCACTTTGGGAAGCTGAGGCGGGAGGATCACGAGGTCAGGAGATCGAGACCATCCTGGCTAACACGGTGAAACCCCGTCTCTACTAAAAATACAAAAAATTAGCCGGGCGTGGTGGTGGGCGCCTGTAGTCCCAGCTACTCAGGAGGCTGAGGTGGGAGAATGGCGTGAACCCAGGAGGCAGAGCTTGCAGTGAGCCGAGATTGTGCCCTGCACTCCAGTCTGGGCGACAGAACGAGACTCCGTCTCAAAAAAAAAAAAAAAAAAATTGAGCTGCCTTCCTTATTATTAATGTGTTATTTATTTATTCTAGATAAAAGTACTTTGTGAAATATTTGTGTTGAGACTAATCAAATATCTGAATTGAGAATCCCTGCTATTGGTGTGCCTTTTTCTTTATTTGTTTTTTGAGGAGGAAATATTTTTCATTTCGATGAAGTCTACTCTATCAATTTTTTCTTTTATGGTTTGCATTTTTTGTGTGCCTTATCTAAGAAGTCTTTGCCTATCCCAATATTATTTTTTATTTTCTCCTTTTATAATATTGTATTTTATATTTCAGCCTGTGATCTTTTCTGTCTTACCTTAATCTACAGTATGACTTAAGGACTAAGGTTCTTTTTTTTTTTTTTTTTTTTTTGAGACAGAGTCTCACTCTCTCACTCTGTCCCCAGGCTGGAGTGCAGTGGCGCGATCTCGGCTCACTGCGGGCTCCACCCCCTGGGTTCATGCCATTCTCCTACCTCAGCCTCCAGAATAGCTGGGACTACAGGCACCTGCCACCTCACCAGGCTAATTTTTTGTATTTTTAGTAGAGACAGGGTTTCACCGTGTTAGCCAGGATGGTCTCGATCTCCTGACCTCATGATCCGCCCGCCTCGGCCTCCCAAAGTGCTGGGATTACAGGCGTGAGCCACCACGCCCAGCCCTAAGGTTCATTTTTTTTCTACGTGCATATCCAGTTGTTTCAGCAGCATTTGTTGAAAAGGCCGACTTTTCCCATACTGAAGTGCTTTAACAAAGTCTGTGGAAAATTAATTGTTGCTACACGCATTGGTCTGTTTTTGGACTCTATTTTCAGTTCTGTTGGTTCATACACTTGTCCTTACACAAATACCATTATATCGTGCATATTGTCATTATCTAATGCATCTTGAAATTAGGTAGGGTCAGTCCTCCAATTTTATTAATTCTTTCAAGATTTTTCTGGCTATCCTACATTTTTTAAATTTTCAAAAATTATTTATAATTAGTCAATTTCTTTTCTACAAAGTATGCTGTGCTTTGTCCTGGGATAGCATTGAATCTATAGTTTGGTGATCCTCAAAGAATAGTTCCCAGGTAAGCAGCATTAGCATCTCTTGAGAACATATTAAAATTATAAATTCTCAATCTCCACCCCACATCTACTGAATCAGAGAAAACCTGGAGGTGACGCCCCTCCTTTGCACCATTGTCATACATTACTTCCACAGGTAATATGAATCACAGACAGCATTGTTATCTCTCCTTTTAATAGTTGGTTATCTTTTCAATAGATTTAGAAAACGGAAAAACAAAAATCTTCCATACTTTCCCATGTGTATATCGTTCTGTTTCTATTCATTCCCTTGTATAGATTGGAAGTCTTCTTAGAATCATCTTCCTTCAGCTTGAAGAGATTCTTTTAACATCTCTTGTGTTATATATCTACTAGTGACAAATTCACTCAGATTTTATCTGAAACTCCTGTTTATTTTAAAATAATTTTGTTATGTTTAGATTTATGGGTTGACTATTCTTTCCTTGCTATTTTTATTTTTAGACTAAAGGAGTCATTTGATTCTTCTGCCTTGCATGGTTTCTGATGTCAGCAGTCCCTCTTATCTTTGTTTATCTCTATAAAGCTATTCCTTTTTTGTATGAAGTGGACTGCCTTTATGATATTCTCTTTATTATTAGCTTTTACTAGTTTTATTATGATGTCTTGGTATGGTTTTCCTTGTACGTATTTTTCTTGGCGTTTATTGAGCTTCCAGGCCCCGTGGAATATATTTTCATGCACTTTGGTACATACTTTATCCTTATTTCTTCAACTATTTGGGTATGAACCTTCCTTCTTGGATCTCTATTGCACATGTTTGACCAATTGATATTGTCCCACATGTTGCTGAGTCTCCTCATTTTTAAAAAAAATTTTTAAATAAAAAAAATTTTTTTGAGATGGAGTCTTGCTCTGTCGCCCAGGCTGGAGTGCAGTGGCACAATCTCCACTCATTGCAACCTTCACCTCCCAGGTTCAAGCAATTCTCCTTCCTCAGCCTCCCAAGTAGCTGGGATTATAGGTGCACACCACCATGCCGGGATAATTTTTGTATTTTTAGTAGAGATTGGGCCTAATCTTTTTTTTTTTTTCCTCTCTCTGTTCTTCAGTTCAAAAGATTTTGATTACACTGTCTTGAAATGAGTTATTCTTTTATTCTGCAATGTCTAGTCTACTGTTTAGTGTATCCAGTCAATTTTACCTTTCTTAAAAAATAATTTCAACTTTTATTTCAGATTCAGTGGGTACATGTGCAGGTTTGTTATGTCAGTATACTGCATGATGCTAAGGTTTGGGATATGGATCGTTTCAGCCACGGAGTGAACATAGTGCCTGATAGCTGTTTTTTTAGCCATTCTCCTTCTCCATCTTTCCCTGCTCTGCTAGTCCACAGTGTCTGTTGACCAGTGATGATGAGCATTTTTCCATGTGTCTGTTGGCTGCAAAAATGTCTTCTTTTGAGAAGTGTCTGTTCATATCCTTTGCCCACTTTTTGATGGGGTTGTTTTCTTCTTGTAAATTTGTTTACATTCGTTGTAGATTCTGGATATTAGCGCTTTGTTAGATGGGCAGATTGCACAAATTTTCTCCCATTTTGTAGGCTGCCTGTTCACTCTGATGATAGTTTCTTTTGCCATGCAGAAGCTCTTTAGTTTAATTAGATCCCATTTCTCTATTTTGGATTTTGTTGCAATTGCTTTTGCTGTTTTAGTCATGAAGTCCTTGCCCATGCCTGTGTCCTGAATGGTATTGCCTAGGTTTTCTTCTAGGGTTTTTATGGTTTTAGGTCTAACATTTACGTCTTTAATCCATCTTGAATTAATTTTTGTATAAGGTGTAAGGAAGGGATCCAGTTGCAGCTTTCTACATATGGCTGGCCAGTTTTTCCAGCACCATTTATTAGATAGGGAATCCTTTCCCCATTTCTTGTTTTTGTCAGGTTTGTCAAAGATCAGATAGTTGTAGATGTGTGGTGTTATTTCTGAGGCCTCTGTTCTGTTCCATTGGTCTATATATCTGTTTTGGTACCAGTACCATGCTGCTTTGGTTACTGTAGCCTTGTAGTATAGTTTGAAGTCAGGTAGGATGATGTCTCCAGTTTTGTTCCTTTTGCTTAGGATTGTCTTGGCACTGTGGGCTCTTTTTTGGTTCCATATGAATTTTAGAGTAGTTTTTTTCCAATTCTGTGAAGAAAGTCATTGGTAGCTTGAGGGGGATGGCATTGAATCTATAAATTACCTTGGGCAGTATGGCCATTTTCACGATATTGATTCTTCCTATCCATGAGCATGGAATGTTCTTCCATTTGTTTGTGCCCTGTTTTATTTCATTGAGCAGTGGTTTGTAGTTCTCCTTGAAGAGGTCCTACACATCTCTTGTAAGCTGGATTCCTAGGTATTTTAATCTCTTTGTAGCAATTGTGAATGGGAGGTCACTCATGATTTGGCCTTCTGTCTGTTATTGGTGTGTAGGAATGTTTGTGATTTTTGCACATTGATTTTGTGTCCAGAGACTTTACTGAAGTTGCTCATCAGCTTAAGGAGATTTTGGGCTGAGACGATGGGGTTTTCTAAATATACAATCATGTCATCTGCAAACAGGGACAATTTAACTTCTTGTTTTCCTAATTGAATGCCTTTTATTTCTTTCTCTTGCCTAATTGCCCTGGCCAGAACTTCCAATACTATGTTGAATAGGAGTGGTAAGAGAGGGCATGCTTGTCTCGTGCAGTTTTCAAAGGGAATGCTTCCAGTTTTTGCCCCTTCAGTATGATATTGGCTGTGGGTTTGTCATAAATAGCTCTTATTATTTTGAGATACGTCCCATCAATACCTAGTTTATTGAGAGTTTTTAGCATGAAGGGCTGTTGAATTTTGTCAAAGGCCTTTTCTGCATCTATTGAGATAATCATGTGGTTTTTGTCATTGGTTCTGTTTATGTGATGGATTATGTTTATTGATTTGCATATGTTGAACCAGCCTTGCATCCCAGGGATGAAGGCCACTTGATCATGGTGGATAACCTTTTCGATGTGCTGCTAGATTCAGTTTGCCAGTATTTTATTGAGGATTTTCGCATCAATGTTCATAAGGGATATTTGTCTAAAATTCTCTTTTTTTGTGGTGTCTCTGCCAGGCTTTGGTATCAGGATGATGCTGGCCTCATAAAATGAGTTAGGGAGGATTCCTCTTTTTCTGTTGATTGGAATAGTTTCAGAACCAATAGTACCAGCTCCTCTTTGTACCTCTGGTAGAATTAGGCTGTGAAACTGTCTGGTCCTGGACTTTTTTTGGTTGGTAGACTATTAATTATTGCCTCAATTTCAGAGCCTGTTATTGGTCTATTCAGAGATTCAGCTTCATCCTGGTTTAGTCTTGGGAGGGTGTATATGTCCAGGAATTTATCCATTTCTTCTAGATTTTCTAGTTTATTTGCGAGGAGGTGTTTATAGTATTCTCTGATGGCAGTTTGTATTTCTGTGGGATCGGTGGTGATATCCCCTTTATCATTTTTTATTGCATCTACTTGATTCTTCTCGCTTTTCTTCTTTATTAGTCTTGCTAGTGGTCTATCAATTTTGTTGATCTTTTAAAAAAAAACCAGCTCCTGGATTCATTGATTTTTTGAAGGGTTTTTGGTGTCTCTGTCTCCTTCAGTTCTGCTCTGATTTTAGTTATTTCTTGCCTTCTGCTAGCTTTTGAATTTGTTGGCTCTTGCTTCTCCAGTTCTTTTAATTGTGATGTTAGGGTGTCAATTTTGGATCTTTCCTGCTTTCTCTTGTGGGCATTTAGTGCTATAAATTTCCCTCTACACACTGCTTTGAATGTGTCCCAGAGATTCTGGTATGTTGTGTCTTTGTTCTCGTTGGTTTCAAAGAACATCTTTATTTCTGCCTTCATTTCGTTATTTACCCAGCAGTCACTCAGGAGCAGGTTGTTCAGTTTCCATGTAGTTGTGCTGTTTTGAGTGAGTTTCTTAATCCTGAGTTCTAATTTGATTGCACTGTGGTCTTAGAGACAATTTGTTGTGATTTCTGCTCTTTTACATTTGCTGAGGAGTGCTTTACTTCCAACTGTGTGGTCAATTTTAGAATAAGTGTGATGTGGTGCTGAAAAGAATGTATATTCTGTTGATTTGGGGTGGAGAGTTCTGTAGATGTCTATTAGGTCTGCTTGGTGCAGAGCTGAGTTCAAGTCCTGGATATCCTTGTTAACCTTCTGTCTCATTGATCTGTCTAATATTGACAGTGGGGTGTTAAAGTCTCCCATTATTATTGTGTGGGAATCTAAGTCTCTTTGTAGGTCTCTAAGGACTTGCTTTATGAATCTGGGTGCTCCTGTATTGGGTGCATATATATTTAGGATAGTTAGCTTTTCTTGTTAAATTGATCCCTTTACCATTCATTATGTAATGGCCTTCTGTCTTACCGATCTTTGTTGGTCTAAAGTCTGTTTTATCAGAGACTAGGGTTGCAACCCCTGCTTTTCTTTGCTTTCCATTTGCTTGGTAGATCTTCCTCCATCCCTTTATTTTGAGCCTATGTGTGTCTCTGCACATGAGGTGGGTCTCCTGAATACAGCACACTGATGGGTTTTGACTCTTTATCCAATTTGCCAGTCTGTGTCTTTTAATTGGGGCATTTAGCCCATTTATATTTAAGGTTAATATTGTTATGTGTGAATCTGATCCTGTCATTATGATGTTAGCTGGTTATTTTCCCCATTAATTGATGCAGTTTCGTCATAGCATCGATGGTATTTACAATTTGGCATGTTTTTGCAGTGGCTGGTACCAGTTGTTTCTTTCCATGTTTAGTGCTTCCTTCAGGAGCTCTTGTAAGGCAGGCCTGGTGGTGACAAAATCTCTCAGCATTTGTTTGTCTGTAAAGGATTTTATTTCTCCTTCACTTATGAAGCTTAGTTTGGCTGGATATGAAATTTTGGGTTGAAAATTCTTTTGTTTAAGAATGTTGAATATTGGCCCCCACTCTCTTCTGGCTTGTAGGGTTTCTGCAGAGAGATCCACTGTTAGTCTGATGGGCTTCCCTTTGTGGGTAACCCGACCTTTCTCTCTGGCTGCCCTTAACATTTTTTTCCTTCATTTCAACCTCGGTGAATCTGACAATTATGTGTCTTGGGGTTGCTCTTCTCGAGGAGTATCTTTGTGGCGTTCTCTGTATTTCCTGAATTTGAATGTTGGCCTGCCTTCAAGCAATCTTATTTTTTACAAGAAAATACAGTGCTTCTTCAAAGTCATATAAGCATTGAGTCAAACTTATGTCTGTGGACATCAGTTGCAAAGCTGCTTTTTGCATGAAATATTTCTAATTATTCTACCTAATTCTAATTTTGGCCTAAACATGAAAGATTGAAGAAATCCTTATCAGGGAAGGCAATGTAACCTACTCTCTCCCTTAAATTCTGATTCTTTATCCCACTCTTTGCAGGCTTGGGTTCCAATTCAATACCCAAACCCTTTTTATAAGACAACTTTATTGGGATATCATTGACATAAAATTGTGTATATGTAAGATGTACAATATGATGTTTTGATAAACATATGCATTGTGAAATAATCACTGTAATAAAAATAATTTGGCCAGGTGCAGTGACTCAAGCCTGTAATCCCAGCACTTTTGGAGGCCAAGGCAGGCGGATCACCTGAGGTCAAGAGTTCGAGACCAGCCTGGCCAACATCATGAAACCCTGTCTCTACTGAAAATACAAAAATTGGCTGGATGTGGTGGCAAGCACCTGTAGTCCCAGCTACTTGGGAGGCTGAGGCAAGAGAATCGCTTGGAGGTTGGAGTGATCCGAGATTGCACCACTGTGCTCCAGTCAGGGCAACAGAGAGAGATTCCATCTTAAACAACAAAAAAAGTACATATCAATTAGCTCTACGTGGTTGTCATTTTGTGTGTGTGTGTGTGTGTGTGTGTTTAGTGGCAAGTTTTATATAAGATTTGTCTTCTTAGCAAACTACAAGTATACAACACAGTATTGTTGAATATATTCACATTATTTGACATTAGATCTCCATAAATTATTCATCTTGCATGACAGAAACTCTGTACCATTTGACCAACATCACTCATATTTTTCTTCCCCCAGCTCCTGGCAACCACCATCCCACTCTCTGCTTCTGTGAATTGGTCTATTTTAGGTTCCACTGATAAGTTACATCTGCCATATTTGTCTTTTTGTGCCTTGCTTATTTTGCTTAGCATAATGTCCTCCAGCTCCATCCATGCTGTCACAAATGGAAGAATTTTTTTTTAAGGCTGAGTAATATTCCATTGTGTATATGTATGTACCACATTTTCTTTATCCATTCATTCATCAAAGGGCATTTAGATTGTTTTCCATATCTTGGCTATTGTGAACAATGCTACAGTAAACATGGGAGTTCAGGGATTTCTTCATGATCCTGATTTTATTTTATTTTTTTTGGATTTATACCCAGAAGTTGATAGGCTGGATCATATGGTAATTTTATTTTTAGTTTTTTGAGAAACTTTCACACTATTTTTATAATGATTTTACTAGATTACATTCTCATGAGCAGTATACGAGGGTTTCCTTTTCTTCACATCCTCTCCAACTCTTTTGTCTTTTAGTAATAGCCATTCTGACAGGTGTGAGTTGATAGCTCATCCTGCCTTTGATTCACATTTTCCCAATGATTAGAGATATTGATCTGCTGGCCACTTGATCATTTTTCTGTTGTGAGAAGTGTCTGTTTAGGTTCTTTCCCCATTTTTAAATCTAGTTATAAGTATTTTTGGTATTGATTTGTATGAGTTCTTCACAGATTTTGGGTATTAACCCTTTGTCAGATAAATGGTTTGCAAATATGTTTCCCATATAGGCAACATAGATTGCCTTTTCATTTTATTGATTGTTTCCTATGCTGTGCAGAAGCTTTGTAGTTTTATGTAGTCCTACTTATCTATTTTTGCTTTTGTTGTCTATGATTTTGGTGTCATATCCAAAAAATTGTTGCCAAGATTAATGTCAAGAAGGTTTTTCCTGATTTTTCTCCAGGAGTTGTACAGTTTCAGGCTTTACTTATGTTTAAATATTTAATCCATTTTGAGTTGATTTTTGTGTGTGGTGAGAGATACTGGATACCCAGTTTTGCCAGTACCATTTGTTTAAGAGACTATCCTTTCCCCTTTGAGTGTTCTTGGCACCCTTGTTAAAGTGTAATTGACTGCAAATGCGTGAGTTTAATTCTGGGTTCTCTCTTCTGGTCCACTGGTCTATATCTGTTTTCATGCCAAAATCATATTGTTTTGATTACTATAGCTTTGTAATATAATTCAAAGTCAAGAAGTATGATGCTTTCTGCTTTGTTCTTGTTCAAGATTGATTTGGGGCTGGTTGTGATACGCATGCCTGTAATCTCAGTACTGAGGTGAGAGGATTGCTTAAGGCCAGGGGTTCAAGACCAGCCTGGATAACAAAGTGAAACCCTGTCCCTACAAAAAAAATTAAAAATTAGCTCTGTGGGGTTGCATGTACCTGTAGTCCAGGCTACTTGGAAGGCTGAAATGAGAGGCTTGTTTGAGCCCAGGAGTTTGAGGTTGCAGCAAGCTGTTATCATACCACCGTGCTCCAGTCTCGTCAACAGAGTAAGACCCTGTCTGAAAAAAAAAATTTGCTTTGGCTATTTATGGTCTTTTGTGGTTTTGTATGACTTTTGAAATTGTGTTTTCTATTTATGTAAAAATATGTCATGGGAATTTTGATAGGAATTGCAGTGAATCTGTAGATTGCTTTGTGTAGTATGGCAATAAAGACATTTTAACAATAATAATTCTTTAAGTCTATGAACATGGGATATCTTTCCACGTATGTATAGCTTTTTAAATTTCCTTCATCAGTGTTTTATAATTTTCCATGTACACTGAAATTCCAGTATTTCACCTCTTTGGTTAATTCCTAAGTATTTTTTCTCTTTTTGTTGCTAATGTAATGGGATTGTTTTGTTAATTCTCCTTTTAGATAGTTTGTTGTTAGTTTATAGAAATGTCATTGATTTTTGTATCTTACAACCTTACTCCAAGCACTCTTTATTCATATTTGTATCCTTCCTTCCACAGTCTGCATATCGGTTTCACTTTGTGATTTCTTAAATATAGAATTCCACTGCCCAGCTAGAGACTGACAGTGATCGGTTGTGCTGGAGTCCAAATGCTTTAAATATACATTTTTATTTTTCAAAAAAAATACAATGTGCTGTACATACATACAATAAAATAAACTAAAGTATAAAGCATCATGACTTTTTACATGTACATAGCAAATTTAACCATCATTCAAATGAGGTTATAGAATATTTCTAGTACTCCTGCAAATTTCCTAGTTCTCCATGTCATTCAGTAACAATTTCCATTGGTGACCAATAGTTAATGTCTATCACTATGTATTTATTTCACCTGTACTTGAATTTCATATAAATAAGTTTATATATGATAGATATTTTTTGTTTCTGAATTCTTTCACTCATCTTTTTTTTTTTTTTTTTTGAGATGGAGTCTCGCTTTGTCGCCCAGGCTGGAGTGCAGTGGTGCGATCTCGGTTCACTGCAAGCTCCGCCTCCCGGGTTCACGCCACTCTCCTGCCTCAGCCTCCCAAGTCGCTGGGACTACAGGCGCCCACCACCATGCCCGGCTAATTTTTTGTATTTTTTAGTAGAGATGGGGTTTCACTGTGTTAGCCAGGATGGTCTTAATCTCCTGACCTCGTGATCTGCCCACCTCAGCCTCCCAAAGTGCTGGGATTACATGCATGAGCCACCATGCCTGGCCTCACTCATCCTTTTTTTAAACATCTGTCTAGGTTGTTTGTATAAAATGTTTGCTATATTGCTGTGTATATTCTATAATATAAATACAGTAAAGTTTATCTCCTCTTATGCTGAAGGAAATTTGTGTTGTTTCTAGCTTTTGGCTGTTAAAAATTAGGCTACTACACACAAAGCTACTATAAGAAATTTTGTACATGTTTTTTGGTGGACTTACACAGGTATTACTCCTGGGTGTGGACTTAGAAGTCAAATAGCTGGAGTATATAATAGATAGACATTTAGCTTTAGTAGATACTGTCAGTTATCAAAAGTGAACATATTAATTTATAGCCCCAATAACAACGTATGCACGTTCCAGTGGCTCTATATCGTCAGCAAACACTTGGTATCTTTTTCAGGATGTATGTCTTTGCATTTTAGAGTCTGCAGTAAATAAGAATGTTTACAACTTTTTGAAGATATAGCAGTTGTTGGTGAGGATATGGAGAAAAGGGAACACTTACACAGTATTGGTGGGAATGTAAATGAATACAACCTCTATGGAAAACAGTACGGAGAGTTCTCAAAAGACTAAAAATAGAACTATCATTTGATATAGCAATCCTATTACTATCTACCCAAAGAAATAGAAATCATCATTATATCACAAAGATACCTGCACTTGTATGTTTATTGCTTCACTATTCACAACAGCAAAATCATGGAAACAACGTAAGTGTTCATCACTTATGGTATGGTGGTATATATCAAATATCACATATTCTCACTTACAAGTGGGAGCTAAATGTGCGCACATTGTCATAGAGAAGAAAATAATAGACACTGAAGACTCAAAAGGGTGAGAGGGTGTGAGGGTGGAAGAGGGTGTGGGATGAAAAATTACTTGATGTGTACAGTGTACACAATTTGAGTGATGGCTACACTAAATACCCAGACTTCACCACTGAGAATATATTCATGTAACAAAACTGCCCTTCTACCCCCTAAATCTATATTTTAAAAAATAATCTAACATTTTAATTCTAACTATATCCCTCCTGCCTTCTGTTATATTGCTGACACACATTTTTACTTCTATATTTTATAAATCCTACAAGATAGAATCATTATTGTTGCTTCAAACACTAACTCATTTTCATATTCACCTGCATATTTACCTTTTCTGGTACATTTTCTTCTAGCTGTCTTAGATTTCCATCCGGTATCATTTTCCTCTAACCTCAAGGACTCGCTTTAGCATCTCTTGTTAATACACAGCTGCTATCAACTTTTATTTTTCTTATATCATTTTTATTCTTTCTTCCACCTTGAAGAGTATTTTTGCTTTGATGTACAACTCTAAATTGATAGATTTTTTTTTTTTTTTTGGACTTTAAAATGTCAATTCATTGTCTTCTGACTTCCATAGTTTCTTTAAGGAAGTAAGAGATTTACTTACTATATGTATAATAATTATTTTATAGACTTTGCCTGATAATTCCAGTTATTTGAATAGTCTGTGTTTCTTCTATTTTGTTTTCTTGGCTGGGCGCGGTGGCTCATGCCTGTAATCCCAGCACTTTGGGAGGCCAAGGCAGGCGGATCACGAGGTCAGGAGATCGAGACCATCCTGGTGAACATGGTGAAACCCCGTCTCTGCTAAAAATACAAAAATTAGCTGGGCGTGGTGGCAGGCACCTGTAGTCCCAGCTACTCGGGAGGCTGAGACAGGAGAATGGCGTGAACCCGGGAGGCAGAGCTTGCAGTGAGCCGAGATCGCGCCACTGCACTCCAGCCTGCGTGACAGAGCAAGACTCCGTCTAAAAAAAAAAGAAAAAAAAATAATTAATAATTATTTTATAGACTTAGCCTGATAATTCTAATATTTGAATAGTCTATGTTTCTTCTATTTTGTTTTCTCTTTATTTTTGGCCTCATTTTCCTGTGTCTTTGCATATCTCATGAATTCTATTGTGTGCCTGATATTGTGTAAAATAACTGTAGGGCATCAAGTTGATCTATTTTCATCGCCAATGGATATGTTCTGTGATCTGTTAAGCAGATAGTGTAAGGGGATAATTACCTCAATGTGCTTAGAAATTTAGCTGGATTGGGGCTAGGTTGCAGTTTCATTTAGACTCAGCCCCCTTCATGTTTGTCCTTTTTCATTTGGAGTGGTTATCTTAGCCTTTGATGGAGAGGATGTTATATTTTTCTTTCCTCATTCCTTAAATACTCCAAAAGATTTTGCCTGCCCTTTGAAGATTCAAGCGTAACATTTCAGTATTATACAACAAACAGCAGAAAATTCTTGCAAATATTTTGTAGGGGGATATAATTTGTGTTCATTGCAGGCTGTTTGCAGTAGTGGGTCACCGTCACCAAGGCAGCGTGAGACTGTGAGAGATTTTACTCTGCATTTCCAAGTAGCACCTACAGAATTTTGTCTCACTGAGCAAACATCATATGTGAAAAATATGCAAAATAGGACATGCATGTGGGAATTCCTCTATATTACAAGTCTTCTGGCTGTCCAGTGGTCTGCGTCTTTTTTTCTACAGCAGAGTTCCTCTTCCTCTGCCAAGCCCAGTCATCAACCTCCTTCCAGCATCATAACTGCCTCTAGGAAACAGAATGACTCTTAGTTGTCAGCTCACCTTGAAATGGCTTTTCCCTCGCCAGAACTGTTTAGTTCATCCAGACCTTTTTGCTTCTGCAAGTCTCTAGTGCTTTTAACAATAAGATTTTTGTAATTAGTCAATTTTTCTCTAGTCACTCTAGTAGGAGAGAGGAGTGCTTGCTGTCTACTCCATCTTTCTCAGCATCGAAAATCCGTTTACTTTTTGTTTCATTTTTCTAAATTAGAAGACAGACTTTTTGCATTCTCTTGTGTTATCGAATGGCTTCCTGCTTATCTTGGTTATTGATGTTCTTTATTTTCATTAAAGTTGATGAGACCTGTAAGGACTTGGAGATCATCGTTAGGCACAATGTTTGGTTTAGCTTTTCTTGGATTCTGTCCAAGTAGGTGAGAACAGCTAACCTTCAGGCCAATTTCTACTTTCTTTCACACATTTTAAATTCTATTTATGTTTTTATGATTATGTTTTCTTCCAAGTCAGATCTCCTCACTGTCTGATGTATTGATCAATAGCCTAGCTAATTGAGTGACCTGTCTCTGGCTTACGTGTTTTCATTATCACTGTACATTCTAACATCTTCTCTTCACTTCTAGGTCAGCCTAAAACACATTAACTCTGATATGGTAAATTACTTCAAATCTCTATGTCTTAATTCTTCTTCTGTAAATTAGAGATAATAATAGCCTCTTCCTCATAACAGATTTTTTTAAAGGATTACATAATGTAACAAATGTAAGAAACACAGAACAATATCTGGTATGTAGTAAATACTCAGTAAATATTAGCTGTTATTTCATTTGCAGGAAACAAAATTATGTTTCAGCTTCACTTCTGCTCATACAATATAGCCAGAAAAATATGTCAAAGTAGAGACCTGATCTTAGTTAATATGCTTTTCAAGGCTATGTTCTTTACCCTATACTACAAGAAAATAAAGTTCATCTATACAAGTTACGTATGTTTTCTATTCGTTAGCAGATCACACACACACACACAAATGTCTGACATTATTTTTGCCAAACTTGATGGTTATGTTGGTAATGATTTTATTTAAAATATGCATTTTAAAACCTCAAAGAGAAAGCAGCTATCTTTCTGAAACTATTTTTGGTTATGAGGTACAATGATAACCACATACAATATCAAATAAAATAAACATGCCATGTATTTTCAGAGAGGGAGAATAAACATTGGTTTCACTGATATGGTCCCAATCAACATTATAAAAGCAGGCCCTCTGAACTGTGTACATGAATGCATGCATTATCCTGGCAGCCTCTCTTGTGGAGAGCTTTAGGTGGCACAATTAGCAGCAAGAATTTGCTTACTTAACAATGGCTGATATTTCCCCCGAGCAGTGCTAGATGGATCAGTTAGAGAATATTCAAATGAGGGTTTTTATGTCCTTGGCCCATTTTTCAGATGACTCTCTGGATTGTTGGCTTGCAAGCTGGGGAAAATGCAGGTTATCCAGTCCAACTAGCCAACTTGTCCTTCCAAACCTGGCAATGTGATCCTGAATTTGTTGCGTTTTTGAATATCTCCTTGGTCTGTACTAAAATAATCTTTCCAATTTCATCATTGCAAATATCTGTCTTTCAAAGGATCCTGATAAACACCAGCTACCAATCAGGCAAGATACACACATGAAAGACTTTTTTCATAGAAGGAAGTTAGTAAGCTAATCCAAAAGCCAAGATGCAGCCATTTTGGGTTTAGAACTTTTCTTTGATCTATCACTTTTGTACAAAGATCTTGGTGAAATAATTGAGAGAAAAAATATAATTTGGTCATATGACAACTATTGCTCATACCTGTTTGTGTAACTTGATTTACTATTAAAGCATGTTTTGGTCATCATATAGACACAGCCGCTGTATCAGTAATTTGTTTATTTGTCCTTATTAGGGGGTACATTTGTCTACTTGGTTTTGTCACAAATGTCAGAAAACTCAACAATGGTTTAAAGAAATTAGGAATTGACTTCTCTATCATGTCAAATTCCAGGAGAAGGCAGTCCAGCTACGTTATTGTGGACCTGAAGTGTCAGGGACCCTGGCTTCTGAGGTTTCTATTCCCAAGACAATTTATGGACCAAGATGAGTTCCAGACATTATGTACTCATTCCAGCAAGTGGGAAAAGGAGGTCGGGGAAAGGGCATGACATCTCCCTCCCTTTCCAGGAGCTGCCATGAATGTTTACAAGTTATTGCCCAGAACTTAGTACCATGGCCACACTCAGATACAAGGGATGGAGGTAAATGTAGTCTTTCTTGGATAATTGTGTGGCCAGCTAAAAGTGGAAGGTTCTATCATAGAAGAATAGAAAGACATTGGAGGACACCCAAGGGTTTTTGCACTGATGAACTGACTCATTTATACAATTTTAACAGTTTGACAGGATTAAATTCTCTAAATACAGTAGTTACTTCCCTCACTGATTAAACAGAGGATACTGAACATGATTTCATTTTTTCTCAATTACTTAGAGTTACTACATTAGCATCAACGAGCATCAAATGCATAGATAGTACAGTCAACAACATAACTATGTTTCTCTAGCTCTTCCAGATCCTGGAATCAGAATTCACTGAGGAGATGTCTTTGTTCCAAGACCCTCTCCAGTAAAGGCAGGATGGTCATGAATAGACAATGCCATGACTCCCCTTCCCCATGAGCTCCCTTCTGTTTGCCACTTCAACAGACAGGTAAATGGATACATCTGCTGGAATGAGAATCACGCCTTGTTCCTGTATCCTAGATTTTTGACATGGAGGATCACTACTTGGTGAAGGTTTTACTGTAGTTGCTGGCTAGATCTACGATCTGGTGCATATTCCACAAAAAAAAAAGCAATGTGTGTGACTCCTTATTCTAGCATATTCTCTCTCACCTCTACTGCCTCTTACCCACCATCCTGGCCTAGGTTGTTTTTGTTGTCTAGGCATTTCAGCATAACTGCTACTCTTGCAGTCAGCTAGGATACTAATTTATAAGAATTAGAAATTTAGCTAAAATTAGCTTAGATATAAAGAAAAATTATTTCATTCATACCATTGATTTTATCAGCAAGCACTGTGTTTGAATCTGGCACTGTGCTAGATTCTGGGGATAGAGGAGGGGGCCAAGTCTCTGTCCTTTTATGGGTCATTCAGACAGTGAACAGTATATAGTCTAATGTCAGTAAAAGATAGGTACATTCTAGAAGAAAGATAAAGCAGGCTAAATAGATGTTAAAATTGCCTTGGGCAGTCAGAGAAGGCCTCTGTTGTACATTGAAAAGATGCTGGCTTCCAAAAACCAGAAGGAAAAAGGCATAGCCAAGTCTCAGAGATGAACTGGACCCTGGATCTCTATCAGAACTGGGGGCTGCCCTCCTGGCTACATCTCTCAACACATCTGTTTCATTCTTTCTCCTTCTGCAGACTAACTCTGCTTCTCTAGGCTACAGAACTGAAAACAAGAGTGTAAAATGTCAGTGCTCACACTTTATATCTTACAATTTCAGCTACCAGGAAAGATTACCCTGCTGTTATTTCCTGACCTCCTGATTATATATTCTGATATTGATCACTTCTAGATTTAAATCTGAAATCACTGATATCTAAATTGTGTGCTCATCTGCGATCAGACACTGGCCTCCACCACCCTAGGAAGTAACCCTATGACCAGTTTTGACCTGTGTTTCCTGTTATTAGCATTAATATTAGCTCATATTTATTGAATGCTTGCCATATACCAAGCTATTCTAAGTGCTTTTCATGAATTATCTCACTTAACACTTCTGTACACTCTGTGTGAAACATATGCCAGCTCTTTAGAGTTTTGTCTACTTGCTATGAAGTTTTGTTGTAGACGGCTACAGCTGCTTTAAGTTTGACCTAAAATAATGACATGGGTTTTCAATTCAAACTAAATAACTGATGTGAAGTTCACCTGCCACAGATGCGAGGTGACAGGTGTGGTGCAGTTGTCACAGACGCAGATGCTGGAGCTGGGTCTAATTCCCTGCTTCACCTGTTGTTGGCCATGCAACCTTAGTGGGGTTGCTTCACCACCCGGTCGCTCACTCCCCATAGAAGGAGACCATGCAGTAACTGGCCTATGTGACTCAATGCATGGGAACGTGCGGTGCCTAGCTGGGCACTTGGCTAACAGCAAGTGATACAGAATTGCAAGACTCCTTGTGCAGGAATTCCCACGAGAAGCCTCCTCCCTGCTACACACACACACACACACACACACACAATTAACTTTATTGAAAAGTCATTTATATTCAATAAAATGCACCTATTTTGAGTGTATAGTGAAATAAGTTTTGGAAGTTGATGCAACCTTATAACTACAACCTCAAACAAGATATCAAACAAGACATAAAAAAGTCACATCACCCCAAAACCCCTGTGACTCTTTGTAATCAACGCCTCTTGCATAGGCAAACACTGTTTGATTTCTCTAACTGTAAGTTAGTTTTGCGGTCTAGAAAATTTCACAGAAGCAGAATTACACAGAATTTTTTCTTGTATCTTGCCTCTGCTCTTTCACTCAGCATAATGTTCTTGAGATATATTGTGATGCATATCGGTAATACATTTTTACTTACATTACTGTTTTGTCCCAAATTGCTGTGTGTCAAGTTCAAGCTAGTGACTGGGCAGGTCACTACCACCTGCTGGACATTTGCTGATATTATATTCAAAATTATGATTTTGAAGGAAGATTGCTAAGGAAGATTGCTGCTTGCTTGCCCAACAGACAGACTAAAATTAAGACTAAAGCCCAATAACATCACCCTTGGTGTGGAATGGAGATACAAGGATCCTCACACAAAGCCCTAAGGATTCCAAGCTTTTCAACATGTGCTTGTGACTGCTATCAGCGAACATTTGCTGACAAATTGTCTCTCTTCTCATGTTTGTCATCTCTTCCCACTAGCATCCATGTTAAGGGAAGCAAGATTTAAAGAGAGTTTCATGGATGACAAAGAAAACACAATAATACCAGGTCTCCAGAGCCAAGTAGAAAATTCCAGCTAGTAGTAGTCCTTTGGGTATATACCCAGTAATGGGATGGCTGGGTCAAATGGTATTTCTAGTTCTAGATCCCTGAGGAATCGCCACACTGACTTCCACAATGGTTGAACTAGTTTACAGTCCCACCAACAGTGTAAAAGTGTTCCTATTTCTCCACATCCTCTCCAGCACCTGTTGTTTCCTGACTTTTGAATGATGGCCATTCTAACTGGTGTGAGATGGTATCTCACTGTGGTTTTGATTTGCATTTCTCTGATGGCCAGTGATGATGAGCATTTTTGCATGTGTTTTTTGGCTGCATAAATGTTTTCTTTTGAGAAGTGTCTGTTCATGTCCTTCACCCGCTTTTTGATGGGGTTGTTTGTTTTTTTCTTGTAAATTTGTTTGAATTCATTGTAGATTCTGGGTATTAGCCCCTTGTCAGATGAGTAGGTTGTGAAAATTTTCTCCCATTTTGTAGGTTACCTGTTTACTCTGATGGTAGTTTCTTTTGCTGTGCAGAAGCTCTTTAGTTTAATTAGATCCCATTTGTCAATTTTGGCTTTTGTTGCCATTGCTTTTGGTGTTTTAGACATGAAGTCCTTGCCCATGCCTATGTCCTAAATGGTAATGCCTAGGTTTTCTTCTAGGGTTTTTATGGTTTTAGGTCTAACATGTAAGTCTTTAATCCAGCTTGACTTAATTTTTGTATAAGGTGTAAGGAAGGGATCCCGTTTCAGCTTTCTACATATGGCTAGCCTGTTTTCCCAGCACCATTTATTAAATAGGCAATCCTTTCCCCATTGCTTGTTTTTGTCAGGTTTGTCAAAGATCAGATAGTTGTAGATATGCGGTGTTATTTCTGAGGGCTCTGTTCTGTTCCATTGATCTATAACTCTGTTTTGGTACCAGTACCATGCTGTTTTGGTTACTGTAGCCTTGTAGTATAGTTTGAAGTCAGGTAGCGTGATGCCAAATGTCCAACAACGATAGACTGTATTAAGAAAATGTGGCACATATACACCATGGAATACTATGCAGCCATAAAAAATGATGAGCTCATGTCCTTTGTAGGGACATGGATGAAACTGGAAATCATCATTCTCAGTAAACTATCACAAGGATAAAAAAACCAAACACCACATGTTCTCACTCATAGGTGGGAATTGAACAATGAGGACACATGGACACAGGAAGGGGAACATCACACTCTGGGGACTGTTGTGGGGTGGGGGGAGGGGGGAGGGATAGCATTAGGAGATACACCTAATGCTAAATGACGAGTTAATGGGTGCAGCACACCAACATGGCACATGGATACCTATGTAACAAACCTGCACATTGTGCACATGTACCCTAAAACTTAAAGTACAATAATTAAAAAAAAAAAGAATGTAGAAGCAGAATATTATGGAATGTATGTGAAACTTCTGAATAGCACAAGAACACGGCATAGCCATTCCCATGGCATTTACGTTGTAAATGTTAAACTATAAAATATTGTGCTCATCTCTCTATCAATTAAAAATTTTGAAAATAAAAAAAAGAAAATTCCAGCTAGTAGTAAAAAAATAAAAAATATATTGTTCTAAGAGCTGGGCAGACTGATTTCACAGGTGTCAGGAGGTGATGAAAGGAAACAGACTAGGAGAAAAGTCTGCAAAATTATGACATGTTTCATACCACAGACGCAAGATAACATAGGTAGGATCCAGATAGTCCTTTGGCTGCAGAGCACCACCTCCCAAAGGCGCCCACGTCAGAGAGAGTTAGAGACGGGCACCCCACAAGCTCTGCCGCTATGTCTCGGTTCTTGTGATACACTTTCTGTACAGGTTGGGGTTTCCAGTGTGTCCTCTCCAATTTTACTTTATAAAATAAAGCACATCTCGAAAGAAATCCAAATTATGTTCCCCATGCCTCATGCTTTTCTGTACGCAGCACTCCAACTGGGTAAACCAAAGCACATGTCAGATCGTCTTAAATCAGAAACCAAGACAAACGACACAAAACAAACCGGGAGATAAGTCAACAACAAGGAAATACAAAGATGCTACAGGGATGCCCTCTCTCACCGCTCCTATTCAACATAGTGCTGGAAGTTCTGGCCAGAGCAATCAGGCAGGAGAAGGAAATAAAGGGTATTCAATTAGGAAAAGAGGAAGTCAAACTGTCCCTGTTTGCAGATGACATGATTGTATATGTAGAAAATTCCATTGTCTCAGCCCAAAATCTCCTTAAGCTGATTAGCAACTTCAGCAAAGTCTCAGGATACAAAATCAATGTACAAAAATCACAAGCATTCTTGTACACCAATCACAGACAAACAGAGAGCCAAATCATGAGTGAACTCCCATTCACAATTGCTTCAAAGAGAATAAAATACCTAGGAATCCAACTTACAAGGGATGTGAAGGACCTCTTCAAGGAGAACTACAAACCACTGCTCAATGAAATCAAAGAGGATACAAACAAATGGAAGAACATTCCATGCTCATGGGTTGGAAGAATCAATATCGTGAAAATGGCCATACTGCCCAAAGTAATTTATAGATTCAATGCCATCCCCATCAAGCTACCAATGACTTTCTTCACAGAATTGGAAAAAACTACTTTAAAGTTCATATGGAACCAAAAAAGAGCCCGCATCGCCAAGTCAATCCTAAGCCAAAAGAACAAAGCTGGAGGCATCACGCTACCTGACTTTAAACTATACTACAAGGCTACAGTAACCAAAACAGCATGGTACTGGTACCACAACAGAGA